>NC_031997.1:49538007-49648442 GCF_001879085.1 Nicotiana attenuata
TAAGAATGACATTGACTTCATAATCGCAAGCAAGCAGAGTATTAACCCCACTTCTTCATAGGTACCTTGAAATGTGCAAGCACAGTTGTGAGAATGAAACCATAGGGAATGGCATGAGTTTTGGTGCCATTGATAACTCTATCAGTAGGTCCGCGAGGGTTTCCTATTCAGATGGAACAGGTTCATCTATAACTATTCCAAGTTGAACCAACCCCTCAGCAGCTTCGCCAGACCCACTTCCCCCTGTTTTGCTCACACTCTCTTCTATTTCACTAAATTCCTCTCCCCAAACAACCATTGCACCAGTTTCTTTTATTATACCAACAGGAGTGGGTGAAGAATCATCCACTCTTGTCCCCTTTCCCTTCACAGTACTCCTAGCGCCCTTGCTCTCCCTTTTTCTTTTGATTTTTACCACCAACTTCTCCAGATTATGTAGACTCTATACCTTCTATACATCCTACAAATCTATTCTCCAAATTTTCAGATTTCTAGGATTCTTCTTCCTACCTGCTTTCAATTGCTTGTTTATTTTCTTGATCTGCTCTCCTTCAGCGACAATCTTATGAGCCATCATCTTTACTCTACTTTTCTTCGAGATTGGTGTGGGTGAAGCAGTGGTAGAAAGTGTGGAAGTGGTTTCCTGTGGTGGCGATGAAGGGTTTTCAGAGGTGTTCGACATATCTGGGCTAGGGTATGGAAGAGAAGAGAATTAGATTGTGTTTGGAAGATGAAAGAAGAATGAGAGTTTTTGACGGTTTGAGAGAGATGAAGTAAGAAATACCCTAAAGCTGATCAATATACAGGAGAATAATTGATGGGGTAAATACAGCTTTTCAGACTCTTAGAAGTTTAATCAAACTGAAATTCAGCGCTGGAGTGTATCCCTAGAATCTAGGTACTTTCATTTGGTTGGGACTCTTTTGAATGGGACTGGTTCACTTGTAACGGATAAGTCCAAAAAGGAGTTTGGTATTTGGTAGGAATCTGCTCATGATCCAAATATAGTTATTTCAAATTATACAGAGTGTAGAAAACATACCGTGTTATCTTGATTAACCAGGTTATTCACTGAAAATTCTCTTGTGTAAGTCTAAATTTGCCAAAATAGAGAAAATATCATTAGAGATTAATGAGTCATTTTAGAACATGGCACAAGAGTATACTATGGAAAGTATGAGGCTGAGCAAGATTTAATCTAATTATACAATTTACAAACTTTCTAACCAATTTTTTTTTCTTTTACCCTTGAACTGGTCCTTTTAGGTGATCTTAATCATCCCTAATTCCAACCTGTTCCTCTCAAAGTTATCTCTACTTAAGGCTTTTGTGAAGATGTCAGCAATTTGCTTGTTAGTAGCACAAAACTCCACAGTGATCAAGCTTTTCTCATAGTTGTCCCTCAAAAATGGCGCCTAACACTATGTGCGTAGTTCTCTTATGATGAACTGGTTTCTTTGTCATACTAATAGCACTAGTGTTATCACAAACAATATAGGGATGCAACCAACATCAATCCCAAAGTTCAGTAATGGTTGTTTGATCCACAACAATTGAGCACAACTTGAAGCAGCAGCAACATACTCAGCTTCAGCAGTAGATAAGGCCATTGAATTTTGCTTTTTGGTAGCCCATGACACAAGACATGAACCAAGGAAGTGTGCCATACCTGAGGTGCTCTTCCAATCCACTAGGAAAACCTGAATAATCGAGCACAAAGACCTACACTGCACACAATGTCAGGTCTGCTAGTAGTGAGATATAAAAGAGAACCAATCATTCCCCTATACAACTTCTGATCAACAGATGAACCAGGTTCATCTATAGCCAATTTTGTGGATGTTGCAATAGGAGTGTCAATTTCTTTGGATGTTCCTTCCTGGTTTTATTACTGAGGAATAGGTTCATGGACAGGTTCCCTCGAGGTTAGAGGATCAGTTCCTCTCTAGTCAGTTCCCCCTGTCATGTTACCCTGGGTAGAAGAACCTGTTCCATCACCTGTTCCTTCTTTTGGTGCAGCTTCAGTCTGGACTGTGATTTCACCATTTGAATTTCTTATCAGCCCAATCTCTTCATTATCTTATTCCTGCCTCTCAGAAAGAATGTTATACATTTTTTCTACACACATAGTTCTTTTACTCTATATCTTATAAGCTCTACTATGTGAAGAATATCCCAAGAATACTCCCTCATCACTTCTGGGATCATACTTACCTAGGGAGTCTTTGCCACTATTGTGCGCAAAGTACTTGCATGTAAATGCCCTAAGATGGGATATATTTAGCTTTCTCTCTTTAAGTGACTCATAGGGAATCTTCTTAACAAGAGATCTAGTCATGCAACTATTTATGATGTAGCATGCAAGAATTCAGCAAACTTAGCATTTTCAAATTCAGTTCCATGGTAGACTAATTGATGCAAATTGATTACCTAGTTGTTTCTGAGTTTTTCTAACAAAAGAAGTAAACATGTCAGATGCTTCATCTTTAGATGTTAAAAATAATGTCCAAGTAAACCTAGAGTAATAAACAAGCACCATCACATGTCTTTTACCACCTCTGCTTAATATTCTCATTGGACCACAGAGATCCATATGGACCAGTTCCATCATTCTGGTGGTGCTTACCACTTTCTTGCATTCAAAAGAAGGATCTTACCTGTTTCCCCCTTGCACAAGCCTCACAAACTTTGTCTTCCTTGAACTTGATGTTAGGCAGCCCTATCACCATATCCTTGGAGACTAATTTGTTGAGTTGACTCAGACTTACATGTCCAAGTCTCTTGTGCCAAAGGAGGGGATCATTGTCCAACACACTTAAGCAAGTGAGTTCATCTTCTGAAAGTGTGGACAAATCTATAATGCATGTATTGTTTACTCTTTTTCCCTGCAAAACAATCTTGTCAGTGGTAATATTAATCACAGAATATTTGGTAGTGGTGAATGCTACCAAGTTACCTTTATCACATAATTGCGATACACTGATTAGACTTTACTTTAGGCCACCTATCAAGTAGACATTCTCAATAGAGTGTGAGTAAGTCTTACCTACCTTTTCAACCCCAATGATCTCACTTTTCTTCCCATTTCCAAAGGAGACATTACCTCCTTTGAGGTCCTCAAGTGAAAGGAACTGGTTCTTGCTTCCTGTCATATGCTTTGAACAACCACTATCCATGTATTATATTTGGCTGCTCCCCTTCACTTGGAACCGCGAAAGGAAATCAGGGGTTAGTCTTAGGAACCCAAACTAGTTTGGGTCCCTTTCTATAGGCAAAAGGGTGAATCAAATTCTTTTTAGCCCAACCTGGCAGCCTATTTTTCCCTTGAACAAATTCTTTATTCTTTTGACTAGCCTTTTCTTTTGCAATACATTCACTTTTATAGTGACCAGTTTTACCACAATGTGTGCAAATTTTGTTCTCAGGAAGTGTGAGGTACTTGCTTTTAGGGTCCCACTTTGGTGCTTGAGTCCCATAGCCAAGTCCTCTTTTGTTGCTACTGTGATGCTCTTGCAACCAAGAGAGTGCATCAGAGGCCTTGTTCCATTTGCAAGTTCTGTCTAATTCATGTTTCACCTTTCCTAGATCTTCTTTTAGGACTTTAATCTGCTCATCTCTATTGTACAACTCATCTTTCATTTTTCCTACATTTTCTTCTAAAGTGAGTTGTGTGTGATCAGATTTCTTTTTACCAGTTCCTAATTTCAAATTTAGATTTTCAAATTTAAGCTCTAGGACTGTGGTGTCAAGTTCATGAACCTGGTTCTTCAATTCATCATTTTTACTATCACTCTCATTAGCCCTATGTTCCAGGTTTTTGCACTTAGCTTTCAGAATCACACTCCTTAGACAGCTGTTCCTTTTCATTGTTTATAACTTCAAATTCATCAATGAAATCTAGAAGTAATTCAGATAGACTTTCTTTAGACAAAAACTTAATCTTGTCTTTGAGATGAATTATACTTACCTCAGATTCCTCATCGGATTTCCCAATTGCCATAAGTGCTTGTTCATCTCCATCTTCGTCTTCTGAGTCATCATCTGAGCTTTCACCCCAAGCAGCAACCATAGCCTTTGTTGATCCTTTGTTCTTCTTGGGATGAACCTGTTCCTTCTTCCTGTTCCTTCGTTCAGCTCTTTCCTTCTTCCATTCAATTTCCCATTGAGGGCAATTTTTGATGTGGTGATCAGTCTTCCCACACTTGTAGCACCCCTTATTGGTTTGTTTTTCAGGAACCCTTGGTTTGTGTAGCTTCCATTTCTGTAAGGACCATTTTCTCTTATTAGGTACTTCTTAAAATCCTTTGTGATCATGGTCATTTCATCCTCATCTAGATCAGCACCTTCAGTGATTCTGAATGCCAGGCTCCTTTCCTTCTTAGGTGCATCCATCTTCATGGTTTGCCTTCTAAGTTCATAGGCAGTGAGATTTCCAATTAGCTCATCCAACTTGGGAGTGGCAATGTTCTTTGATTCCTGAATAGCTGTGATTTTGCTTTCCCAAGAGATTGGCAGTACCCTTGTCAAAATCTTCTCAACTTTGTCTTCTTCAAGAATAACCCTTCCAAGAGATTTAAGTTCATTTGTTAGTGTTGTAAACCTTGTGTACATCTCCTGGATGGTTTCTCCTTCCATCATGGTGAAATTCTCATATTGAGAATATAGCAGTGTTCCTCTTGATCTCTTTACTTGAGGAGTTCCTTCATGAGCCACTTGTAGAGTGTCCCATATCTCCTTAGCAGTGGTACAACTTTGAATTCTACTGTACTCGTCTGGACCAAGTCCACACACAAGCCATTTCTTGGCCTTTGCATTCTTTTCCCATTTTCTTAAATCCTCAGTAGTGCAGTCAGCTCTAGTTTTTGGCACATCCACTCCTTCAGCATTCTTCTTTGTAGTTGCTAGAGGACCATCAGTGACTATGTCCCAGAGTTCATAGTCTTCTCCTATGATGTGGTCTCTCATCCTGTTTTTCCACCAAGAGTAGTACTGGCCATTAAAGAGTGGAGGCGTAACAGTGGATTGCCCTTCCCAGTTCCCAGGTGGTGCACTCATGTTGATCTTTTCCTAAGGTGTTAGCCTCTTCAAGGATAACCTGCTCTGATACCAATTGATGTTCTAAACGTTAATACCACACAAGAGGGGGGTTGATTTGTGTGGTACTCAATTTTTCGCTTAAACTGCTTCTGGAAGGACCTGGTCCTTCTAGGTGTACTTATTACTACTGTTTGCGGAATTAAAAGTACATAAAATAAAGAACACAGAGATTTTTATATGGAAAACACCTGGCTCAAAAGGTGAAAAAACCACGACCTACTACTCAGTAGGATTTTCCCAAACTTCCACTAAAATCACTGAGCCAAAACTGCATTTACAAAACTCTTTGTAAACCTAAGGATTACCTCTAATCCCGTTGTGGCAACCAGCCTCTAACTGCTGCGACAACTTCAAGTTAACTCTAACTTGAATACTCAATATACCTATTACAATTGCTTCTAGATAAAGCTGAAAGGTACAATATGAAACACCTACTACAATTGAACTAGAAATAAAGAAAGACACATAAAACTCTTTATGGAGCTAGTTCTTCAATTTGGTTCATGTAGCTTGTGGTTTGCACACTTGAATCACACACGAACTGCTTGCAAAAAGCCTTGCTATTTTGCTCCCAATTCACGTTTAACTTCTGCGTTTTTGTGCAACCCTTTAATGTGAGAACATCCTGCAATTTATAGAGTTAGTAGATGAAGAAATAACTAGAGTTCTGATGCAACTCTTCCTTGGTGGAAGAGTTCTAGTTGATTTCAACTTCTAACTCCTTCCCTATCTTGAATAGTGTTCTCTTTGATTAAGGAGTCCTTCTCCTTATCAATTATGCAACCTTTTCGATCAGGAGATATTAAATACACCAAGTTAAGCTTATCTCTTTCACGTGCATCCCACATGCTTGAATCTGCCCGTTTTTGTGAACCTGAGGGATGGACCACTGGATGGACCTGGTTCATGTCTGAGTTCCTTTGTCAGTCTTCAAAACTAACCTTTACTTGGGCCAACAACCGACGGGGTTGAAGATTTCAACTTGGAGACTTCAACTTGAATACACTTGAAGACTTCAACTTGGAGACTTCGAGGGCTTAAATATTTTAGCTTCTCTTTTGCTTTACATTGTTCGACTTTTATCTTAGTCGCATAATTTTCAACTTTACGTGCTTGTAACAAATGATTCATATCTTGTCGTGGGAGAGTCCAAATAATGAACTGTTTGATTACTCGAAAATTAGACTTCAATATCTAAAATATATCCAAAACTTAGAATCAAACACCTTCAGAATCACCCCGGATAATATTTTGAAACCAACTCTAGATTTCACCACGTTGAAAATTTCAGATTTGCACAGTCTCACAAAAAAAATCATATCTTGTTGTAGAAATATCGAAATTGAAAACCGCTTGATTTCTTGAAAATTCGACTTCAAAATCTAGAACATATCCAAAATTTTCAACCAAACAACTTCAGAATCGTCCCGGATAATATTTTGAAATCAACTTTATATTGCACCACGCTATCAATTCCAGATTTGCGCAGTCTCACCAAAAAAATAATATCTTGGTGTAGAAATATTGAAATTAAAAACCGCTTGATTTCTTGATAACTAGACTTCAAAATCTAGAACATATTCAAAATTCTCAACCAAACAACTTCAGAATCGTCCCGGATAATATTTTGAAATCAACTTTATATTGCACCATGCTATCAATTCAAGATTTGCGCAGTCTCACCAAAAAATTCATATCTTGGTGTAGAAATATCGAAACTGAAAACCGCTTGATTTCTTGAAAACTACACTTCAAAATCTAGGCATATACAAAATTCTCAACCAAACAACTTCAGAATCGTCTCGGATAATATTTTGAAATCAACTTTATATTGCACCACGCTATCAATTCCAGATTTACGAAGTCGAGCATTTTCTTCATCAGTGATCCCTTCTTGAATAGCCAGTCGTAACGAAGGTATTTGACGCTCAAGTGGCAAGACGGCTTCGACTCCATAAACGAGTGAATAAGGAGTCGCCTGTGTTGGCGTGCGGTGAGTCGTCCTATATGCCCATAGAGCTTCTTCCATACGGTCATTCCAATCTCGTTTGGATTTGGAGACGACTTTCTTTAACAAGTTGCATAGAGTCTTGTTGAATGCCTCAGCTAGACCATTATCGGCAGCATTGTACATCGAAGAGTTACGTTGCTTGAAGCCAAAGAGATCACAAATTTTGTTCATCAACCTATTATCGAATGGCTTTCCATTATCTGTTATTATGTAACGAGGAATGCCAAAGCGATAAATGATGTTTACTCGGATGAAACTTGCAACATTTTCCTTCTTTACTTCCTTAAGAGCAACAGCTTCAGCCCATTTTGAGAAGTAGTCAGTTGCAGCAAAGATGTATAGGTGCCCACCAGAGGACTTTGGCAGTGGTCCAACAACATCCAATCCCCAAGAATCAAATGGTCAGGATGCAACAGTCGGGTGCAACAATTCAGGAGGTTGATGAATAAAATTCGTATGGAATTGACAAGCCTTGCAGCTTCGAGCGTAGTCCAAGCAATCTTTTACCATCGTTGGCCAATAATATCCCATCCTTTTTATATGGAAGTGGAGCTTTGGTCCAGATTGGTGTGACCCACATACCCCAGAATGTGCCTCTTGCAAAGCTTGGAGAGCTTCTTCTTCTCCTAGGCATCGCAAGAGTACTCCCTCGAACGACCTTCTGTATAGAGTATCCTTGTAGTAAAGGAAGCGAGGTGCACGACGACGGATTTCAGTCCTTCTCCTCGGATTTTCTAGAAGTATCCCATAGCATAAGTAGTCAATAATAGGTTGTCGCCATTCTTCTTTCTCAACTTCAAAAACAGCAACAAGATGCTTGAGTTCGTTTTCTTCACCTTCAGCCTCATTTGGCGGCGGTACTACCCACTTTGGCAGACGGTAACTTGCGCTTGGTCAGGCAGGGCTAATGATGAAGCTAGAGCACCTAAAGCATTAGCCTTCTTATTTTCTTTTTAGAATAGTCACATCACCGAGCCACCCCATCAACTTTTTAGCGTAATCGTGATATGGGCGTAGTTCAGGCTTCTTGACCTCGTAACTACCCAAAAGCTGATTGACCATTAACTGGGAGTCACCAAAGACTTGCAATTGCAATTGCTTCATATCAACGGCCATTTCAAGCCCAAGTATTAATGATTGATATTCAGCAACATTGTTGGAACAGAGTTGTGTCAAGGTGAAGGAGTATGGCAAGACTTCACCTTGGGGAGTGACAAATACTACGCCAGCCCCGGCTCCCCCACGATGCGCAACACCATCAAAGTACATCTTCCATGGAGGTTGAACTTCGACGACCATTACGTCCTCGTCAGGTAGTTCATCAGTTAGCTCCCAGTCATCAGGTATCGGATGATCTACCAAGAAGTCTGCCAATGCTTGTCCTTTTACAGCCTTTCGAGGGATGTACAAAATCTCGAATTGTTGAAATTGGAGGTACCATCTCGCTAGTCGATCACTAAGAACAGGTTTTGACATCACGAACTTAATGGGATTTGCTCTAGAAACAAGACGGACAACATGAGCTTGAAAGTAGTGCTTCAACTTTTGAATTGAGAAGACTAGCGCCAAACACAACTTTTCAATTGGCGAATAATTCAGCTTGTTCGGTGTCATCATCCTGCTCAAGTAGTAAAGAGAGTTTTCTTTCCCTTCACTATTTTCTTGGGCCAACAGTGCTCCAACAGACCTTTCTTGTGCCGCAATGTATAGTATCAATGGCTTTCTAGGTATAGGGGCTGCTAAAACTGGAGGCTTCATCAAGTAGGATCTTATGCTTTCGAAGGCATTGCTAGAAGCTTGGTCCCACTTGAAAATAACGCCTTTCTTCATGAGACGACTAAATGGTTGGCACCTCCCAGCCAGGTTTGATATGAATCTTCTAAGGTATGCTGGCTTTCCTTGCAGACTTTTCAATTCATGGATATCTCGAGGCTCAGGCATTTTCAAAATGGCATCCACTTTGGCTTGATCAATTTCGATCCCTCGATGTCGGACAATGAAACCAAGGAACTTTCCAGAAGTAACTCCAAAGGCACATTTTAATGGATTCATCCTAAGTTGGTACCTCCGGAGCAATTCAAATACCATCCTCAAGTCTTTCACGTGGTCGCCCTTCTCTCTTGATTTCACCACCAAGTCGTCAACATAGCATTCGACATTCTTGTGGAGAAGATCGTCGAAAATATTCTACATAGCCCTTTGGTAAGTAGCACCAGCGTTCTTCAAGCCAAAAGGCTTTACCTTGTAGCAATAAATACCCTTTGGGGTACGGAATGCAGTAAGCTCTTCATCTTTTGGTGCCATGCGTATTTGGTTATAGCCCGATGAACCGTCCATAAATAACATTGCCTCGTACCCAGTAGTAGCATCGATCATCAGTTCTGGAATGGGAAGCGGGAACTCATCTTTTGGACACGCATTGTTAAGATCCCTAAAGTCAACGCACACTCGAATCTGGCCATTTTTCTTCCTTACACGGACAATACTTGAAACCCATGTTGGGTATTTAACTTCACGAATAAAGCCAGCTTCGATGAGTTTGTTAACTTCTTTTTCAATCAAGGGAACCAAGTCCGGCCTAAAATGCCTTTGAGCTTGTTTAACAGGACGAGCACCATTTTTGACTGCAAGGTGTTGGACTGCTACTTTCGGGTCCAAGCCAGGCATCTCTTTGTAACTCCAAGCAAAGACATCCCTGAACTCTTTGAGTAACTCAATATAAGTGCTCTATTCATCAGCTTCTAGTAAAGCACTTAGGTAGGTAGGTCTTGGTTCTTCATCGGTGCCAAGGTTAACTTCTTTTAAAGCATTAATTATCGTCTTCACTCCTTCTTCAAGTTTAGGTGGAGCATCTTTCGCATCTTCATCTTCTTGAGGTTCCCCATCATTGAAGGATATGTGATAACACGGCGAAACATCCTCCAATTTCGCATTATCTTCCATTGAAGATGGAATGCCATTCTCAACTTGTACAGTAAGATGATACGAAGAACCCACGCTTTCTTCATCTTCATCACGTTCCTTAGTACAAACCACAGTATATGGCTTTACCTTCATTACTTCTTTACATGAAACCACAAGTTTTGTTTGTCGCCTCATTCTAGAAGGAACCAAACTTTGGAAATTCTTTGAGATCTCATGGATATTGGGTGAAGCGGGTGTTCTTATGCTTTGAAAATTTCTCCGGAACTTGTTCCCCTTCTTTAGTGGACCCAATCTTTCAAACACGGATGTCGTCAAAGGTGATTTTCCATGTCGATCAAAGATAGAAGGCTTGTTAGAAGCGGCTGATTCATCTTATACAGTGATATAATGGCTGCTCGCCCTTCTTATTGAGATGCGCACTGGTGACGGTTGTTTGTACCCCAAACCTTCACGTGGTTGCCTCGTTGCAGCTTCTAATGGGAGCTTCCCTAACTTTGACGGCTCATTGGGATTGTATCCAGCTTCTGCAAATAACTTGTAAGCGTTAGGGTCAAAACCTTCATCTGTTCGCTTTGTAGGGAGTGCCACATTCTGCAAACAATTTTGGGCTACAAACCCTGCAAGCGGCATTGAGGACGACTTTACTGTCTCAATTCGTTTGATTGTAAGAGTTAACTCCTTTAGCATGTTAGCTTGGCGATTAAATGATTCAGCTTCATCTTTCTTCCTTTTAGGGACATTGGAGCGTCGGACTTTCTTTCTTGCCATAAGACGTAATATTCCCTCTATAAGATTTATTCGCGTTGGGTTGTACCTCCTTACTAACAGCTTTGGCTTCACTAGTAGTCACCTCTTCTCTTTTAGTTGAGGGCTCCTTATTCTTGCTTTTCATGCCATCATCAGCTTTCAACTCCTTCACAATGCGGTTCTTCAAGTAGAACTTTGCATCGGCGAAGTGTGACTCAGCCTCAGTGAATGGCTCATCATCAGCAACTACCATCTTCTCGACTTCACCCTCGTAGTATTTTAAACATTGATGGTAAGTAGATGGAACTACTTTAATCTCATGTATCCAAGGCCTCCCAAGAAAAACATTGTATGAAGTCTTCGCGTCGATCACATGCAGCCATGCACTTGATTGCATATCTTCAATAGTGATTCCCAGCCTGATCGCGCCTATGGCTCTTTGCCCCCTTTGGTTGAATCCTTGGATCATAACACGACTTTCTGAGAGTTCGTTCATGGGAATACCAAGTTCTTTCACAGTGTGGATGGGCAAAATGTTCACTGAGGATCCTCCATCAACCAAAATCTGATTTACCCTTTCATCGTATATATAGCCAACCAGGTACAATTGGCGGTTATGAGGAGTGTCACCTAGCAAAAGATCGTCATTTGTGAACGTGACCTTTTCCTCACAAGCATTGACTTCCTGAGAAGTGGACTCGATGGGCTTTTCCGAAGATGGTGCCAACGGTAGGTCATCACTCTTTTCTTCCCCTTTGTCAGCATGGCAACAAGAGGCATCAATGCCCTCATGGGAAATCTTCGTGCGGAACTAACTTGGTAAAAACTCCTCCAAGGTCACTGGATTTTGTGGCTTTTGGGAATGGTGCATTTCCACTTTTGCTTTCTTCAAATGCCTAACTGGATTCTTTTTCATTGTTCTTTTCAACATCATTTTCCTTGTTGGTTGTTCTATTGATTCCTTTCGTGGGCTCCTTTTGTGGTGCCTAGGACGAGTTACCAATGTCCAACCTTCATCATCATCAGGTTGATTGACTTCAGCTTTGTCGCTCTCCAGTAATTCTTCATCTTTACTTCCTTTAAAACCACATAATTCATCCAGACTGAATGAGCCAAAGGTGATAGAGACTTGGTTTGCGCTTGCTTTCTCATCTTCAAGCACGATCTTCTTTTCGCGAGCCAAGCCCATGACTTTGTCCTTGAAGACAAAGCACTTCTCCAGAGGATGGCTTACAAGCGGTGATATTTGCAGTAATTTGGGTCATTTGTTTTCCCAGCTTCATTTGGTCGCTTCATCTCCGGAAGCTCAATAAGATTTAACTCGAGGAGTTCTTCGAAAATGGCTGGCACATCAAAATCCAGAAATGGGTACTCTTTATCTTGCATTTCTTTTAGAGTCAACTTTCCACTTGTCTTATCGTGAAAAGAAGTGGATTTCATACTCTGCTTCTTGCTCACCTTCGTCGTGAACTTCATAGGTGACGTGTTGACATTCATAGCTTCTTTGCTTTCAGACTTGGGTACGAACTTTCCCCACTTCCTGACTTCTTGCTTGTCATTCCCTTTACGAGGTTCGTAGATGGGCAGCCTTTCATTTCCAGCGGAGGCCATGCTCAATTCCATGTCATGGGCACGAGTTGCAAGCTCTTCAAACGTGCCAGGCTTGATGTCTTGCAAGATGTAGCGCAATCCCCAATGCATGCCTTGGATGCACATCTCTATGCCTGAAGCTTCACTAAGCCTGTCTTTGCAATTGAGGCTTGCATTCCTCCACCGATTGATAAAGTCGATAACTGGTTCCCCATTTCTTTGGCGAGTATTTGTAAGCTCTATCATACTTACAGTGCGTCTTGTGCTATAAAAGCGATTGAGGAATTCTTGCTCTAGTTGATCCCAGCTATCAATAGATCCAGCCTCGAGGTCCGTGTACCAATCAAAAGCATTTCTTTTTAATGAACAGACAAACTGCTTGACGAGGTAATCTCCATAAGTCCCAGCATTGTTGCACGTCTCCACGAAGTGTGCAACATGTTGTTTTGGGTTACCTTTACCATCAAACTGTTGAAGCTTCGGAGGTTGTTAGCCAGCAGGCATTTTCAACATATCGACCCTTGCAGTGTACGGCTTTGCATATGTAAGGGAGGATTTGGCAGCAACTTCATATTTGTTCTTAATGGTTCATTCAATGAACTCCTTCAATTGATCGATTGGAATCATCCCTTCAAATGAGACAGGGATAGCCTTAGTGGATGCTGCTTGTCTTGGGGGAGAGTCACTCTCTAGAACCTCTGGGAGCTTGCCGGGTGCATGGGTGGATTCTTCTTCCATTAAGATTCCCACCCTGTCTGTTAGCTTGTCAATTCTAGCCTCTTGATTTTGCATGCATTTGGTCAAGAAAGCGATTGCTTTCGTCAAGTTTGCCAACTGCTCCTCCATAGATGAAGTGTTTGTCACCATGGCTTGCATGATTGTCGTGGACGACGGAGAGTAGCATGGATTTTCACACAGATTGATCCTTGATTGGCTTACGCTATGTGGTGTAATTGGGGAGGATCCATCACTTGAAGCATCATCATCTTCCTTCAGAGCAGAGTGCTTGGATCCGGAGAGGTCAAGCAGAGCAAGAGTTTTCTTGATCTTTTCAGCAACATCGCTTCCTTCTTCAGATGCGTTTGTGGAAGATCTTGCTCCTTTTGAGGATGAAGATCCGAAAATAGCGGTTGACGCGGACGGCATTTGGGGTGCTTGTTGTCCTAAAGAGCTTGCTTTGCTCCTCGTAACTGGTCCGAAGCTTCCGAAGGTAACATCGAGGATGCTTTCCACATCAGCATAGAACCTGGAGTTAGCAGCCTTGGTGGAAATTGAACCGGAGTTGATTTTCTTTGAAGCCATTTCAATGTTCTTGGACTTTGGTGATTGAAAAGTTGAGATGAGAGGTAGAGATTGTCCCACTAGGCGTGCCAGAATTTTGTAGACAATAAATTTGCGTCGAGAAAACTAAAATCAAGACCGAAATATCACAACAATCATAGTATTTTATTTCAAATATTTCAGTGTTACAATCTCTATGAATCCTCTGATTCTTCTTTTCAATGGTAAATAAATTCAAGGGCCTTTGAGCTTGATCTTGAATCTATGTTTGTTGCCACGAACGATGATCTTGAATTCAACTGGAACGAACTTTGATTTGAACCCGCACTCCTTGAACCTTGATTTGTTCTTCGTTCTTGAGGTTGAACTTGATTTGTTCTTCGTTCTTGAGCTTGAACTTGATTTGTTGAACTTGAACTTGATTGCTTGAATCTTGAAACTTGTGGAGGAATTTGCGGTGTTTGATCCACGAGCTCTCTCTTGCTTCTTGTTATAACTTCTAGTGTCTTTGCTGAGTTATGAAGACCCCTATTTGTAGTTGTGGAAGGGAGGAGTTATGATAAGAACAAACTCTTTCCGACCAATCAAATTGAAGTGTGACATGGCCGCATTTGATTGGCCAAAACATGTCACTTGCACACGTGGCGCGATTTCATTGGCCTTTTAGTGTGACTGGGCATGCCTTGTCATTTTGACACGTGGCATGATTCTATTGGCTCTTCCGTTTGACTTGGCGCGCCACGTCATTTGACCCGTGGCACCAAACTGGGCCTCCAAGAAGATGATATCTTGGGCCTAATGGGGTTGACTCATCATTTGTAGCCCAATTAAATGGGCTGGCCCAATTATATTGGACTTTTGTAATTAATCTAATTATATTAGCCGAAAATATTTATTTCGGACTAATATATTTAAAATATAGTCCACATTATTATATTGAATTAAATTCGATAAAATTTAACTGCTTACAGATGTTGTAGACAATAAATTGCGTCGAGAAAATAAAATCAAGACCGAAAATATTGCAACAATCGTATTATTTGATTTCGAGTAATATGAGTGTATAATCTCTATGAATCCTCTGATTCTTCTTTCTAATAGAAAATAAATTCAAGGCCTTCGAGCTTGATCTTAAAGCTATATTATTGCCACGAACGATGATCTTGAATTCAGCTAGCACGACCTTTGATTTGAACTCGTACTCCTTGTACTTTGATTTGTTCTTCGTTCTTGAACTTGAATTTGATTTCTTGAATTTCAACTTGATTGCTTGAAGTTTGAAACTTGTAGAGAAACTTGCGGCATTTGATCCACGAGCTCTCTCTTGCTTCTTGTTATAACTTCTGGTGTCTTTTTGGGTTATGAAGACCCCTATTTATAGTTGTGGGAGGGAAGAGTTATGATAAGAACAATCTCTTTCCGACCAATCAAATTGAAGTGTTACAAGAAAGCATTTGATAGCCAGAACATATCACTAGCACATGTGGCGCAGTTTCATTGGCCTTTTAATTTGACTTGGCATGCCTTGTCATTTCGGCACGTGGCATGATCTCATTGGCTCTTCTATTTGGTTTGGCGCGCCACGTCATTTGACATGTGGCACCAAACTGGGCCTCTTGGAAGATGACATCTTGGGCTTAATGAAGTAGGCTCATCAATTTAGCCCAATTAAATGGGGTAGCCCAATGGATTAAGACTTATTTATTTAATCCATATATATTGGACTTATATAATTAATTCAATCATATTAGCCCATAATATTTGTTTGGATCAATATATCTTGAATTTAAAATATAGTATAAATTATTTTATGAATTTAATTTTAATAAAATTTATATGCCTACAAATGCCCCCTACTTCAAGGCTTGTCGGGTATGGAGTCATCAAATCTTCGAGACTAGATTTGAGGTATCTCGAGATAATAGCATATAAATCACATATAAATCATTTATACAGATCTATAATACGTTGGGAATTTTGAATCTTTTTTTTTTTTTTTTTTTACAAAAACGTGCGCTTCTTCGTCATTCCAAAACTGTTGTTCCTAATCAATAATGGGCGTGACATGTTTTCTTCTGGTGAAGATCACTTTCAAAATATGTAGACAATTCACAACACATCTGCCTACTTTTATGGAATAAGTTACTAGAGAAAAGACAAATTCTCATGATCATAACATATTCCTTTGACCAATTATGAGTATCATTTAATAATTGATACACCTTTTAACCCCAATGTACTGTGTTCCTTGGTTAAAGTACATACGGCCAAAGGAATCTCCAACTAGCAATTTGAATATTCCTTTTCTTAAACAAAGTCATAACAAAAGCAGGATTTTAGTCCGCCTAGGAAACGAAACAATTGTCGCCGCCTCTTTTATATCCCACATCGAGCATGGCTTATTAGTGCCTCCTCTCCAATATCTATATAAACCACATACTACTTCACCAATTGAGCATTAATCTTTGGTTCTTGTAAAGCCACTCTGAAAAGCAGTAACGAGAAGGTAATTTTTTTTACTTTTTTTCTATTGCGTTTTCTTTGCTTGTTCCTTTTTTTCCCCTTTTTTTTGTAGGTCAAACGAAAAGGATATGTTCTTGTTTAACGAGATGATCCACACATGAAGAAGGCGATTTTACGGTGTGAAAGGATTTGTACTCATCCCCGCCCGAATATCAGAGAGATTATTAGAGAGATTACTCTCAAGGTGGCCCGACTATCGGAGAGATTACTCTCAAGGTGACCTGACTATCGGAGAGATTATTCTCAAGGTGGCCGACTATCGGGGAGATCACTCTGAATGTGGCCTGACTACCAGAGAGATTACTCTCAATGTGGCCCGACTACCGGAGAAGTTACTCTCAATGTGGCCCGAATACCGGAGAGATTACTCTCAAGGTGACTCGACTATCGGAGAGATTACTCTCAAGGTGACCCGACTATTAGAGAGATTACTCTCAAGGTGGCCCGACTATCGAAGAGATTACTCTCAATGTAGCTCGACTATCGGAGAGATTACTCTCAAGGTGACCCAACTATCAGAGAGATTACTCTCAAGGTGGCCCGACTATCGGAGAGATTACTCTCAAGGCGTCCCGATTATCAGAGAGATTAATATCAAGGTGGTCCGACTATCGGAGAGATTACTCTCAAGGTGACCCGAATATCGAAGAGATTACTCTCAGTGTGTGAAGGGATGGATACTCATCCCTGCCCAAAAAACGGAGGCCATTTCAGGACGCAAAAGTTCATACGACATATCGAAGTACAAGTCCATGGCAACAAATAGATGGAGAAATCCTCAGCATCATTTGGAGGACAAATCCATGACAACATATAGAAGGGTAAATCCATAAAGAGGACAACTTAAGGTGCAAATGGACTTAAATGTCCACCTTAAGATTGGAAAGTTATATTTCCTTTTAAGGACAAACCTGCAAAGAGGCCAACTTAAGGTGCAAAGAGACTAACATGTCCACCTTAAGATTGGAAAATTATAGTTCCTTTTAAGGATAAACTTGTGAAGAAGCCAACTTAAGGTGCAAAGGGACTAACATGTCCACCTTAAGATTGAAAAATTAGAAAGCTTTAACTCGAAGACTTGGTGGACTTGAAGACTTGGAGGCTTAAATATTTCAACTTGAAGACCGAAGAATTTTAAGACTAGCAGACCTAAAACTTTGGCGAACATGAAGACATAGTGAGCCCCCAGACTTGAGCGCAAATACTTGGTAGCCTTCGAAAAGACTATAATCGTCCCATTGAAGATACTGGTTTACCATGGAGGCTTGCCCCCTCTAATTCATATGAGATTCAAAATTCAATAGAAGAATGATATTTCAGCACAACTTTCAAGTGCTGGTTGAACGAACTACTTCCATCATACTTTATTTGGATAACGATTGGGGCAATATGTATCTTTTGAACTTATACGACTGAACTTGGAATAGAACTCTAAGCTGCCTACGTACCTCGGTGAAGAGGATCAAGTCATACCGTAGTTTGGAATGGGTGATTTTGTGTTTGTCCTAACTTTTGCCTAGGCCGCCTCTTTCGAGGTTTTCAACCTAGCGGACTTTTCTTTTTCTTTTTTTGGACCGTACACTGTTTATACTCTTGCGGGCCAGGAGTATAGGAACATGCAGTTTGGGCTCATGCGTCAAGGAGCGTTGTAACTTCAAGGATAATACTTTTTTAAGAACTTGCCATTGATAAGGCCGATTATCATGCCATTTGCATCAACCAGCTTGTAAGCCCCACTTGAATAAGCTTCTTGCACGACATATGGCCCATCTCATTTTGAAGTGAACTTCCCTACAGGTTTATGGGAAGTAATAATGAGTCTTCGTATAGCGAGGACTTGATCTCCTACTTGAAAGGATCTTGGGCGAACTCTTTTATTGAAGGCGCGAGACAGTCGAGCTTGATAACATTCAAGACTCTGTTGAGATTCCAATCTCTTCTCATCAAGAGCCTCCAACTCTGCCAATCGAAGTCGAGCATTTTCTTCATGAGTGATCCATCTTGAATAGCTAATCGTAATGAAGGTATTTGACGCTTGAGTGGCGAAACAGCTTCGACTTCATAGATAAGTGAATAAGGGGTCGCTTGTGTTGGCATGCGGTGAGTCGTCCGATACGCCCACAGAGCTTCTTCCATACGGTCATGCCAATCTCGTTTGGATTTGGAGACGATTTTCTTTAACAAGTTGCATAGAGTCTTGTTGAATGCCTCAGCTAGACCATTGGCGGCAGCATTGTACATCGAAGAGTTACGTTGCTTGAAGCCAAAGAGATCACAAATCTTGTTCATCAACCTATTTTAGAATGGCTTGCCATTATCCGTTATTACGGAATGAGGTGCCAAAACGATAGATTATGTTTACTCGGACGAAACTTGCAACATTTCCTTCTTTACTTCCTTAAGAGCAACAGCTTCAACCCACTTGGAGAAGTAGTCAGTTGCAACCAAGATGTATAGAGGACTTTGGCAGTGGTCCAATAACATCCAATCCCCAAGCGTCAAACAGCCAGGATGCAACAGTCGGGTGCACCACTTCAGGAGGCTGATGAATAAAATTCGCATGGAATTGACAAGCCCTGCATCTTCAAGCGTAGTCCAAGCAATATTTTACCATCGTTGGCCAATAGTATCTCATCCTTTTTATATGGAAGTTGAGCTTTGGTTCAGACCGGTGTGACCCACATACCCCAGAATGTGCTTCTTGCAAAGCTTGGAGTGCTTCATCTTCCCCTAAGCATCGCAAGAGTACTCCCTCGAATGACCTTCTGTATAGAGTATCTTTGTAGTAAAGGAAGCGAGGTGCACGATGACGAATTTCAGTCCTTCTCCTTGGATTTTCTGGAAGTATCCCATAGCTTAAGTAGTCGATAATGAGTTATCACCATTCTTCTTTCTCGGCTTTAGAAATAGCGACAAGATGCTTGAGTTCATTTCTTTCACCTTCAGCCTCATTTGGCGGCGATACTACCCATTTTTGGCAGACAGTAACTTGCGCTTGATCAGGAAGGGTTAACGATGAAGCTAGGGTAGCTAAAGCATCAGCCTTCTTGTTTCATTCCTTAGAACATGTTAAATAGTCACGTCACCAACCCACCTCATTAAGTTTTTAGCATAATCATGATATGGCCATAGTTCATGTTTTTTGACCTCGTAGCTACCTAAAAGCTGGTTGATCACCCACTGAAATTTACCAAAGACTTGCAATTGCAACCGCTTCATTTCGACAACCATTTCAAGCCCAAGTTTTAGTGCTTGATACTCAGCAACGTTGTTGGAGCAGAGTTGCGTCAACGTAAAAGAGTAGGGCAGAACTTCACCTTGAGAAGTAACAAATACTACACCAGCACCAGCTCCTTCGCAATGTGTAGCCCCATCAAAGTACATCTTCTATGGAGGTTGAACTTCAATGACCATTGCGTCCTCATCAGATAGTTCGTCAGTTAGCTCCCAATCATCAAGTATATGGTGATCTGCCAAGAAGTCCGCTAACGCTTGTCCTTTTATAGCCTTTTGAGGGATGTACACAATTTTAAATTATTGAAATTGGAGGTACCACCTTGCTAGTAGATCACTAAGGACATGTTTTGACATCACAAACTTGATGGGATTTGCTCTAGAAATAAGACGAATGACATGAGCTTGAAAGTAGTGCTTCAACTTTTGGATTGAGAAGACTAGTGCCAAACATAACTTTTCGATTGGCGAATAATTCAGCTCATTAATTATCATCATCCTGCTCAAGTAGTAAAGGGAGTTTTCTTTCCCTTCACTATTTTCTTGGGCCAATAGTCCTCCAACAAACCTTTCTTGTGTTGAAATATATAGTATCAACAGCTTTCCAGGTATAGGGGCTGCCAAAACTGGAAGCTTCATCAAGTAAGTTTTGATGCTTTCAAAGGCATTGCTAGAAGCTTGGCCCCACTTGAGAGGAATACCTTTCTTTATGAGGCGATTGAATGGTTGGCACCTCCCATCTAGGTTTGAGATGAATCTCATAAGTGATAGAATGTAAGGGTCCACCAACTTCTATAGAGAACCAGGTTCTCTATCAGGTTCGACAGTACACACACGCAAAGCAGAAATTAAATGACACGAGGAATTTTACATGGAAAATTCTCAGCTCAACAGGATTTAAAACTACGACCTACCCTGGTAAGATTTCAACTTCACTACTGAGCAACTTTCAGATTACAACCTATGCAACCTAGGAATTAAACTCTTAATTCCTCACTAACTTGTAACACACTTGTTACAAGCCACTTTGCAATAACTCTATTACAAAGACTTTTAAACTTGACTAACTCTAGCCAAGACTTAAACACGCAGGTTTAAGGTTTACAAATGGGTTCCTATAAAATGCTTCTAAACAAGCTAGATAGGAATTACAATTAAAGAACTTTTACAAAGTTACAACTCAACTAAGGAAACACAATGACTCTATATGGGAACTGGTCCGCAATTATTTTGTTCTTTGTTCTTGAAGCTTTTGACACTTCTTTGCTGGATGGTCACGTGAGTGAGTGTGAGTAAGATCTCTAAGTGTTCAAGTGCTTTGCTTTACCTCCCTTGAATGCATATATACATGTGTGACATCGTAATGATGCAAGCAAGGTAGATAAAAAGTCTTCCCTGGAAAGTTGACTGAAAGTTGACTGCACCACTGTTCCTGCACTGTAGTGTGTGTAGGTAGCAACTTTCCAGCTGCAGAGTTGACTTCGTACAGTCTCCTTGGAAAATGATAGGGACCTGGTCCCTCAGTTGTTCCTTCCACTCTGAGGAGTTGAATCATATTCCATGCTAAATCCCAACCTGGAACCTTGTGATCTTGAGGTTTTGTGAATGTGTAATAGGTTCCTTACCTGGTTCTGGATAGTAAGTTTGTTAGATCATCAAAACATAAACTAAAGTACTTATAACCAAAGTACTTGTAACCTATCACTAAGTTATGCTAGCTTTCCTTGCAGACTTTCCAATTCTTCAATATCGCGAGGCTCAGGCATCTTCAAAATGGCATCCACTTTGGCTCGATCAATTTCGATCTTTCGATGTTGGACAATAAAGCCAAGGAACTTTCCATAAGTAACTCCAAAGGCGCATTTTAATTGATTCATCCTAAGTTGATACCTCCGGAGAAATTCAAACACCATCATCAAGTTTTTCAAGTGGTCGCCCCTCTTTCTTGATTTTACCACCACGTTGTCCACATAGCATTTGACATTTTTGCGGAGAAGGTCATCAAAGATATTCTGCATAGCCCTTTGGTAGGTAGTACCCGCGTTCTTTAAGCCCAAAGGCATTACCTTGTAGCAATAAATACCCTTGGGGGTGCGGAATGCAGTAAGCTCTTCATTCTTTAGTGCCATGCGAATTTGATTATATCCCGATGAACCGTCCATGAAAGACATTGCCTCATAACCAGTAGTAGCATCGATCATCAACTCTGGTATAGGAAGCGGGAGTTTATCTTTGGGACACGCATTGTTGAGACCTTTGAAGTCAACACACACTGGAATATGGCCATTCTTCTTCCTTACAGGGACAATACTTGAGACAAATGTTGGGTATTTAACTTTACGAACAAATCCAGCTTCGATAAGTTTGTTAACTTTGGTTTCAATCAGGGGAACCAAGTCCGGCCTAAAACGCCTTTGAGCTTGCTTAACAGGACGAGCACCATTCCTGACTACAAGGTGATGGATTGCTACTTTGGGATCTAAACCAGGCATCTCTTTATAACTCCAAGAAAAGACATCCCTATACTCCTTGAGTAACTCAATATAAGTGCTTTCTTCATCGACTGCTAGTAAAACACTTAGATAGGTGGACCTTGGTTCTTCATCGGTGCCAAGGTTTATTTATTTCAAAGCATCAATTGTTGCCTTTACCCCTTCTTCAAGTTTAGGCAGAGCATCCTTTGCATCTTGATCTTCTTTAGGGTCCCCATCGTTGAAGGATATGTGATAACACGGTGAAACATCCTCCAATTTCTCATAATTCCCCATTAGAGATGAAATACCATTCTCGCCTTGAGCAGTAACATGATACGAAGAACCCACACTTTCCTCGTCTTCATCACGTTCCTTAGTGTGGACCACAGAGCACTTCTTTACATGAAACCACAAGTTTTATTTGTCGCCTCATTCTAGAAGGAACAAAACTTTGGAAATCCTTAGAGATCTTCTGGATTCTGGGTGAAGCGGGTGTTCTTATGCTTCGATAATTTCTCTGAAACTTGTTCCCCTTCTTTAATGGACCTAATCTCTCAAATAAAGAAGTTCTCACAGTTGATTTTCCAAGTCGATCAAAGACAGAAGGTCTGTTAGAAGCGACAGATTCGTCTTCTACAGTGACATAATTGTTGCTCGCCCTTCTTATGGAGATGCGTACTAGTGACGGTTGCTTGTATCCCAAACCTTCACATGGTTCCTCGTAGAAGCTTCTGACGGGAGCTTCCCTAATTTTGACGGCTCATTGGGATTATATCCAGCCTTTGCAAATAGCCTGTAAGCATTAGGATCGCCTTCATCTGTATGCTTCGTAGAGAGTACCACATTCTGCGAATGATTTTGGGCCACAAACCCTGCAAGTAGCGTTGATGGAAACTTTACTGCCTCAATTTGTCGGAAGAGTTAACTCCCTTAGCATATTGGTTTGGAGTTGGATGATTCACCCTTCTCTTTCTTCTTTTTAGGGACATAGCAGAGCGCATGAGCTAATTTCTTGCCATGAGACACAATGTTCCCTTTATGAGATTTATTTGAGTTATGGTGTACCTCCTCAGCAACAACTTTGGTTTTGTCGGCAACCCCCTCAGCTCTCTTAGTCGTGGACTCGTCATTCTTGCCATTCATGACATCACCAGCTTTTAGCTCCTTCACAATACAGTTCTTCAAGTAGAACTTTGCATCGGCGAAGTGTGACTCAGCCTCGGTGAATTCATCATCAGCAACTATCTTCTTCTCGACTTCTCCTTCGTAGTACTTCAAGCATTGATGATAGGTATATGGAACCACTTTATTCTCATGTATTCAAGTCCGTCCAAGCAAGACGTTGTATGAAGTCTTTGCATCGATCACATGCAGCCATGCACTTGATTGCATATCTTCAATAGTGATCCCCAACTTGATCGCGTCTATGGCTCTTTGACCCCTTGGTTGAATCCTTGAATCAACACATGACTTTCCAAGAGTCCGTTCATGGGAATACCATGTTCTTTCACAGTGCAAATTTGCAAGAAGTTCACTGAGGATCCTCCATCAACCAAAATTCGATTTACCCTTTCGGCGCGCATATAGACAACCAGGTATAATGGGCGGTTATGAGGAGTGTCACCAAGTAGAAGATCGTCATTCGTGAACATAACTTTTTCCTCACAAGCATTAACTTCGAGCTTTTCCGAAGATGGTGTCAATGGTAGGTCATCACTCTTTTCTTCCCATTTGTCAACATGGCAACAAGAGGCATCAATACCGTCATGGGAAAAGTGCGAAACCAACTTGCTAAGAACTCCTCCAAGGTCACTGGATGTCGTGACTTTTAAGGGTGGTGCACCTCCACTTTTGCTTTCTTCAAATGCTTAACTGGATTCCATCTCCTTGGTCTTTTTACCGTCATTTTCCTTGTTGGTTGTTCTATTGATTCTTTCTGTGGGCTCCTTTTGTGGCGTCTACGACGAGTCACCAACGTCCAACCTTCATCATCATCATGGTGATCTACTTTGACTTTGTTATTCTCTAGTAATTCTTAATCTTTGATTTCTTTTAAACTGCATAGCTCATCTAGACTGAATGAGCCAAAGGTGATAGAGACTTGGTTCGCACTTGCCTTCTCATCTTCAATCACGATCTTCTTTTCACGGGCCAAGTCCATAACTTTGTCCTTAAAGACAAAGCACTTCTCAAGAGGATGACTCATAAGTCGATGATACTTGCAGTAATTTGGGTCATCAGTTTTCCCAGCTTCATTTGGCCGCTTTATTTTCGGAAGGTCAATGAGCTTTAACTCGAGAAGCTCTTCAAAAATTGCAGGCACATCAGAATCCAGAAATGGGTACTCCTTCTCTTGCATTTCTTTTAGAGTCAACTTTCCACTTGGCTTATCTTGAAACGAAGTGGATTTCATACTCTGCTTCTTGCTCACATTCGTGGTGAACTTCGCAGGTGATGTATTCACATTCATAGCTTCTTTGCCTTCGGACATGGGTATGAACTTGCTCCATTTTCTGACTTCTTGCTTGTCATTCCCCTTGCGAGGCTCATAGATGGGAAGCCTTTCATTTCCATCGGAGACCATGCTTAATTCCATATCATGGGCACGAGTTGTAAGTTCTTTGAATGTGCTAGGCTTGATACCTTGCAAGATGTAGCACAATCCCCAATGCATACCTTGGATGTATATCTCTATGCCAGAAGCTTCACTAAGCCTGTATTTGTAGTTGAGGCTTGCATTCCTCCAACGATTGATAAAGTCGATAACTGGTTCACCCTTTAGTTGACGAGTATTTGTAAGTTCTATCATACTCACAGTACATCTCGTGGTATAAAAGCGATTGAGGAGCTCTTGCTCTAGTTGATCCCAACTATCAATAGATCCCGCCTCACGGTCTGTATACCAATCATAAGCATTTCCTCTTAGCAAGCAGACAAACTATTTGACGAGGTAATTTCCATAAGTACCATCGGTGTTGCATGTCTCAAAGAAGTGTGCAACATGTTGATTTGGATTGCCTTTTCCATCAAAATGTTGAAACTTTGGAGGTTGATAGCTGTCGCGCCCCCTTTTTCCTCGCGGAGTCAGGATTTCAACACTTTGGGACAACTCCTTTCCTTTTGGGAATTGGGTATGAGATTTGAAGAGTCGCCACCTAACGGATTAAGGTATGTTAGGGAACCTAGAACAAATAACTCGTAAACTAGTTTACATCACCAGAGATTTGGGTAAGGGCTCGAAATTACCTTGAGGGGAAGGTGTTAGGCACCCCTCGAGGTCCACAACGGTGGGTCCCTGCCAAACTCAATTTAAGCGAATTAGTCTTATAAGCAGATAAACAAACAGACATTACTTTAAAAAACAGAGAGTAAAGGGGTCCTTGGTTTCATAGCCTATAGGATCACTTCTGTGCAATACTTGGTAATCGTCCCCAAATCGGGGTGCTACACATAGCATTAGCGCACAGGTCATCATATCCTTTACTACCTGATTACCCTCCCCTTAATTATTACCTAAGCATTCTAACAACATCGAATACGTATCTTATACGTGCACTACCCGTCCCTTGCCTGTGGCCCTGGAGGTGTTTAGGACCTCTAGTTAAGGTGGTTCTAGACTTACCTATGGTGCTTAAAAGGAGAAAACTAGGCGTAAAAAAAAACAGGTAGGACTGCCACATAAGGAGCAGTTAAAGGGGCTCACATTTACCTTCGCAAGTAAGCAAACAATTGCACGCCTTAAACAAATAGTTTTAAACGATTTAAAATCCTATAGCAGGATATCTAGATGAGCACAAAATATGCAGCGATTTCATTAAGGCGAGGCAGTGAGTATCTATCAGTTTGCCAACAAATTTTTATCACTTATTGAATTTGAGCACAATTCAAGCAGCAAGAAAATCGCAATTTTAAACCTAGAATTTAATTGCCCCACAGGCTTGCCTAGGTGACAACTGACAGAATCCTATAGACATGGTATCTAAACGTTAATCAGACCATAATTTTATAGACCAGTGATTTAACAGGCGGATTTCAGGCAGATTTTATCCTTTAGACCCTACAGGCATGCTTTCTAAGTGCTGAAACTGATCACAGGCGTTATTCATGACACAGAAAACTAATTTTATACACGTTCCCTATAGGCATGATATCTAAATCGTCAATACTGATCTTAAACATGATTTCCAATATGCATGATGTCTAAGTTGTCGAAACTGATTTCTAATATGTGTTGAGTGAAAGCATTAATCAGTTACCCAGCGAGTTCAACAAGGGAATTCCTAGAAACATGACTTCTAATGCATACATGAGGGTTTTGAAAGCATGATTATTGATGCAGAATTGAGAAAACGACTTAGGAGCATGACTTCTAGTGATGCAAAATGGAAATTAAGGACAAATAGGCAGATAAAGCCTATAGGAATAGTTTCTAATGCATACAAATAATCACAACAATCCTATAGGCATGATTTCTACCCGGTCCCAACAAACATATATAATAATCCCTCCCAGCTTTACTAATAACCCCAATATCTATTTTTTACAACAATTGTTATTACAGACCAATATGAATGAATTACATAATGAAAATCACTATACTATAGGGAGCCTTCATAGGCCCAACATCAGCCTGGAACCAAGCCTTCTACAATAACACCTCTGAGCATAATGGTAAACCATCCACAACACGTAAAACTGGTTCCTAGTGTGTCAAAGTTCCCATGGGCCTCAGGGACCCGGGGCAGTGCTCACACCAGAATCAAATGTTCAACACACAGTTCATAATTAGGAACCAGCCCCAATGTGTCAGAGTTCAGAGGAGTGTCATGGACCCTCAGTAGTGCTCACATTGGGGGTGGCAGGACCTTAGTTAACTAAGAGTAGGAGTTGAAAATAATACATGAAAATAGGAGACAGTTTTTTTTTAGAAAAACAGTTTGGATTTCAGAAGTGCATAGAAATAGATTACCAGACTACAAGAACCACAAGCAGCACACATTTAGCAGAAGGAGTTCAGCCATGAACTCCAGCAATCAAACATCATACAGAATAGAGTGACAATTAATTTGAACAAGGTTTCACATGGCTTTAATCCATTAGCTATTATTAGGTGAACGTATAGGCATATATTAATCAGAGAACAGCATGTTGGGATCAAGTTACTGATAAAAGAATCATACAGAAAGGTAGCAAAACTTGAGGGCACAGAAATCATGAATTAATCAGGAGTTTGTTAAGGTGAAACACTTAAAACAGGACAGAAAGCATGCTAGTTGAAAAACAAGTAGACAAGTGTCCTGGATCAACAGGAACATGCTAAACTGGAGTAACCATACTAACTTATTGGTCAGGACAAATTCACAGGAGTTTAAGCATGCTAGTTAACAGAAATATAAGGGCAAACAGAGGCATGTTGATACCTACAAAAGATTGAATACATAGCACATTGAGTAGGACATGATAACAGAGATAGACATGCTGTTTAAAGGCAGTAAACAGGAAGCACATAGGTCACATTACATACAAGTAGACATGCTGATTAAGATCAACAAGCATGAAGCACATAGATCTAATTACATAGCTTGTTGAATGATAGCAGTAATGGAGACATACTAGTTAAGAGATAGCAACAAGAAAGTGAAGCAAATAGGATCCAAAGGTCTAGCCTTGGCTTTCAGCCGGCTGGACAGTGCAATAAACACAAGTAGCAGGAAGATTTGCAATGGAGAGTGTGTATGAATAAGAGCAAGGATTTGTGTGTGTTTCTGTGTTTCTCTATGTATGTCTGCGTGTGTTTGAAAGAAACCAGAATAGGGTTTTTATAGCACTTAGCAAGGTGAAACAAATAAGGCAAAGAATAATAGAGTTCATAAATAAGGTATACAAGTAAAAATCAGTTAGTTAATTGGGACTAAATCCAACTAATTAGTACAAACAGAATCCGGGAAAGACACCTTAAAATAAGGGAAATCAATTACCAGCCCCAGATTGGGATTGAAATAAGGCAGGAAATAAGTCACAAGCCATTTATAAGCCGGTTAGAGTAAATCAAAACCTAGAAATTAGGCTAATAAACTAATTAAGGCAAGTAGTACCAATTAGGAGTCTAAATAAGAAAAATAGGTAAAAATCACAGAGAAGTACTAATTTCAACAGAAAGATATGATTCCAAACCCTAATTAGGCGGATAAAATCAATTTTCCTCTGTTAATTGACAGGACAAAGAATCACGCGCAAATATTGAAGCGAACAGTGAACTAATTAAACAAACAAGGGATTAGAACATAGGCATGAAAAATCAGTAGAACTAGTAAAGATAATCAGATTCAAACACTTGGAAACTTTTGAAAAGTTTTGCAGAAACAAGAAGAAGTGAAACCCTAGTTTTAGAGAAACATAGAAAATCGATTAGTAATAAGGGAAACAGAAGTTTTCTAAAGAAAATACCAGATAAACTCAAAATCGTTTCAGATCTACAAGGATCTGAACAGACTCAAGTAGAAGGAGATTAGGGTTCTTGAAAAATGGAACGAGGTGATGAAAAATCTATTCCAGAATCGGAGTTTCGAACCATAAGCACAAAGATAACAATACTCACAACCATAGCGATGAACACGAAGCAGGTTCATCGAGAAAGTGAAGAGTCCAGGTCGACTCTGAGTTGGATCTATTTGAGATCCCTTCAAAATACGAAGAAATCGAACAACCAGTAGAGGTAGGAGGCTACATAAGGCAATAAATCACCAGATGACCCCATATCTGGTCAAGAATCGAAGGGGTTTGGGGGAATTTTTGAGTGACGGCGCTCTAGGGTTTGAGGGTGTCTGAGTGAGAAGAGAGGAGGAGAGGATTCAGAGGCGGTGCAAATGAGAGAGTGAGGTAGGGTTTTGGGTGTTAGGGTAATTAAAAAAGGAAAGGGGGTCCTGGACCGTTGATCTTTTGAGATCAACGGCCAGGATTGATTTCGGGTTGGGGCGGGTTATATAATTGGATTATGGGTACTAATTTGGGTTGAGGTCCGAATTTAAATTAAAAAATCGAAGAGGCTATTCGTTAAATACCCAATTGATTTAATAAAACAATTTTATAAAATAATTTATAAATAATAAAAATATCATCTGTGCATAAAAATGATTTAAAATAATTACTTAGTATTATAAAAATATAAAAGGTTAATTTCTTGTGAAATAAGATAATTATACACATATGGGCTATTATTGCAAAGTTATTGCAATTATAACCCTAATATGTACATATGGCTGTTCATGAAATAATCAAAGCTTAGTATAAATATAAATGAAAAAAATTAAGCAATAAAATTATCATAAAATCATTTGTAATTCAATTAGTATTTATTTATATACTAAAATGCTAGAATAAATTAATTAAAATCCCTTTAAAATTACAGGAAAATTATGGTAAAATACTGGCTGATGCTCATGCACTATTTTGAAAGTATATATGCATTTTAAAATATATGAGGGAGAAATTGGGTATCAAGAGCTGCCTCTCTTTATCCGGGAAGGATGAAAGAGTTTTCAGGTAAAGAAATGATGACCGATTTTGACCGAATGGGTATTTTGAAAAAATATAGGCCGAACCCTGGTCTTTGAGCTGCCTACATATCCCTGGTTGTACAAGAATCAGGCCATGTGTAGTTCTGGACCAAACGGTGAATGAAGCCGATGGAGTTGTTATAGGAATGGTAGCAAGTTTCGAAAAGACTCCTTCTTTGGGGAGGATAGTATCAAAAGGGTTTATGCTGAGTTATGAGTACGAGTCTGAAGTGTAACGGATGTATCATAGGGTAGGTATCTGAACGGTCGTGAGAATTGGTTACGTTTGGGATAGTAGTAAACGGTGTGAGTGGAAACCGGAATGGTATGAGTGGAAGCCGGAGCGAAGGTTGCTCCTGTTTGAAGCACGGTTACTTCCTGGATTACCTACAAAACTTATAACATGATGCATGCGAGTATATAGAGTATTGCGAGAATTTAAACATGATGCAAATTCCCTTTGTACCATGAAGGTTGTCTTTGGACAGAGAAGATGACGTCCTTAGACCATGACGTCCCGGGCCATGAATCATGAGATAAGAGATTCACAGGCCATGAAATGATGTTCCCGGGCCATGAAGATGGTGCAGTATTGAGAGATCCTCAGGCCATGACATGGTGTCTTCAGGCTATGAGGATGATGCCTCGGACTATGACGCCTTTGGACAGGCTGGCCATATATCAGCCCATGAAGTGCAGAAATATGATACCAAAGGTAATAACAATGCAACGCTAAGCCTGGTGCAGAGTTTTGGGGCGGAGCTTAGCCCCGAGAGAAGAAGAAAATGCAAATTGAAAGTGGAGCAACACTTATGCAGAGGGAGACAAAGCTTAGTCTCACGAGAAGGCAGTGCTTAGCCTTATGCAAATAAGGAGGCAGGGCTTAGCCCCATGCGAGATGTGACACAGGGTTTAGTCTCATGCAAAGAGAAGGCAATGCTTAGCCATATGCAAATAAGGAGGGAAGGCTTAGCCTCATGTAGAGAGAAAGCAATGCTTAGCCTTATGCAAATATGGAGGCAGGGCTTAGCCTCATGCAAGATTTGAGATAGAGCTTAGTCTCATGCAGCAAGAAGGCAATGCTTAGCCTTATGCAAATGTGGAGGCAGGGCTTAGCCTCATGCAAGATTCGAGACAAGGCTTAGTCTCATGCAAAGAGAAGGCAAATGCTTAGCCTTATGCANGATAGTGCCAAGTTCAGAATAGAGCTAGCAGTTTATGTAGGGAGGGACAATGACTTAGTCCCATGAGAAGGCAGTGCTTGGCCTTATGCAAATAAGGAGGTAGGGCTTAAGACCTACATGCAAGACTTGAGACAGGGACTTAGTCTCATGTAGAATAGGGAGGCAAGGTTTAGCCTCATAGCGAGATTCGAGACAAGGCTTAGTCTCATGCAAAGAGAAGGCAAATGCTTAGCCTTATGCAAATATGGAGGCAGGTCTTAGCCTCATGCAAGATTTGAGACATGGCTTAGTCTCATGCAAAGAGAAGGTAATGCTTAGCCTTATGCACATAGGGAGGTAGGGCTTAGCCTCATGCAAGATTTGAGACAGAGCTTAGTCTCATGCAGCGAGAAGGCAATGCTTAGCCTTATGCAAATGTGGAGGCAGGGCTTAGCCTCATGCAAGATTCGAGACAAGGCTTAGTCTCATGCAAAGAGAAGGCAAATGCTTAGCCTTATGCAAATGTGGAGGCAGGGCTTAGCCTCATGCAAGATTTGAGACAAGGCTTAGTCTCATGCAAAGAGAAGGCAATGCCTAGCCTTATGCAAATAAGGAGGTAGGGCTTAGCCTCATGCAAGATTGGAGACAGGTCTTAGTCTTATGCAAAGAGAAGGCAATGCTTAGCCTTATGCAAATAGGGAGGCAGGTCTTAGCCTCATGCAAGATTTGAGACAAGGCTTAGTCTCATGCAAAGAGAAGGCAATGCTTAGTCTTATGCGAATATGGAGACAGGGCTTAGCCTCATGCAAGATCTGAGACAAAGCTTATACTCATGCAAAGAGAAGGCAATGCTTAGCCTTATGCAGTGAACAAGTCGCAAATAGGAGTAGATTATTCCTTAGCTGGAGATATATTTGCGACTGGTGACCTGATTGATAGTGATTTTGATATGTGTATATTTGCGAATACTCCTGTTATATTCACCATGCCTGCATCCAAAGAAAAATTGTGAGTTTTGTAAGGGGGAGGTTGGTTCGTGCTCTCGTCTTCTTGCTCTGCTTTGTTCTGCTTTGGGAACCCTATTCGAGTTACCCTGGGTAACACCTGGCTGCCATAGAGATGAAGTTTCTGAAAATACGTACTTATTGTTGAAATGGAGTTATTTTAGAAAACTTAGTGGTATGTAATATCAAGTAAATTAGATGAACTAATGACTGTAACACTTAGAGGCATTGCGGCTTCCTTGCACAAGAATTTTGAGGGTCCTCCTCAAAATTCCGCCTCAGTTTGGTAAATGATCCTTCGGCCTTTTTGCATGCGACGAAATCTATCGGATCTGCTCCGGAATTTTGAGAATCCTTCTCAAAATTCTGCCTCAGTTACTTAACTAATCTCTGATTGTCTGGCGTATGGTGGCGTCGGCTGGACTTGCTTCGGAATTTTGAGGGTCCTCCTCAAAATTCTGCCCCAATTTCTGGTTCTGGGGGAAATGATAATTTTATTATGGTACGACCGAACCCACAGGGCTGCCTACGTATCCCCTCTTAAACGGGAATCAGGTCAAGCGTAGTTCAATTACATTGGATGAATGAATGTAAACGATCTTAAACGTAGTATCTCTTGACTGCATCTGAATTGATAGGTTTTGGCCAAACTTCTCTGTCCATTTCTGCGAGTATGAGTGCCCCTCTTGTTAGCACCCCGGTGAACTATGTAAGGACCTTGCCAGTTGGGTGAAAATTTTCCTTTAGCTTCATCCTGATGCGGGAAGATCAGCTTCAGCACCAGCTGCCCCGGTGCGAATTGTCTTGGTCTGACCCTTTTATTGAAAGCTCTGGACATTCTGTTCTGATAAAGTTGACCGTGACATACTGCGTTCATTCTTTTTCCATCTATGAGGGCTAGTTGCTCATATCGGCTCCTTATCCATTCTGCATCACTGAGTTCAGCTTCTTGTATGATCCTAAAAGAAGGAATTTCTATTTCAGCTAGAATGACAGCTTCGACACCATAAACTAGAAAATAGGGAGTTGCCCCAGTTGATGTGCGAACTGTGGTACGGTATCCCAATAGGGCAAAGGGTAACTTCTCGTGCCATTGTTTGTGATTTTCTACCATCTTCCTTAGTATCTTCTTGATGTTTTTGTTGGCAGCTTCCACAGCTCCATTCATCTGAGGCCTGTATGCTGTAGAGTTTTTGTGTTAGATTTTGAAGCTTTCACATATGGCTTTCATCAAATCACTGTTGAGATTGGCGGCATTATCAGTGATAATGGACTCGGGAACCCCGAAGCAAACGATACAATCCTTGACAAAATCCGCGACGACTTTCTTGGTTACAGCTTTGTAGGATGCAGCCTCTACCCATATTGTGAAGTAATCGATGGCCACCAAAATAAACCGGTGCCCGTTAGAGGCGGTGGACTCGATCGGACCAGTGACATCCATTCCCCAGGCAGCAAAAGGCCAAGGTGCACTGGTTGTGTTGAGCTCATTAGGTGGTACCCTTATCATGTCTGCATGTACCTGGCATTGGTGGCATTTCTGTACGTACCGGATGCAATCTGTTTCCATGGTCATCCAAAAGTATCCAGCTCTGAGTATCTTCTTGTCTAGAACAAAACCATTCATATGTGGACCGCAACACAACCATTCATATGTGGACCGCAACATTTGCGTCAACACACCTTAACAACCCCAAAACAGGAGTTCTTCTGTATAGGGTTCCTCCGCTTTGGAAGAAGTGATTGGACAACCTCCGTAGTGTGCGTTTCTGAGTATGGTTTGCCTATTCCGGATATTCTCCTTTCACCAAATATTCTTTGATATCGTGGAACCAAGGTTTTCCAATCCGTTTATTCCTCTACATGAGCACAGTGCGCCGATTGATTATGGATCCTCACCGGGATGGGATCGATGAAATTCTTATCTGGATGTTGTATCACTGATGACAAAGTGGCCAGTGCGTCTGCGAACTCATTTTGAATTCTGGGCACATGTTTGAATTCTATCTTTGTGAATCTCTTCATCAATTCCTGCACATGATACAAGTATGGTAGTATCTTGGTGTTTTTCGTAGCCCATTCTCCTTGAACCTGATGTACCAGAAGGTCCGAATCTCCAATTACCAGCAACTCCTGTATGTTCATATTGATGGCTGAATTGAGCCCCATGATACAAGCCTCATATTCTGCCATATTGTTGGTGCACGGAAACCTATGCTTTGCAGATACCGGGTAATGTTGACCTGTTTCTGATACCAACACTACTCCAATGCCTACTCCTTTGAAGTTTGTAGCCCCATCTAAGAACATTCTCCAACCGTCGTATGCTTCAGCAATGTCCTCTCCTACGAATGACACTTCTTTGTCAGGGAAATACGTTTTTAGTGGTTCGTATTCCCCTCCCACAGGATTTTCGGCAAGATGGTCTGCCAATGTTTGTCGTTTGACTGCCTTCTGAGTTACGTAGACAATATCGAACTCACTTAACAATATCTTCCACTTGGCTAACTTCCCGGGTTGGCATGGGCTTCTGAAAGATGTACTTCAAGGGTCCATCTTGGATATGAGCTATGTGGTATAGGCACAGAAGTAATGCCTCAATTTTTGAGCTGTCCATGTCAAGGCACAGCAAGTGCGTTCCAGTAGAGAGTATCGTGCTTCATAAGGTGTGAACTTCTTACTCAGGTAGTATATGGCTTGCTCCTTTTTTCCTGTTTCATCATGTTGTCCCAAAACACATCCGAAAGCTCCGTCAAATACAGACAGATAGAGCAGCAATGGTCTCCCAGGTTCTGGTGGGACTAGGACCGGCGGTGTAGATAGGTATTCCTTGATTTTGTCGAAAGCCTTCTGACAATCCTCGGTCCAACTGGTTTCGGCATCTTTTCTCAACATTTTGAAGATGGGTTCACATATCACCGTGGATTGTGCTATGAAGCGGCTGATGTAGTTGAGGCGTCCTAGGAAGCTCATTACGTCCTTCTTGCTATTTGGTGGTGGAAACTCTTGGATAGCCTTAACTTTGGATGGGTCCAACTCGATTCCTCGGCGCCTGACGATGAATCCCAATAGCTTTCTTGCGGGAACCCCGAATGCACACTTTGCGGGGTTCAGTTTTAGATTGTACCTCCTTAGTCTGTTAAAGAACTTTCTCAAATCTGCTATGTGATCAGCAACCCTCTTGGATTTGATGATGACGTCATTAACATACACCTCTATTTCCTTGTGTATCATATCATGGAAGATGGTTGTCATGGCTCTCATGTAAGTAGCCCCACCATTCTTTAGACCGAATGGCATCATCTTGTAGCAGTACACTCCCCACGGTGTAATGAAAGCTATTTTCTCTGCGTCTTCTTCATCCATCCAAATCTGGTGATAACCTGCAAAGCAATCTACAAAGGATTGGAGTTCATTCTTGGCGCAATTATCGATCGGGATGTGTATATTTGGCAGTGGGAAGTCGTCCTTGGGACTTGCTCTGTTTAAATCCCGATAGTCAACACACACCCTGACTTTCCCATCTTTCTTCGGAACTGGTACAATATTGGCTAGCCAGGTTGGGTACTCAACTACCCTGAGAACTTTGGCTTTGATATGCTTAGTGACTGCTTCCTTGATTTTCAGATCATGTCTGGTTTGAACTTCTTGAGTTTCTGCTTCACCGGCGGACACATTGGATTGGTAGGCAACTTATGAGCCACTATGGATGTGCTCAGACCAGTCATGTCATCATATGACCTTGCAAAGATATCCTCATATTCCTTCAGGAAACGAATGTACTCTTTCTTATCTAAGGGTGATAAGTGAATGCTTATGCGAGTCTCCTTGACGGTCTCGGCGTCTCCCAAGTTGATTGCTTCGATTTCATCCAGGTTGGACTTAGGTTTGTTCTCAAAGTCCTCAACCTCTCTGACAACTTCCTCAGGTATTTCATCTTCTTCTTCTAAGTCACTATCCTTATATTGCATTGCCTCATTACATGTCACGGTCATCGGTTCATCAGAAAAATTAATAATAACGCTGTAGAAGAAAAAAATATGAAAGATAATGATGAATACTAAATTGCAATGCAATTGATTTAAATTTGAAAATATCCAAAATAGGTACGGCTCGATGGCTCGAGCAATTATTTCAAAACAAAAATGCGTCTTTAAAATAAAATTACTGAAAATATCCTAAATGTCTAGTATGACAATAAAAACAAATCAGGCTAATTGCCAAGCTACCCAGGGACTCAGCGGGCCCGGGATGGTGTGGCAGTCCAATTTCGGAGAACAGCTCCCTTCTCCACAGTCCGAATGGTGAGGCCTTCTTCCTCCTCCTCCTTAATTATCGCATTCAATCCATATCCTCATCTTCCAGGAACAAGTTTCTCAGTCCAGCCAAAGCTTCTTCCTCTGCAGATCCCCATATTTTATCGGCCTGGTGAAAAGTCTGACTTAGTTGTGGTACCGGCTGCTCGAGAGGGTAATAAGGACCACGCCATGGAGGCGACAAATCATCATATTCCTGCCAAGTGTACTAATACCCAAGTCCAAAGGTGGTACCGTGAAATTTCAACTGTATTGGTTTGGTAATGCCCTGGAGTTCCTTCCCAAGTCCTCTGCCGGGTTCATACCCAAACCATGCCAGTATGCTTTCTATTTTGTTACTCTACCACTTGTCCTTCTCAATTGCGTTGACATGTTCAATGTGGTGATAAGTTTCTCCACCCAGCCTTCTTCTATTCTCGATGACCGGGATAGTTTGACTGGTGTAAATGGGGTTAATTCCATCTCTGTGAATGATTCCCTCCTGATGGTTCCACTTGAGCTTCATGGCCTGGTGCAGCGTGGAAGCCACAGCCCCAGCGGCATGTATCCAAGGGCGACCCAATAGAAGATTGTATGTAGCTGATATGTCTAGTACTTGGAACTCCACATCGAACCAAGTTGGTCCTATCTGCAGACAAAGGTTAATCTCCCCGATCGTGGCCCTTTGAGACCCATCAAATGCTTTCATGTTCATACTTCCTGCCCGTATCTCATGGAAATCTTTTCCCAATCTTTTCAGAGTGGTTAATTGACAAATGTTGAGGCTCGAGCCCCCATCTATTAGTACCCTGTCAATGAATTTGTCTTCAAACTGTACCATGATATGCAGTGCCCTGTTGTGACTTAACCCTTCACGCGGTAGTTCATCCTCGTGGAAGGTGATCTTGTGACTCTCCAGCACTTGCCCTACCATGTTGGCCATCTCTCCACTGGTGATATTGTTGGGCACATAAGCTTCATTCAACACCTTCATCAGAGCACTCCTATGTGCTTCAGAATTTGCAATAGCGACAGCATGGATATCTGGGCGGGAGTCTTGTTTAAATGGTCGACGACTGAGTATTCTCTCGCCTATACTTTCCTCCAAAGATCATCTGGTCCGGTTTCAATAACAGGTTGTTTTGTAGCAGCCTCCTTGCTTGCTCCTCCCAAATTTTCGGGTGTATAGATCCTTCTAGTTCGGTTCATCCCTTGTGCGGCATTAGTTTCTTCCATCTTTACTTTTCCCTTTCGCCTAGCATCGGCAACATAATCCCAAGGTATAGCGTTGGACTTGAAAGGAGGTGTGGTTGCTACTGTTACTGTGAACGGTGTGGCCACTTCTACCTCAAGTGGAATAGGTGTGGCTGCAGGTGGTGCTACCTCTACCTCAAATGGGACCGACGTGGTTACCTCAACCTCAACTGGCGGCTGTACCTGTACCACAATGGGATTGAGCGTGACTGCTGGCTTTTTAGGATCGTCACCCTCTTTGATAAGTCCAATTGAGCCCTCGGGATCCTACTCCTCGTCAGTTTCTATGACATTGATCCCTTCACCCCTATGATCTGGAAGAGGATTGTTGCGGACGTTGGGTGCAGCTTCCTTCACCTGTATGACCTTATTATCAATCAATATCTGGATCTTATTTTTCAATGTCCGACACTCGTCAATGGTATGCCCTTTCATACCGGAATGATATGCACATGTTTTATTCGGGTTGACCCATTGAGATGAATTCTCCATTGCCACAGCGGGAATAGGGGTGACATAACCAGTAGCCTTCAATCTTTCGTACAGCTGGTCGATGGGTTCAGCGATGGCGGTGTATTGTCTGGGTGGTTTGCGATCAAAATTAGGTTGAGGTTTTTGGTAATTTGGACGAGTTGGAGGTGAATGATAGTAGGTTGGCTGGGTGTTATAAGTGAGATAGGCGGTGGCGGGTTGAGAATATCTAGGAGGTGAGGGTTGGTATGTAGGTGGAGGTGTTTGGTATGTGAGTGGAAATTTTGGGCCTTGGGCCACCATTACTTCCCCTACTTCTTTCTTATTTGATATGCCTCCTGATTGCAATGCTTTGTTCGTGGCCTGCAGTGCCTCGAAATTTGTCACCATCCCACTTATAATGCCTTATTTAATCCTTTCTCCGAGTTTGATGATATCGAAGAACTTATGATTCTCAATAACCATTAGCCTCTCATAATACTGTGGGTCCTGTGCCCAGACAAAGAACTTGTTCATATGTTCCTCGTCTAATGCCAGTCTAACCTTGGCTGCTTCTGACCTCCACCGAGTAGCATACTCGCGGAAAGTCTCAGTTGGCTTCTTCTTTAGGTTCTGGATATAGAAGACATCTGGTGCATTCTCCGTATTGAACCTGAACCGATCCATGAAGTCTGATGCCATGCTCACCCAATTGGCCCATTTCTTAGGATTCTGGCTTATGTACCAGGATAGGGCATCTCCGGTAAGACTTCTCATGAAGAGCTTCATTCGAATCCTTTCATCTTTTTCGACCCCTATGAGCTTGTCACAATAAGTTCTCAAATGAACCTTGGGATCACCTGTTCCATCAAACATTTCGAACTTGGGAGGTTTGTAACCCTCCGGCAGTTCCACATTTGGTTGTACGCACAAATCCTCGTAGTTCAGACCTTTTATCCCTTTACCTCCTTCAACAACCGGAACGCGACTTGTCAACTTCTTGAGTTCTTCGGCCATATTCTTGATGAGCAGGTCCTTCTCAGCGGATTCTGGTGTATAGGAGATTGGTTGAGCGGAGTGAGGTAGTGTTTCCATGTATATGGGATTGTTTTGGTGGGTGCCAGTGATTTGGGTGTAGTGGTGGTCATTGGTCGAGTTTTGAGGATCGGGAATAGGTTGTGGCATGTTCTGAGGAGTGTGATAGGTAGTGGTTTGTGGGTACTAGGTTGGTTGATGATGGTGTTGTGGAGGAGTTAGTACCGGTAGAGGATTGGGATTTTGAGGCAGTGTGGCGTATTGATAGGGTGCGGGAGGATTTTGTGGACGTTGGTTTGGCGTATTTTGAGGAGGTGCTGGGTTTGAACATTTTGTTAGTTGACGTCCGGGACATTCAGAGTGAGGGAGAGGTTTGCTAAGTTGCGGACCTGCTCAAGTTCTTCTTGTAACTCTAGTATTTTCTGCTCCAATTGTAGGACCAAATCATTCTGAGCTGGAGTACTCCGACCATCTGAAGTTTCAATATTCTCATCATTTTCTTTTCGTATACCACTCAAGTCATCCATCTTAGCTTTTCCTCTACTTTTCGGATTACTCGGAGGAGGATGAGGTGGAGGGCCTCTAGATCTGATGTGATATGCTGATGATGCCAGTATGTGTGAACCAACCTTAGGGGATGGGAATAATAAAAGTAAAGAAAAACAAAATTTAAACAAGTTAGTAAGGATTCTGAAAAAATGATTGCAGTATTTAAACACATATTGCGGGAATGTAAATTCGCGTCCTAATTTGGGAGCCTCGTTGTGCCTGAGGTAGGCCTAGCGACAAATAGATTTGGAGAATTTCAGTGCCAATGATTGCCTCATTTCATTAATGTAAAAATATATGAATCTAAAACGACACTAAATAAGATAAGTCACTAATGGCACTTGGCCTTATTACATTTGAAAAAGCAAATAGACCTAATCTACTTGGTCCTAGAAGGACCTTCTCCAGGCTGGATGCTCTTGTCGATCAAATTCCCCAGTTCGCACAGGTTCAGTTGTAGATATGCTCTTGCTAAGTGTCCTCCTTCATTTCCTTCGGTGTTCTGGCAATCGGTGACTCTCTTCCTCATCTTTCCTTCCAATTCCATCAGACTGTACTCCAGATATTCTAACCTTTCGCTTGATTTAACAGCCCTCTCCTTCCATTCGTTGATTAGTTCCATATCGGTCTTGTGTCGCTTCAGGTGCTCGGCCTCAAACTCGTGAACTCTTTTGCGCAGCTTGTTATATTTCACCTGTGCTTCGGCTACTTCGTCTATGACGCTGTTTCCTGGACAAACCCTTGGCTCGAATATCCCTGCTATGTTATCCTCTAACCATGAGGGGTAAAAGTACACATGACCAGCATGATATCGGTCCGGCTCGATGGTATCCTTTGCCACCATAATTTTCAAATGCCACATATGCTGAGCTTCACACTTGTATGGGACGTCATCATCCTGAAAATCTACCCGGTAGTGACTCATTTTAGCAACTCGTGGTATGACCTGCTTCCTGTCTGCTTGTCTTATAACCCTGACGGGAGCATAAGGGTGTATGCCCCTCAACCCGATCAGTACCAAGTGTGGAACATCCCTGGATCTGATAATGAACTCGTCAGTAGGGAACCATTCAAACATCCATTGAACCTGATCCTCGATCAAATTGTTGAAAAACTGTACCCATCCTATAGCATCTTCTGGTTGAGCAAATCTGTCTGGGATATAAGTCATTTTCTTAGGATGATGGAAAGCTATGTGGTCATTCCACGGCCTTCGCAGAAGCTCTTAACGATATTGACCTTTTTAGAGAAGTTCTAACAGCCAAACTTGTAGCAGCAGATTGAAACCTTCGAAGTGTTTGTACCCCTTCTAACAGCGCTCTAAGGCCCGGTATATGTCTGCTATGATCATAGGGACAATGGTATATGTCTGTCCCTCGATCCCATCCATCAAGGTTTTAGCTACCATGGCCAGTCTTGTGTGGATTCTGTCCCCTTGGATCGGGAACACCAACATACCCAAGAAACAGACGATGAACACAAATACCCTGCGGTAGATCCAACCCAAGGAAGTGATGGAGAATTCGTAATCAAAAATGCGATAAGCTCTGCTGTGACCATATCATTCATAGAGGAAGTCGAAGGGTATGTAGGAATTTTTCAGGCACTCCAAGTCATCATTCTTCTTTAATCCCATCATTTTCAGGAACCCCCTAGTAGAGCGATTTTACGGCACCAATAAAGTAGGACTGTCCCAAGGTAGCCCAGCGAATCCCCATATTTCTTCCAAGAGAGGGGTCATTTCTATGTTGCCAAAGCGAAACACGGCTCTTTCTTTGTCCCAGAACATTGTGGCAGCTTCGATCAACATGTTGTTCGGCTGGAGGTCCAATAAAGAAGGAAAATTTCCCAAGACCCTTTTCATATGATTCTTATCACTTGATGGAAGATCCTCCTACCAATCTAGCAACAATGGTGGTATGTTACGGACCATGCCAAACCTGGGGACTTCGTGCCTCATTTTTTGCAAAACAAATATGGTTAGGCCCTTTCCGCCTCCATATACGACTATTTATACAACAATGATTAGCATATTGGCACTTACTTCTTCAAAATTAATAGACACAATCGCGGTGGCATCCGTTGGGATTATGGAAAACCCGATGGACTTTTGGACGAGGCTTGTCTTAAAGGGTTATTATGTGGACAACATATTAACCCAGCTAGGTTTGACCATGATGCATGTACAATTAATCAGAGCAAGGTTTCTAGAGAAGTCTAAACTGGTACCCTCAAGCGGACAACTTGAGGGGGAAAGGCACGGAACCGTCGACTGCACCGCTGATCGACTAGTTTTACCGCAAATACGCCTTTTCAGATTTAAAGGGTGATATATAGGAAGGGCACAAACACTCATCAAGCGTTGCTATAAGATTGATTACGCACGAGTGGAATATGATGTTGAGCATGATTTGTGCAACAATAAATAGCATGTTGTCACGTATTTGCACGTTAAAAGAATGATAAATGCAGTATTTAATAATTGAAAGACGCAGTTAAGAAAGAAAACAAAGAGACAAGTCAATTTCTGTAATAAAGGAAATCGTAAATGCTTGAAAAATAGGCAACTATATCCAAATAAGGGGAAACGGAAAGGGTGCACATGTATTAACAAATAAAGCATGTTCAAGACTAATTCACAAAAACAAGTTTGTTATGGTAAGAGCCTAAGAATATCTCCAGCAGAGTCGCCATGCTGTCGCACCCCCTTTTTCCTCACGGAGTCCGGGTTTCGACACTTTGGGACAACTCCTTTCCTTTTGGGAATTGGGTATGAGATTTGAAGAGTCGCCACCTAACGGATTAAGGTGCGTTAGGGCACCTAGAACAAATAACTCATAAACTAGTTTACATCACCAGAGATTTAGGTAAGGGCTTGAAATTACCTTGAGGGGAAGGTGTTAGGTACCTCTCGAGGTCCACAACGGTGGGTCCCTGCCAAACTCAATTTAAGCGAATTAGTCTTATAAGCAGATAAACAAAAATACATTACATTAAAAAACAGGGAGTAAAGGAGTCCTAGGTTTTTTAGCCTATAGGATCACTTCTGTGCAATACTTGGTAATCGTCCCCAAATCGTGGTGCTACACATAGCATTAGTGCACAGATCATTATATCCTTTACTACCCGATTACCCTCCCCTTAATTATTACCTAAGTGTTCTAACAATATCGAATACGTATCCTATACGTGCACTACCCGTCCCTTGCCTGTGGCCCTGGAGGTGTTTATGACCTCTAGTTAAGGTGGTTCTAGACTTACCTATTGTGCTTAAAAGGAGAAAACTAGGCATCAAACAAAACAGGTAGGACTGTCACATATGGAGCAGTTAAAGGGGCTCACATTTACCTCCGCAAGTAAGCAAACAATTGCACACCTCAAACAAACAGTTTAAAATGATTTAAAATCCTATAGCAGGATATCTAGATGAGCACAAAATATGCAGCAGTTTCATTAAGGCGAGGTAGTGAGTACCTATCAGTTTGCCTACTGATTTTTATCACATAGTGAATCTGAGCACATTTCAAGCAGCAAGAAAATCGCAATTTTAAACCCAAAATTTAATTGCCCTACAGGCTTGCCTAGGTGACAACTGGCAGAATCTTATAGACATGGTATCTAAACGTTAATCAGACCATAATTTTATAGACTAGTGATTTAACAGGCAGATTTAGGGCATAGTTTATCCTTTAGACCCTACAGGCATGCTTTCTAAGTGCTGAAACTGATCACAGGCATTATTTCATGACACAGAAAACTGATTTTATACATGTTCCCTATAGGCATGATATCTAAACGTCAAACTGATCTTAAACATGATTTTCTATATGCATGATATCTAAGTTGTCAAAACTGATTTCTAATATGTGTTTCCTATAGGCATGATTTTTAGGCGAGTGAAAGCATTAATCAGTTACCCAGCGAGTTCAACAAGGGAATTCCTAGAAACATGACTTCTAATACATATTTTTGAAAGCATGATTATTAATGCAGAATTAAGAAAACGACTTAGGAGCAGGATTTCTAGTTATGCAAAATGGAAATTAAGGACAAATATGCAGATAAAGCCTATAGGCATAGTTTCTAATGCATACAAATAATCACAACAATCCTACAGGCATGATTTCTACCTGGTCCCAACAAAGATATATAATAATCCCTCCTAGCTTTACTAATAACCTCAATATTTGTTTTTTACAACGATTATTAATACAGACCAATATGAATGAATTACATAATGAAAATCACTATAATATAGGGAGCCTTCATAGGCCCAACATCAGTCTGGAACCAAGCCTTCCAACATAGCACCTCTGAGCATAATGGTAAACCATCCACAACACGTAAAACTGGTTCCTGGTGTGTCAAAGTTCCCAAGGGCCTCTGGGACCCCGGGCAGTGCTCACACCAGAATCAAATATTCAACACACAGTTCATAAAGGATTGGGAACCAGCCCCAATGTGTCAGAGTTCAGAGGAGTCTCATGGACCCTAAGTAGTGATCACATAGGAGTTGAAAATAATATATGAGAATAGGAGATAGTTTTTTTTTAGAAAAATAGTTTGGATTTCAGAAGTGCATAGAAACAGATTACCAGACTACAAGAACCACAAGCAGCACACATTTAGCAGAAGGAGTTCAGCCATGAACTCCAGCAATCAAACAACAGACAGAACATAGTGACAATTAATTTAAACAAGGTTTCACATGGCCTTAATCCATTAGCTATTACTAGGTGAACATATAGGCATATATTAATCAGAGAACAACATGCTGGGATCAAGTTACTGATCAGACTATCATACAGAAAGGTAGCAAAAGTTGAGGACACAGAAATCATGAATTAATCAGGAGTTTGTTAAGGTGAAACACTTAAAACAGGACAGAAAGCATGCTAGTTGACAAACAAGTAGACAAGTGTCATGGATCACCAGGAACATGCTAAAGTGGAGTAACCATACTAACTTATTGGTCAGGACAAATTCACAGGAGTTTAAGCATGCTAGTTAACAGAAACATAAGGGCAAACAGAGCCATGTTGATACCTACAGCAGATTGACTACATAGCACATTGAATAGGACATGATAACAGAGATAGACATGCTGTTTAAAGGCAGTAAACAGGAAGCACATAGGTCACATTACATAGAAGTAGACATGTTGAATAAGATCAACAAGCATGAAGCACATAGGTCTAATTACATAGCATGTTGAATGATAGGAGAAGTGGAGACATACCAGTTAAGAGATAGCAACAAGAAAGTGAAGCAAATAGGATCCAAAGGTCTAGCCTTGGCTTTCAGCCGACTGGACAGTGCAACAAACAGAAGTAGCAGGAAGATTTGCAATGGAGAGTGTGTATGAATAAGAGCAAGGATTTGTGTGAGTTTCTGTGTTTCTCTATGAATGTGTGCGTGTGTTTGAAAGAAATCAGAATGGGGTTTTTATAGCACTTAGCAAGGTGAAACAAATAAGGCAAAGAATAATAGAGTTCATAAATAAGGTATACAAATAAAAATCAGTCAGTTAATTGGGACTAAACCCAACTAATTAGTACAAACAGTATCCGGGAAAGACACCTTAAAATAAGGGGAATCAATTACCAGCCCCAGATTGGGATTCAAATAAGGCAGGAAATAAGTCACAGGCCATTTATAAGTCTGTTAGAGTAAATCAAAACCTAGAAATTAGGCTAATAAACTAATTAAGGCAAGTAGTACCAATTAGCAGTCATAAATAAGGAAAATAGGTAAAAATCACAGAGACGTACTACTTTCAACAGAAAGATATGATTCCAAACCCTAATTAGGCGGATAAAATCAATTATCCTCTGTTAATTCATAGGACAAAGAATAACGCGCAAATATTGAAGCGAATAGTGAAATAATTAAACAAACAAGGGATTAGAACATAGGCATGAAAAATCAGTAGAACTAGTAAAGATAATCAGATTCAAACACTTGGAAACTTTAGAAAAGTTTTGCAGAAACAAGAAGAAGTGAAACCCTAGTTTTAGAGAAACATAGAAAATCGATTAGTAATAAGGGAAACAGAAGATTTTTTAAAGAAAATACCAGATAAACTCAAAATCGTTTCAGATCTACAAGGATCTGAACAGACTCAAGTAGAAGGAGATTGGGGTTCTTGAAAAATGGAACGAGGTGATGAAAACTCTAGTCCAGAATCGGAGTTTCGAACCATAAACACAAAGATAACAATACTCACAACCATAGCGATGAACACGAAGCAGGTTCATGGAAAAAGTGAAGAGTCTAGGTCGACTCTGAGTTGGATCTCCTTGAGATCCCTTCAAAATACGAAGAAATCGAACAACCAGTAGAGGTAGAGGCTAGATAAGGCAATAAATCACCAGACGACCCCATATCTAGTCAAGAATCGAAGGGGTTTGGGGGAATTTTTGAGTGACCTAGGGTTTGAGGGTGTCTGAGAGAGTAGAGAGGAGGAGGGGATTCAGAGGCGGCGCAAATGAGAGAGTGAGGTAGGGTTTTGGGTGTTAGGGTAATTGAAAAAAGGAAAGGGGGTCCTGGACCTTTGATCCTTTGAGATCAACGGCCAGGATTGATTTCGGGCTGGGGCGGGTTATAAAATTGGGTTAGGGGTACTAATTTGGGCTGAGGTCCGAATTTAAATAAAAAAATCAAAGAGGCTATTCGTTAAATATCCAATTGATTTAATAAAACAATTTTATAAAATAATTTATAAATGATAAAAATATCATTTGTGCATAAAATGATTTAAAATAATTACTTAGTATTATAAAAGTATACAAGGTTAATTTCTTCTGAAATAAGGTAATTATACACACATGGGCTATTATTGCAAAGTTATTGCAATTATAACCCTAACATGTACTTATGGCTATTCATGAAATAATCAAAGCTTAGTATAAATATAAATGATAAAATTAAGCAATACAATTATCATAAAATCGTTTGTAATGCAATTAGTATTTATTTATATACTAAAATGCAAGAATAAATTAATTAAAATCCCTTTAAAATTACAGGAAAATTATGAAAAAATACTGGCTGATGCTCATGCACTATTTTGAAAGTATATATGCATTTTAAAATATATGAGAGAAAAATTGGGTATAAACAATAGCTAGCAGGCATCTTCAACATATTGATCCTTGCAGTATATGGCTTTGCGTATTTAAGAGACTTGGTAGCAACTTCGTACTTGCTTTTAATAGTTCCTTCAATGAACTCCTTCAGTTGATCGATTGGAATCATCCCTTTAGATGAGTCAGGATAGCCTTAGCGGATGCTACTTGTCTTGGGGCCGAATCACTCTCTGGAACTTCTGGAAGCTTGCCAGGTGCATGGGTGGACTCTTCTTCCATCAAGATTCCCACCCTGTCTGTTAGCTTGTCAATTCTAGCATCTTGATTTTGCATGCACTTGGTCAAGCCAGCGATTGCTTCTGTCAAGTTTGGCAACTACTCCTTCACAGATGAAGCTCCATGGCTTGCATGATTATTGTGGACGAGGGAGAGTAGCGTGGATTGTCACAAAGATTGATCCTCGATTGGCTCACGCTATGCAGTGTAAGTGGGGAGGATCCATACTTGAAATATCATCATATTTCTTTGCAGTAGAGTTCTTGGATCCGGAGAGGTCAAGCAGAGCAAGAGTTTTCTTAATCTTTTCAGCAACATCGCTTCCTCATTCAGGTTGTCACACCTCCTTTTTCCCGAGGGGGTATAAGGGACTTTTTCCAATTTAAGTGACATTAATCGATGTGGGATTATTTATTTAATTTAGAGTCGCCACTTGGAATAATTTATGGTGTCCCAAGTCACCGGTTTATTTTAAAATCCCAAATTGAGGAAAATTTGACTTCGTTTAAAGTCTGCGAAATCAGAAAGACTAGGTAAGGAATTCTGTTAACCCTGGAGAAGGTATTAGGCATTCCCGGGTTCCGTAGTTTTAGCACGGTCGCTTAGCAATTTATACTTGGCCTATTTTGTCTAATTACTCATTTTAGGACCTATGTTTAATTTTACCTTTTACCGCTATTAATACCTTTTACCGCTATTAATCACTTGATAATCCGTATTTAAAGAATTAACTTAAGATGAGTTGCGCGTACGTATACTCAATTCCTAACACTTAGTTTATTTAAGAAAAAGGTTTGGTCAAAGTTGCACGAACACATACTTTGAATTTATTTGACAAAAACGTAATCATGATAGCAATTTAAAAACTCGCGCCTAAAGAATTTCTACGAGTGTTTGATTAAGGTGCTTTATTTACTAAATGTTTGACCACGGTCACGCGAAAGTATACCTTGGTTTATCTTGGGCATCACAACTATGTCACGGACGTGTGTACATAATTGTAATAATTAATCCAATTTAAAGTGTACCTAAAGTTGTGATTATGTCTCTAAACTAAGTACCCTATGTCATGTACCTAGGTGGAAAGGTTCCAAAACTATGTGAGACATTTATTTAATCAAATGGGGCAGCTTGTGTATTAATTGCCAAACAAGCCCAGATTTTAAAGTTTGGGGCCTGACAAGGACTGAGTCCAAATGAACTCTAACTCAAGACATATATTGTCTATTACTCAACAGTTAAAGAATTTAAATCTAAAGGGACTTGGGCCTGACTGAGTCTAGATGAATCTGGCCCAAAGCAATTTAAGCATTCAATCAATTAAACACACTAGAATCAGGAAGATTTGGGCCTACTAATGAGTCCCAGTGACTCTGGCCCAATATCCATTTATTGACAAATAAATGAATTTAAAAGAAAAGATTTGGGCCTGATGATAATGAGTCCAAGTGAACTCTAGCCCAATGCATATTTCTGTGAAGAAGTTTGAGATAAAATTTGTAATGACATTTGTAAAGTTTTACCTATATTTTTGTTTATCTTTTAAAACAGAAGTAAAAAAAAGATTTTTTGAATAAATTCAAAAAATTTATTAAATTTTGGACAATTTTCCTATTGATTTGCCTAAGTCTTTATTTCGAAATGCTAGTTTTAAAACTCATTTGTATTTGAAAAACTTGAAGTGTAAAGGCCATTGATCAACTCATTTTGTTTAGTAAAAAATCAGAACACAACTCCATGAACCCAATTGGTTTTGGGCCTGAAAATGTATTATGGTTACCATTTAGCTTACTTTGTACAAATCTAGTTTTCTAAGACTTTAAACTAACAGCAATCAGAATTATTTAATTATTTTAAAACAGTATGGTAAAGTTGCTAATCTATAAAGCTGATTTAACACACAAGGAAATGCAGTAAAAATTAAATTATTACATTTTTTGCTAACTGAATAATAATAACCAAACTGCCTATTGCTATTCTAACAGAATTTTTAGAAAATGATCTATGTGATACTGCTGCATACAAACATACAGATTTTATAATGTATGAAGCTTTAAACAGATTTTGCAATACTCAAAGATAAAGCTAACATGACTTAAATCACCTAACATTGTAAATAATTAACTCTACACAAACTTAACCATACAACAACATGATTCATGCAGTATTCAAACAACAATACAGATTTATGATAACCAACAAATCCAAGTCATTATTCAGCAAAGATGAAGATTTATATTTGTTAAGAAAAATACCTTGACAGCAGCAAGAAAACAAACAAATAAAGAAAATAGGTCTCTGAAAACTTGAGTAATAGCAGCAGCAAGAAAACCCAAACAGGAAACCCAAACCAGCTTCCAATTAAAACCCAAAAATCCCAGAAAATAGTGTGAAAACCAGTAGGAGTTCTTTGCTATCAGTGGAAGAAAGAGACTCCAAAGTAGTGCAGAATCAGTGTACTTTTAGGTCTAAAACTGTATATCCAGCTCTATATTTTTGTCTATTCAGGTGTGTTCAGATCTCTTCAGTCTATTCAGGTGTATCTCTAAGCCTGTGTATAATGAAAAGAAGGAGTGTATTTATAGAGTGAAGGAGTGAAAAGGGATAAGAATTAGGGTACAAAAGAATCTGCCAGAATTCCCTAAAAATCAGGGAAAAGGCATCTTTCTTGACAGAAATGGACAGCGGTCCAGTTTCTTGTACCTTCCTTATCTCAGAAAATGGACAATGTCCTATTTCCAGATATTTTTGGATCTTATCCCTATTTTCCTACTCAGCATTGGGACAATTGTCCCTATTCTAGAAATTTCTAGCACTTTCTGAATGATTTTTAGAATTATATTTCCAAAATTGACCCTTATGGGTCTTGGAATTACCTCAGAACCAGATTAGTTCTGGGCTTGAGTCAAGTGACTCTTGGCCTGAAGAGCTTGGGCTCTTAAATTTTTAAAAAAAGCTATGGGCCTGTCTATTTAGCCAGGCCCAATAAATTAATAACAATAAGTAAAAGAAAATAAACAACAACAAATTTTTAACAAAGCTATGTGCTTGTCTATTTAGCCAGGCCCAATAAATTAATAACAATAAGTAAAAGGAAATAAACAACAACAAAAAAAATGAAAAAGAGAAAAACAGTAAGCGAAAATAAGGAAAAATAAAATAATTTAACATTGTTTTTTACTTTATCTTAGTTACATTCGTTTTAATTAATTAATTAATGCAAACAAAATAACAAATAAAATACATAATGATGTAAAAATTAACAGAATACATTTGAGCCCTGATTTTATTTATTAGTTAGGTCAGTTTTAGTTAATTAATTAATTTGAACATAATATAACTAACAATAATAATTACTAAAATAATAAAGATAGCAAATAAAATAAATACGCAACAGTAAATAAATAAATAAAATAAAGTGTAATACGGGAAATAAACAATAATAACAATAACAAAATAATAAATATAAAGTAAAGACAGAATAAAAATAAATAAATAAATTAAAATGGGAAAAGAAATTAAAGATCTCTAGCCGCTAAAAACCCTCATGCCAATACATCCATCTGGGATTTGAGATCCTTGATGGGAGATATTGGCACGAGGATCTTTAAACGAACTAGAAAAATTGAAAGGGGGTAGATCTAGGGTTTCGGCCCTTTTAGATCTAAGATCTAGGGATCTTGGTTGGGTTTTTGGGGATTTGGTTGGTAGAACGAGGTTGAAGGAGGTGAGGAGAGTGTATGGTGTGAGTTTGAGGGGTTTTGGAGCTCCACCGCCGCCTTAGGCGATTTCCGGCGGCGGGGTTAGGACGACACTAGGGTTTCGGCCCTATTTTAAGTTTAGAGTTGTTTGTTTTTTGTTGATTTGGTTTGTGGAGGGAGGTAGAGGAGTTGATTGATATTATTTTGGTGGTGTTTGGAGGTTGGCCGCCGCCGTTGAGGGAGTGGCGGCGGTAAGAGGTGATGGATAGGGTTTGGGGAGTTGAGAGAGAGATGTGAGAGAATGGGGAGTTTGGAAATGAGGGGGGTGAAGGTTTTAGGACATTTTTATATTAAAAGGGGAGGGAGCTCCGAACCGTTTGATCTATTAGAGATCAAAGGCCCAGATTGAATGGAGGGAGATGGGGTGGCTCAGATTTTTAAGGGTTTGGGCTTGGGTTTTTTGGGTTAAGTTTAGCAATTTGGCCAAGACCCCCTTTTCTTTAATTTTAAAAACTAATTAATTTAAATAAACCCTAAATTAAGTACTAAATTATCTTAATTTATAAAATTACACTAATTATCTATTTGTATTATTTACACAATTAGTCAATCTTAAATTTAAAAGGAAAAATTACTTAATTTAATACTAAAACTAAAGAAATGTCAAGAACAAACATTTTTTTGTGATTTTCTTTTAATGAAGCAATTAATCATGTAATTAGGCATTGAGTTAAATTAAAAACCTAATAATGCAAGATGATGAAGGTTTAAATATTTTTTGTTAGTTTTCATAACTTTAACAATGAAAAATGCAACTAAAAATGTAAATAATTCCAAATAAAAACCAAAAAGTCCTTAAAAAATCTAAAAATAAATAGGACTAATTTATTCATTAATTTTGTATTTTGGTAGGGTAAAAATTACATGCTCACAGAGGTGCGTTCGTGGAGGATCTTGCTTCTTTTGAGGATGAAGATCCGAAAATAGGGGTTGATGCGGACGTCACTTGTAGTGCTTGTTGTCCTGAATAGCTTGCTTTGCTCCTTGTAACTGGTCCAAAGCTTCCAAAGGTAATATCGAGGATGCTTTCCACATCAGTGTAGAACCTGGAATTAGCAGCCTTGGTGGAAGTTGATCTAGAATTGATTTTCTTTGAAGCCATTTCGATGTTCTTTAACTTGGGTGATTGAAAAGTTGAGATGAGAGGTAGAGATTGTCCCACCAGGCGTACCAGAATTTGTAGACAATATTCCTATCTGTAAATTTTCGAAGCATGGTCTTAGTCTTGGCTGGTTCATTATGCAGACTCTGATCTATATCTTGATGCTTGTTAGCTGCAGGTGCTGGTTCAATCTTCTTCATCTTTTTCGGATCAAGACGGGACATGCAAAACTTGTGACTTCAATCTCGTCTTAAGCAGTCCATATCTTCTTCGCTTCTGTACTTTGGGTTTAACTCTTCTTTTTCTTCTTTTCTTTTACTCTGGATTTGAGACTTCTTCTTTTGGTCGTCTCGAACCCATTACTTTAAAATATAACCTGCTCAGAAATCAAAACAAACGAAACGAACGAAATTTTTCTGCCCTAGTTTTCACTAGGAAAATTTTGTGAGTTATTTGTAACAAAAACTCTGTACTACTTCGTTATTGAAAGCAATAAAAATCAGGATTGTGTATTGATCGGTTCCAGCCCTATACCACTATAAAATGGCAAAGAGTGGTCGATGCAGCTTTTACCCGAAAGGTCGGGATCGATATCCACAAGGAGCTAATATTGGTTGGGAGTTGGGTTTCTATCCAATCTAGCTATGCGTGTTGCTCTTAATTGCACTTCTAACCATGTTTGAATTTGTTTCTATTCTAATTTTAGTGCTACTGATTGCTGAAAGGAATCTAAGTACAATGTTTTTGTAGGATTTTTCTCAATTGACAAAAAGCACTAGGAAAGTGACCTACACCTAGGCGAGTATCTAATGAAGTCTAGAATTTAGGATAAACTTGTTATATTAGGGATCATGATATAGCTTTTACACATAGTTACTCACTCTATACCTCTCGGTAGTGTGAGGGACTTTGCCCTAATTGGCTTTCTCAAGCCCAATTGGGTGTTCAAACAATGCCAGCAAAATTGGCTCAAGTCGGGTATTACTATCTCTAGGTTTAACCCTTTAATTGGGGCTATCAATCTCTTGAATGCACCCCAATTCCTTGTTAGCCTGAATTTCCTAGACTTAGTCTCTCTTTCTCAAGAAGAGTCTAAGTCATAAAGGTACGAATCAGTGTTTGCAACCACCAATTCAACAATTAAAGTATGAATCAAGCTAAATATCATTAACCCATAAACAATTAAGCCCTAAAATTGAAGACCCATTAAATACTCACACTAGGGTTGGGTCACAACCCTAGCTAATGGGTTTAGCTACTCATAATCAAGGTAGAAATCAAAGATGGAGATGAAATATAAGCCATAAAAGTTAATTACAAGAATAAAATCTAAGATTAATAGCTAAAGCTGCTCTAAAATTACTCTAAGTAGTAAAATACGGTTGTTCACAAAAGATGACCTAAAAATGTGAAAAAGAACTATTTATACACAACTGAAATTACTGGACAAAAATACCCCTACAGAGGTTCCGCCGTCAGCGAAATAATGGGCGCCTCAACGTAAGGACTTCCGCGGCCGCGCAAAACAAGCGCGGACCGCATTTCTTCACTTTTGTGCTTGGTTTGGACTTGATTTTGCGGACAGCGTAAAAAGATACCGCCTCAGCGTTAGCCTCAACTGTGGCCGCGCAATTTGGACGCGGACCGCGCTCCTCAATTAGGCTCACTTTGCAGGGTCTCTGAACCTTGATCGCCGCTCTCAGCTGAAATACCATCGCGGCCGCGTCAGGTATTCCGCGGCCGCACTTTTTCATCGTGGTCAGCGGTCTCTGCTGCACCCAAAACACCTTCTCTAAACCTCAATTCCGCGGACCGCGTAATTGTCGCCGCTTCAGTGGTGGGTCTTCCGCGGCCGCCCTTTTGCTTCGCGGTCAGCGCTTTTATCTCAGCTTTGAACTTGTGCAATTTTAACTCCTTCATGAGTTGATTTTGGCTTTCTTGCCTCATTTTGACCAAACCCTGCAGACAAGCACATTAAGTCAGTTTTCAGGAATACTTTTACACATTTTCCATCCAAAACCTAAGCAAAAGAGAGCATAAGATAGGCTAAAATCTATAGTTATCAACTGCCCCAAACTTAAGCTTTTGCTTGTCCTCAAGCAAACAAAGAAATTCCCACCTCCTCAAGATAAAAGAAAGGAAAATTTCAGTTGTCCTAAGGTGACTTCATCAAGCATCAATTGGGACTAACAATTACCCTCAACTCAAATGCATTATTAACAACACACAACCTTTTTATTACGATAGCCCTAGTGCGACACAAAAGCATCAAGAGTTGACGTAACTTATCAAGGAAACTCTTTCTACTACATAGGTCATTGTGGAACCCAAACTCTTGCTCCTCTACTCTCCATAAGCAAACCTCACTTTATATTGTATCACTCAGAACAAGGATTGTGGAAAAGAACGCTCATCTCTCTCGAAGGAAGGTCACAAGTCCGGCTCTAAGTACCATAAGCTTGCCCCTTATGTGAATCACCACTAATGTAAGCTCACTCAACTCGTAATTATATAGGGCTTTTGCGGGAATGTAATGAAGGCTTTTGGTTCAAGGTCGGATATATTGGTCTATGAAGGTTTCATCTTTCCTTAAGCACTTCATTTTCTCATTTCGGCTCACACTTTCTTGACTCTTTGAGTCATTGTCTTCTTCCTTAGGGGACTAGAGAGACACATTGTCACTCTTTCTTGTTCATATCAATCGTTTTTCTCCTTTCTAATCATTCCAAGCCTTTCATCATTTCTTTTATTGAATCCCTTTATTTTTTCTACATTATTCACTTTCTTTTTGACTTTTTGGCTTTTCTTTCTTTTTCTTTTGCCTTCCCTTTTCTTCATTTTGTACCTTTTATCACTTTTGCATTCCTCGTCTCTCCCCCCAAACTTATGCTTTTGCCAATTGTGCTAAGTAAAGATCGGGTGCCAAGAGAGGGTCATTTTAGAACGGATAAAGGCTTGTATCACGATTATTGAAAGAACAAGGGCTTCGGCTCAACGGGGTTGACTAGGGATATCATATTTGGTAGGCTATGGATGCTTTCAAGTTTCAATTTGGATCAAGGAGAGCCTATAATCATTTCTCAAGTCGAGCTACACTTAGAATTTCGCCTAGACAAACATTCAGGGCAAGTTCTAGACTTATTGGCACGGGACTTGGACTTACAAATCAATACCTCACCTCACAAGCTGTTTGATTGCTAAAGAGACAGAGTCGAGGGCCCACAACAACCTTAGCTGAGATTGAGCAACACAAATGGCTCCGAGAAGCCACTCGATGATTGTTTAGTCAACACAAGAGTCTAAAGGTCACAACTAGCACCATTCCTTGAAAATCGATTTGTTTCTAACCATAAGGTCAAGGGTAAATGTGCTACGCCCAAGTGAAGCTTTGCCTAAGTCACTTTTATTCATTACTACTATTTACACAAAAACATAATGAAAAACGGACTCAAACCCTTAAGAAGGTTTTCATGCCATCCATCATCGGGAAGAGCCACCCGGTTCACACAAATTCCACCTTTCGAAAGAACCGTGGCACTAAGAAAATGTGACGACCCAAAGGGTCATCGCCTATTTTCTTACCCATTCTGTGCTTCCGAGGCCTTGAAAGCCTTATTTATAGTCGCCTCATCCTGCGTGCGCAGTCCGGGCGCGTAGCCGGAAAGCTTAAATGTGAAATTCTGTGAAATATGCTAAATTTTGGTATTAAAATGAATAAATTTGACTTCGGCCAATATTTTGGGTAAACGGACCCGGACCCGTAATTTGACGGTCCCGGGGGGTCCGTAGGAAAATATAGGACGTGGGCGTATGCCCGAAATCGAATTCCGAGGTCCCAAGCCCGAGAAATAAATTTTTGAGTAAAATTATTTTTCTAAAATTATTAAGGAAAATTAAAATGATATTTGATTGGAACGTTTTGGTATCGGGCCCGTATTTCGGTCATCCGCTACAGGTCTTATATGTGATTTAAGATGTTTCTGTAAAGTTTGGTTGAAATCGGACGTCGTTTGACGTGTTTCGGACTTAAATTTCAAATGTTGAAAGTTAATGAAGTTTGAGGAAAACTAGTGATTTTGAGGTTTGATTCATTGTTTTTGATGCTATTTTGGCGATTTGATCGCACGGTTAAGTTCGTAGGATGTTGTTGAGTTAGTGCATGTGTTTGGTTAGTATCCCCGAGGGCTCGGGAGTGTTTCAGAGTGGTTTTGGACTTATGAAAATTGCAGGTTCCAGTTCTGGTATGGTCTTCTTCGTGTTCGCGGGAGAACCCTCGCGAATGCGATGAGTAAAATTAGTTGCAGGAGATTTCCTTCTACGCGAATGCATTGACCAGGTCACGAACGCAAGGCAGCGGGGTTATACCTTCGCAAACGCGTCCCTGGCTTCGTGAACGCGAAGGCAAAAGTGAGCCTGGGCGGGGGTGGGGTGCTATAGCTATGCGAACGCGACCTCAAGGACGCGAACGCGGGGCTCAAGGAGATAACTCTCCGCGAACGCGAGCCGCTGTGTCGCGAACGCGAAGGTCTTCAGACCTGGACTATCGCGAACGCGAGGGTCCCATCGCGAACGCGTAGGTTTAATTCGCCCAGTTATTTTTAAAACTCTAAAACATAACCATTTCGGGATTTTCACAAAACTTCACAAACTTCTTCTTCTCCAAGGTTCTAGGGCGACTTTTGAAGCATCTTTTCACCATTAACTTGTGGGTTAGTAATCTTTAACTCGTTCCTTCTTTTTCCATCAACATCTATTGAAATTCTAGGCCTAAAAATTAAGGGTAGAAATTAGAGAATCGGGTAGAGTTAGGGCTTTTTGATTTTTTTCTTTATTTAGACCTCGTTTTGGGATCAAATTTGAAAATAAATTATATATTTGGGCTCGTGGGTGAATGGGGATTTGATTTTGGTCCGAACCCCGCATTTTGACCAAGCGGGCCCGGGGTCAATTTTTGAGTTTTGGGGAAATATGATGGAAAAGCTATAATTAGGCATTGGGTTCGTATTGTTTAGCATTTGTTGATGTATTGAAGTCATTATTGTATAGATACAATCGATTTGGAGCCGAATTCGAGAGGAAGGCGGTTATTGAGGATTGAATTGGCCGTGGAAGTTTGAGGTAAGTGTTCGGTTTAACCCTAGCTTGAGGGATTAGGAGTTAAGTCTTATTTGCTATGTGGTAATTGTCGAGTACGATGTGTAGGCATGGTGACGAGTATCTACACGTTGGTGTCTAGCCTGACCGTGAGTCTTTAAATTGTGAATATCGTGATTTCGTTGTATTTCTCTTGCCTTGGTGATGATTCCTATGTGTTGTGAAAAGCTTGTGAAAGGAAATTGTGACCTATGAACAACAAGGAGCATTTGCTCAAGTTATACTTCAATTGTGAGCATTTATGAAATGGTTGAACCCTTTGGAGCATTGGCTCAAGTGGTAAAGTGAGATATGAAATAAAAGTGAAAGAAAGAGAAAGAGTATTTAAATTGTTCCCTTGCCGGGACGTTGAGATTATTGGTGTTGTACCCTTGCCGGGATGTAATTGTTTAATTGCGTTCCCTTGCCGGGATTTCTATTATTATTTTGTTTATTCCCTTGCCCTTGTTTGTGATTGTTGTTTGGGTGAGGAAGAGTGTTAAAGCACGAAGGGTGATGCCGTGCATTGTTTGCTTATTGTGAGGAAAGAGAGTAAAGCACGAAGGGTGATGCCGTGCCGCACGATGTACCATTCCGTGCCGATTCTATTGATTATATGTGAGGAAAGAGAGTAAAGCACGAAGGGTGATGCCGTGCCGCACGATGTACCATTCCGTGCCGATTCTATTGATTATATGTGAGGAAAGAGAGTAAAAGCACGAAGGGTGATGCCGTGCACTTGTCTTTGATTTTCCTGATTTTTGCTGATAATTGAGTTATGTTGTCCTTTACTTCTATTTACTAATTTTCATGTTGTTATCGGTTCAAGTACATTAATTGTCTTATTCCACTATTACTGTGATTCTTTATGTTGGCATTTTCCATTATTGTGTTACTTGTTATTATTGGCTCGAGGTATCCATGCGCAACATTATGCCTTGAATTTATGCTATAATTGCTACATATTTATGTGACTTAATTGCTACTTGACATTTAGCATACTAAATATTAAATTGCCTATTTGCTCTTTAAAGTCCATAATTAATTGCTACTTGTCATTACTTGTTTTCCTCAGCGAGTCATAATTGTTGTGTACTTGTTGTCTTATGAATTCGTATTATTTGTTGCGTTTGTTGGAGTAAATTTCATTTGGAAGAACTGTTGATTTAATGAAATGGGAGTGGTGTACGCCTGCCACAAGATTTAATGAAATAGGAGCGGGTGGTACGCCTACCACGAGATTTAATGAAATGGGAGCGGGTGGTATGCCTACCACGAGATTTAATGAAATGGGAGCGGGTGGTACGCCTACCACGAGATTTAGTAAAATGGGAGCGGGTGGTACGCCTACCACGAGATTTAATGAAATGGGAGCGGGTGGTATGCCTACCACAAGATATAATGAAATGGGATCGGGTTGCATGCCTGCAACAAGATGTGAAAAGAAAGTGAAATCTGCCTTTGTTTTCCTTATTCTTGCTAGTAGTTGGATTTTGGTTCCTATATGGTTCTCTTGATATTCTGCTTTACTTGTTATTCCCCGAAGCATGTTTCCCCCTCCCATCCTTACTTGCTTATACCTGCTTTACTTTCAGTTGTACATTATATTACTGCACAGGTTTATTTGGTAGTCTGGTCCTAGCCTCGTCACTACTTCGCTGGGGTTAGGCTAGGCACTGACCAGCACATGGGGTCGGTTGTGCTGATACTACACTCTGTGCTCTTCTGCACAGATTCAGGTCCCGGACAGCAGTAGTAGCTCGGGAGCCAGCCTTCAGTCCATCGAGACCCCGAGGTAGCCTTGCACGCGTCCGCAGGCCCGACGTCTCCTCTATCTTATATTTTATTCTGTTATCTCATGTTTCGAGACAAACAGTGTTATATTTCTTTCAAACGATTGTATTTAGTACTCTTAGTAGTCCGTGAATGATGTGACACCAGTTCTTGGGTAGAGGCACATGTTGAATTCCGCATTATTTTTCAGTTTAATTAATTAAGTCTTCCGCTTTAATTTCATATTCCGCTGTCATTTAAATATTTAACGCTTGTTGTTATGATTGATAAAAGGATTTAAAATAAAGTAGGTAGGAGTTTATGATTTGTTGCTTGCCTAGCTTCTACGAGTAGGCGCCATCACGACCCCCGAGGTTGGGAAAATTCGGGTCGTGACAAGTTAGTATCAGAGCTCTAGGTTACACAGGTCTCACAATTCACGGACAATCTCAGTAGAGTCTGAGGGAACGGTACGGAGACGTCTGTTATCCCCCGGAGGCTACGGAGTTAGGAAAACTTCACACTTGTTCTTTCCTGTCGTGCGGTTTTGTTTCTCAAATGCTAAATTGAAACCTCTACTTTTGTCCCTTCGCGAATGGTGAGGTCATGTACCGCTTCTTCAACTGAGCAGCAGCACAGACCAGTGATAGATCGGCTACGTCTTCGAAGGCTTTGTGGAGGTTGGATAAGTTTCACCAAGCTCTTCACTACTACATTCAGCGGTGCATCTACTGAGGATCCCCAAAATTATCTGGACAGTCGTCACGAGGTTCCTCGGAACATGGGGATTGTTGAGACCAATGGGGTTGATTATGCTACATTTCGCTTGTCTGAATCCGCCAAGACTTGGTGGAGGTATTATTGCTAGACCAGCAGGATCACCAGCTATGACTTGAGGACAGTTCACGCAGCTATTTCTGGAGAAGTTTTTCCCCATCACTCAGAGAGAGGTCTATCGGAGGCAGTTTGAGCGTCCCCAGCAGGGTTCTATGACTGTTACTCAGTACGAGATCAAATTCATCGACGTAGCTCGTCATGCTCTTATCATACTTCCCACCGTGAGAGAGAGTGAAGAGGTTCATTGAGGGACTCGTCCAGCCCGCTCAGTTAGCTAGAGGTGGAGGTAGAGGTATTAGAGGTGGAGGTAGAGGTATTAGAGGTGGAGGTAGAGATGCTAGAGGTGGAGGTAAAGGTATTAGAGGTGGAGGTGCAGGTGTTGTTCTGGTTTGTAGCAGAGAAGCTTCGGTTTATTTTGCGCCGCATCTGGTCATGCCTAGTGGTTCTTTGAGTGTTCCTGTTTATGTGTCTACACCGGTGGGTGATTCTATTGTGGTCGATCGAGTCCATCATTCTTGTATTGTGGTGATTGGAGGTCTTGAGACTCGTGTAGATTTGCTTCTTCTGGATATGGTTGATTTCGATGTCATATTGGGGATGGACTGGTTATCTTGGACTGTCATGCCGAGATTGTAACCTTAGTTTTACCGGGTATGCCCCGTTTAGAGTGGAGAGGGACTCCTAGTCATTTTACCCGTAGTGTTATCTCCTATGTAAAGGCTCGCCGTATGGTTGAGAAGGGGTGTTTGGCCTATTTAGCCTATGTTCGTGATTCTAGTGCCGAGGTTCCCTCTATTGATTCTGTGCCTGTTGTTTGTGAGTTCCTTGATGTTTTTCCTTCAGACCTGTCGGGTATGCTACCCGACAGGGATATCGACTTCTGCATTGATCTGGTTTCGGGCACTCAGCCCATTTCTATCCCACCATATCGTATGGCCCCGCCTGAGTTGAAAGAGTTAAGGAAGCAGTGGAAAGATTTGCTTGAGAAGGGCTTCATTAGGCCCAGTGTTTCGCCTTGGGGTGCGCCGGTGTTGTTTGTTAAAAAGAAGGATGGGTCAATGAGAATATGTATTGATTACCAGCAATTGAGCAAGGTTACAATCAAGAATAGGTATCCATTGCCGAGGATTGATGATTGGTTTGATCAGCTTCAGGGTGCCAAGGTATTTTCAAAGATTGACTTGAGATGTGGCTACAATCAGTTGAGGAATAGGGCATCCGATGTCCCTAAGACAGCTTTCCGCACTCGGTACGGGCATTATGAGTTCTTGATGATGTCATTCGGATTGACAAATGCCCCAGCAGCTCTTATGGATTTGATGAACCGAGTATTTAGGCTTTATTTGGATTCGTTCGTGATAGTCTCCATGATGATATTTTGGATATATTCCCGTAGCCAAGAGGAGCACGAGCAGCATCTCAGAGTGGTTCTTCAGACTTTGAGGGATAGTCAGTTGTACGCCAAGTTTTCGAAGTGTGAGTTCTGGTTGATTTCAATTGCATTCTTGGGTCATGTTGTGTCAGCAGAGGGTATCCAGGTTGACCCAGAAGGGTGCCCAGTTCAGATGGTCGGACGAGTGTGAGGCGAGCTTTCGGAAGCTCAAGATAGCTCTGACTACGGCACCGGTGTTGGTTTTGCCCACAGGTTCAGGGCCTTATACAGTCTATTGTGATGCTTCCCGTGTTGGGTTTGGTGCAGTGTTGGTACAGGATGGCAAGGCTATTGCTTATGCTTCGCGGCAGTTGAAGATTCATGAGAAGAACTATCCTGTTCATGATTTGGAGTTGGCAGCCATAGTTCACGCATTGAAGATTTGGAGGCATTATCTGTGTGGCGTGGCATGCGAGGTGTTCATGGATCATAAGAGTCTTCAGTATTTGTTCAAGCAAAAGGAGTTGAATTTGAGGTAGAGAAGGTGGTTGGAGTTGTTGGAGGATTATGATATCACCATTTTAAATCATCCGAGAAAGGCCAATGTGGTGGCCGATGCTTTGAGTAGGAAGTCACCATATTTCGTTCCTGTGGAAGTCTCCTATTCTTCTGAGAGGTTAGCTGAGATCTACATTCAGGAGATTGTTCGCCTTCATGGTGTGCCCGTATCTATCATTTCGGACCGGAGTACGCAGTTTACCTCGCGCTTCTGGAGAGCAGTTCAGCGAGAGTTGGGCACGCGAGTTGGGTTGAGCACAGCATTCCATCCCCAGACGGACGGTCAGTCCGAGCGGACTATTCAGATTTTGGAGGATATGCTTCGAGCTTGTGTCTTTGACTTTGGAGGTTCGTGGGATCAGTTCTTGCCTTTAGCGGAGTTTGCCTACAATAGCAGTTACCAGTCGAGCATCCAGATTGCTCCTTATGAGGCTTTATATGGTAGGCGGTGTCGGTCTCCGGTTGGATGGTTTGAGCCGGGAGAGGCTCGATTGTTGGGTACGGATTTGGTTCAGGAGGCCTTAGACAAGGTCAGGATCATTCAGGATAGGCTTCGTTCAGCTCAGTCCAGGCAAAAGAGCTATGCAGACCGCAAGGTTCTAGATGTGGCCTTTATGGTTGGTGAGCGGGTATTGCTCCGAGTGTCGCCTATGAAGGGCGTGATGAGATTTGGGAAGAAGGGCAAGCTTAGCCCTAGGTTCATTGGTCCGTTTGAGATTCTTGATCGAGTGGGAGAGGTGGCTTATAGACTTTCTTTGCCGCCGAGCTTATCAGCCGTGCATCCAGTGTTTTATGTGTCCATGCTGCGAAGGTATCACGGCAACCCAGCCCATGTGTTGGATTTCAGCACTGTCCAGTTGGACAAGGACTTATCTTACGAGGAGGAGCCGGCAGCTATTTTGGACCGGCAGGTTCATCATTTGAGATCCAAGAGTTTCCCTTCTGTTCGTGTTCAGTGGAGAGGTCAGCCTCTTGAGGCATCGACCTGGGAGTCCGAGTCTGATATGCGGCGCCGTTACCCTCATCTGTTCCCCGACTCAGGTACTTCCTTCTTCTGTCCGTTCGAGGACGAACGGTTGTCTTAGAGGTGGAGAATGTGACGACCCAAAGGGTCATCACCTGTTTTCTTACCCATTCTGTGCTTCCGAGGCCTTAAAAACCTCATTTATAATCGCCTCGTCTTGCGTGCGCAGTCCGGGCGCGTAGCCGGAAAGCTTAAATGTGAAATTCTGTGAAATATGCTAAATTTTGGTATTAAAATGAATAAATTTGACTTCGATCAACATTTTGGGTAAACAGACCTGGACCTGTGATTTGACGGTCCCGGAGGGTCCGTAGGAAAACGGGACGTGGGCGTATGCTCGGAATCGAATTTTGAGGTCCCAAGCCCGAGAAATGAAGTTTTGAGTAAAATTGTTTTTCTGAAATTATTAAGGAAAATTGAAATGATATTTGATTGGAACGTGTTGGTATCGGGTCCGTATTTTGGTTCCGACGCACGGTACAGGTCTTATATGTGATTTAAGATGTTTCTGTAAAGTTTGGTTGAAATCGGACGTCGTTTGACGTGTTTCGGACTTAAATTTCAAAAGTTGAAAGTTAATGAAGTTTGCGGAAAACTAGTGATTTTGAGGTTTGATTCATTGTTCTTTATGCTATTTTGGCGATTTGATCGCACGGTTAAGTTCGTAGGATGTTGTTGAGTTAGTGCATGTGTTTGGTTAGGAGCCCCGAGGTCTCGGGAGTGTTTCGGAGGTGTTTCGGAGTGGTTTTGGACTTATGAAAATTGCAGGTTCCAGTTCTGGTATGGTCTTCTTCGCGTTCGCGGGAGAACCCTCGCGAACGCGATGAGTAAAATTAGCTGAAGGAGATTTCTTTCTGCGCGAACGCGTTGACCAGGTCGCGAACATGAGGCAGCGGGGGTTATACCTTCGCGAACGCGTCCCTCGCTTCACGAACGCAAAGGCAAAAGTGAGCCTGGGCGGGGGTGGGGTGCTATAGCTATGCGAACGCGACCTCAAGGACGCGAACGCGAGGCTCAAGGAGATAACTCTCCGCGAACGCGAGTCGCTGTGTCGCGAACGCGAAGGTCTTCAGACCTGGACCATCGTGAACGCGAGGGTCCCATCGCGAACGCGTAGGTTTAATTCGCCCAGTTATTTTTAAAACTCCAAAACAGAACCATTTCGGGATTTTCACGAGACTTCACAAACTTCTTCTTCTCCAAGGTTCTAGGGCGACTTTTGAAGCATCTTTTCGCCATTAACTCGTGGGTTAGTGATCTTTAACTCGTTTCCTTCATTTTCCATCAACATCTATTGAAATTCTAGGCCTAAAACATGTAATTAAGGGTAGAAATTAGAGAATTGGGTAGAGTTAGGGCTTTTTGATTTTTTTCTTGATTTAGACCTTGTTTTGGGGTCGAATTTGAAAACAAATTATATATTTGGGCTCGTGGGCGAATGGGGGATTTGATTTTGGTCCGAACCCCGTGTTTTGACCAAGCGGGTCCGGGGTCGATTTTTGAGTTTTTGGGAAAAATGATGGAAAAGCTATAATTAGGCATTGGGTTCGTATTATTTAGCATTTATTGATGTATTGAAGTCATTATTGTATAGATACAATCGATTTGGAGCCGAATTCGAGAGGAAGGCGGTTATTGAGGATTGAATTGGCCGTGGATGTTTGAGGTAAATGTTCGGTTTAACCCTAGCTTGAGGGATTAGAAGTTGAGTCTTATTTGCCATGTGGTAATTGTCGAGTACGATGTGTACGCATGGTGACGAGTATCTACACGTTGGTGTCTAGTATGACCGTGAGTCTTTAAATTGTGAATATCGTGATTTCGTTGTATTTCTCTTGCTTTGGTGATGATTCCTATGTGTTGTGAAAACCTTGTGAAAGGAAATTGTGACCTATGAACAACGAGGAGCATTGGCTCAAGTTATATTTCAATTGTGAACATTTATGAAATGGTTGAACCCATTAGAGCATTGGCTCAAGTGGTAAAGTGAGATATGAAATAAAAGTGAAAGAAAGATAAAGAGTATTTAAATTGTTCCCTTGCCGGGACGTTGAGATTATTGATGTTGTACCCTTGCCGGGATTTAATTGTTTAATTGCGTTCCCTTGCCGGGATTTCTATTATTATTTTGTTTATTCCCTTGCCCTTGTTTGTGATTGTTGTTTGGGTGAGGAAGAGTGTTAAAGCACGAAGGGTGATGCCGTGCATTGTTTGCATATTGTGAGGAAAGAGAGTAAAAGCACGAAGGGTGATGCTGTGCCGCACGATGTACCATTCCGTGCCGATTCTATTGATTATATGTGAGGAAAGAGAGTAAAAGCACGAAGGGTGATGCCGTGCACATTTTATTATTCTAATTGCTTTGGTGAGGAAAGAGAGAAAAAGCACGTAGGGTGATGCCGTGCACGTTTTCATTATATTATTGCTTGGTGAGGACGAGAGTAAAAGCACGAATGGTGATGCCGTGCACTTGTCTTTGATTTTCCCGATTCTTGCTGATAATTGAGTTATGTTGTCCTTTACTTTTATTTACTGATTTTCTTGTTGTTATCGGTTCAAGTGCATTAATTGTCTTATTCCACTATTACTGTGATTCTTTATGTTGGCATTTTCCCTTATTGTGTTACTTGTTATTATTGGCTCGAGGTATCCTTGCGCAACATTATGCCTTGAATTTATGCTATAATTGCTACATATTTATGTGACTTAATTGCTACTTGACATTTAGCATACTCATAATTATTGTGTACTTGTTGTCTTATGAATTCGTATTAATTGTTGCATTTGTTGGAGTAAATTTCATTTGGAAGAACTGTTGATTTAATGAAATGGGAGCGGGTGGTACGCCTACCACGAGATTTAATAAAATGGGAGCGGGTGGTACGCCTACCACGAGATTTAATAAAATGGGAGCGGGTGGTACGCCTCACGAAGGGTGATGCCGTGCACTTGTCTTTGATTTTCCTTATTTTTGTTGATAATTGAGTTATGTTGTCCCTTACTTCTATTTACTGATTTTCTTGTTGTTATCGGTTCAATTGCATTAATTGTCTTATTCCACTATTACTGTGATTCTTTATGTTGGCATTTTCCATTATTGTGTTACTTGTTATTATTGGCTCGAGGTATCCTTGCGCAACATTATGCCTTGAATTTATGCTATAATTTCTACATGTTTATGTGACTTAATTGCTACTTGACATTTAGCATACTAAATATTAAATTGCCTATTTGCTCCTTTAAGTCCATAATTAATTGCTACTTGCCATAACTTGTTTTCCTCAGTGATTCATAATTATTGTGTACTTGTTGTCTTATGAATTCGTATTAATTGTTGCGTTTTTTGGAGTAAATTTCATTTGGAAGAACTGTTGATTAATGAAAGGGGAGCGGGTGGTACGCCTACCACGAGATTAATGAAATGGGAGCGGGTGGTACGCCTACCACGAGATTTAATAAAATGGGAGCGGGTGGTACGCCTACCACNGACCATCCTTAGTTCGATTGACTTTCCCCTGCTGAGAATAAAATACGGAATCCCTTGATTACACACTGAGTAATCCTCTCTTCAATTCATTCACTGCCCCGACACCTGGGCAAACATCCTACCATCACAACAACACTGCGGAATAATCACTCGTAAGTATCATGGCAACCCGTGCCTAGCCTCAAGGCTCTTAGAAGTTCTTTTACTGAGCTGAAACAATAGAATATCCTTCCATAATGCGACTATAATAGTCCAACCAACTATACCGGGAGGTCATCCCGCACCACATTTGTCGTGCCAATGCAATCCTTCAATTTTCGATTTATAACAAGCGCTTGCGTCGCGTAAGATTGAGTGGAAAGGAATCAAAGGCATAAGCCTTAAAGGAATCGAACCGCACGATAAGGAAATCAAGAAGGGAAGTACTCCTAACAGTCCTGCAGCCTCCCGAGGATAAGTACAGACGTCTCCGTACCGATCCGCGAGACTCTACTAGACTTGCTCATGACTCGTGAGACCGACGGGAACCTAGTGCTCTGATACCATGTTGTCACGACCCAAAATCCACTAAGGGTCGTGGTGGCGTCGGACACCTCTGTCAGGCCAGCCTAAGTAAATTATCAATTAAATCCTCTTTTAATACTTTTGAAAATCTCAGGATTTTTTCTCCCATTTTTCATAAACAAAAGATCAATACTTGAATTTAAATTTAAATAATAACAATTAGTACACATCTTTCGAAAACCATCTCCAGAACCCGGTGTCACAAGTGCATGAGCATCTACTGATAAGAATATAAAATACAATACAACATCCGTCCGGAATACAATGGACAGAAAGGAAATACAATTTACTAGAAAGGGACTTTAAAAGCTGCGGGCCGCCCTGCATACTGCAACTCACCTAGTCCCCGAATCGTCAGTGCTGCTATGCCCAGTAGGCCGCTAAAGTAACATATACCTGTGCAACAAAAATGCACAGAAGTGTAGTATGAGTACGTAATCAACGTGTACTCAGTGAGGATCCCGCCTAATCCCGAAGGGGTAGAGACGAGATGGCCAACTTCGACACTCACTAGAGGTCAATTAACAATATTCTATAAGTGCGAGGATAATCATGAATTTATATATAGAAGTTTCTAATTGTGAGGCCGGGAAACAGGTAAACACCTTCAATAATAAATCAAGGGCTTCCAAGGTTTATTCTTTATTATCTTATCAGTTTATATCAAGCCACGAAGGGCCAATCCCACATTTAAAATTGTTAAGCAACAGATAAACATGCGCAAATCACACCGAGGCGACGGCCCGCTCCAACAGGAATGTAAATTGTGCACTGCTGAGGGTCGAGCGGCCCGAACCAATAGATGCATCTATTTAATCTGCCGAGGCGTTCGGCCCGTTCCATAAATAAACACATACCCTGCTCGCGAATCATGCATGCGACGCAGGTGCACATAAAATACATGCTCAAGTAGTCAAATAAGAATTTATCGGAGCTATTTTATCAAATAAAAACCAAATCCTCTTTTAACAATTCAAGAAAATGAAGTTTAATCCTTTTGAAGATCATTTACTAGTTCAACTTGATTTTAACAATTCAAATGTCAATAAGATTTCAAATATCCCAAGCATAGCATGCTTTTGGGTCCTAGACTACCCGGACAATAGCATAATAGTAGCTACGCATGGACTCTCGTCACCTCGTGTGTACGTAGCCCCCACAAATAGGAGCACATAACCAATTTAACTCACCTATGGGGTAAATTCCCCCTCACAAGATTAGAAAGGAGACTCACCTCGCTCCGAAGACTCATAGCCGATATTCTACATTCTTCCGAAGGCTTGAACCGATGCACAATGCACCAAAACTAGCCAATTAACGACAAAATAATGAGAACATGCTCAAATACTTGTTAAAAATTCAGATTATACAAATTCCCAACTCCTCTTTGTGAAATGACCAAAATACCTTCGGGCCCACGTGCCCGGATTCCGAAATTTTTCGAAGATAAAGGTTACCCATGACCTTAGGAACTCAAATATATGATTTTCTCTTAATTCCATACTCAAAATCGTGATCAAAATCCAAGATTTCTAATTTCCTACGTTTTCAATGAAAACCCCAAATTTACACTAATTTCCATGCTTAAATCTATACATAATTGATATATTCAACTGAAAAGTGATGGGGATAACTTACCTTAACATTGACGACAAAAATCCTCTCTTGAAGCTCCCCAAAAATCGCCCAAGCCATGAAGAAATGGGAGAAATGAACTCAAACCACGATTTAAATCAACCTTTCTACCTCCAGGTGTTCCGCTTCTGCAGAAATATTCCCGCTTCGCGGTCCGGCTTTTGCGGAAAAGATTCCACTTCTGCGGTCCCTGGGCTCCATCCCATTTTCGCTTCTGCGATTAGCCACCGCTTTTGCGGATTCGCTTCTGCGGATCCCTGACCGCATAAGTGGTTCCTGCTGCCTTCACTCCCAACCGCTTCTGCGGTTCCTTCCTCGCTTCTGCGGGGCCGCTTCTGCGGTCCCTTTTCCGCAGAAGCGGAAATACCAGCAACCAGCAACCAGCAGCCTTCCCAAAAACTCCATTTTCGATCCGTTAACCACCCGGAATCCACCCGAGGCCCCCGGGACCCCAACCAATCATACCAACCAGTCCCAAAACACATTACGGACTTGATCGAGGCCTCAAATCACATCAAACAACACGAAAATCACGAATTATACCCCAATTCAATCTTTATGAACTTTAGAATTCCAAACTTCTACTTCCGATGTTTAAACCTATCAAATCATGTCCGATTGACCTCAAATTTTGCACACAAGTCATATTTGACATTACGGACCTACTCCAACTTCCGGAATCGGATTCCGATCCCGATATCAAAAAGTCAACCTCCGGTCAAACTTCTCAAAAACCTTCAAATTCTATCTTTAGCCAAATTGCTCCAAAATGACCTACGGACCTCCGAATTCACTTCCGATCGCGCTCCCAACTCCAGAATCACCATACGGAGCTATTCCCAGACTCGGAATCTCAAACGGACATTGATAACACTGAAATGTACTTCAAACCAAACTTATGAAATTTCATCCAAAATGCTAACTTCCACAATAGGCACCAAAACGCTCCCGGGTTATCCAAAACCTGATCCGGGCATACGCCCAAGTCCGAAATCATCATACGAACCTGCTGGAACCTTTAGATCCCGATTCCGAGGTTGTTTACTCAAAATTCCAATCCTAGTTCATTCTTTCAACTATAAGCTTCCGAAATGAGGATTCTCTTCCCAAATCAACTCCGAACTTCCCGAAATTCAATTCCGACCACGCGTACAAGTCATAATACCGGAAATGAAGCTGCTCATGGCCTCTGATTGCTGAATGGAGTGCTGGGACTCAAAACGATCGGTCGGGTCGTTACAATAACTCTATGTATATTGGGAGAAAATCGCAGTTACATTCGACTAAAATTTCAGTAAAACTTATGAATGTAACTTGTGATGACTTTCATCGACTTTTGTTCCACAACTCATGACTTAAACATAACACACGATTACCATACAACTATCATAAACATAAAATAAACTTCTCAAGTTAATCACCTTAGTCTCACCCCAAAAGTACATGTTATCACATTCCCAACTTGTCGACTTTGGACGAAACATTGTTTTCTTCAATTCCTTAGCTTCTAAACCTTCCAACCCTCTTTGTACTTATTGTTCATGATCTTCAATATATGTAACATCTGAGTTAAGATGATAACTTACTTTATATACTTCCATAGATAATCTCATTTTTTGTCTTACATCGGTTGACTTAAGACGTACTCCTACGTACGAAACCATGGGGTGTAACATCATTCCCCCCCTTTGGAACATTCGTCTTCGAATGTTGGTTGATGCGTTTATCAGTCTCATAACCTATAGCTGTGATGGATATTTTAATTCTATCCTTGCTATCTAGGAAACTTTTCATTGAATAAATTAGAAGGCTAGGGCATTCCCCCCTCCCCCTTTAGGCCTCTTTCTCACACTACGACTTGTTGTCGGAATTCTTCTAATCTCAGAGCTGTGGTGACCTTCTATCATGCAGCCTGTATGACTTTGTTCTTGTGTGTGCGCCTAGGCGACTCTTCTGTCCTTTTTCCTCCAGCTTATAGCCAATCTCTAGGCCTCACTTTGGGAACATATGCAGAACTATGACAAGTTGTTCCTCCCGGTATATATAGGTGTACTGAAGTTCTTCGCTCGGTACTTTGTTGAACTTACGACTATTGTTATATCTTGTTTCGTAGCCTTGTATATCTTTCCTTATGGCTTTAATACATCTAGGTAGGTTATACTATGCCATAACACTTACTTCGGTCTATTGTTACAGAGGTTTGCTACCCAACTCCAGGTTACTCTCTCGCTGCTTATCCTATATGTATAAATCTAAGTCCATTAGTTCTTCCTCATTACTGTTCATCTTAAGAATGACGGCCTAATCTGATCTCGTATTTTGGACCTTTTATCCACGTATTGTTTATCTCCTCAATTGTTTCTTTCAAGTCTACTACAATGACTACTATGTCATCTCTGGATTGTTCAGCTTCCCCTAGTTCCATAGTTAAAGCATCTTTATCATTGATAAGACTATGGTAAGCATCAATTAGCACATTTGCTAATGACATGAGTGTGACGACCCAAAGGGTCATCACCTGTTTTCTTACCCATTTTGTGCTTCCGAGGCCTTGAAAACCTCATTTATAGTCACCTCGTCTTGCGTGCACAGTCCGAGCGCGTAGCCGGAAAGCTTAAATGTAAAATTCTGTGAAATATGCTAAATTTTGGTATTAAAATGAATAAATTTGACTTCGGTCAACATTTTGGATAAACAGACCCGGACCTGTGATTTGACGGTCCCGGAGGGTCCGTAGGAAAATATGGGACGTGTGCGTATGCCCGGAATCGAATTCCGAGGTCCCAAGCCCGAGAAATGAATTTTTGAGTAAAATTATTTTTCTGAAATTATTAAGGAAAATTGAAATGAAAATTGATTAGAACGTGCTGGTATCGGGCCTGTATTTTGGTTCCGGCGCCCGGTACAGGTCTTATATGTGGTTTAAGATGTTTCTATAAAGTTTGGTTGAAATCGGACGTCGTTTGACGTGTTTCGGACTTAAATTTCAAAAGTTGAAAGTTAATGAAGTTTGAGGAAAACTAGCGATTTTGAGGTTTGATTCATTGTTTTTGATGCTATTTTGGCGATTTGATCGCACAATTAAGTTCGTAGGATGTTTTTGAGTTAGTGCATGTGTTTGGTTAGGAGCCCCGAGGGCTCGGGAGTGTTTCGGAGGTGTTTCGGAGTGGTTTTGGACTTATGAAAATTGCAGGTTCCAGTTCTAGTATGGTCTAGGAGATTTCCTTCTACGCGAACGCGTTGACCAGGTTGCGAACGCGAGGCAGTGGGGGTTATACCTTCGCGAATGCGTCGCTGGCGTCGCGAACGCGAAGGCAAAAGTGAGCCTGGGCGGGGGTGGGGTGCTATAGCTATGCGAACGCGACCTCAAGGACGCGAACGCGAGGCTCAAAGAGATAACTCTCCGCGAACGCGAGCCGCTGTGTCGCGAACGCGAAGGTCTTCAGACCTGGACCATCGCGAACGTGAGGGTCCCATCGCGAATGCGTAGGTTTAATTCGCCCAGTTATTTTTAAAACTCCAAAACAGAACCATTTCGGGATTTTCACGAGACTTCACAAACTTCTTCTTCTCCAAGGTTCTAGGGCGACTTTTGAAGCATCTTTTCACCATTAACTCGTGGGTTAGTAATCTTTAACTCGTTTCCTTCATTTTCTATCAACATCTATTGAAATTCTAGGCCTAAAACATGTAATTAAGGGTAGAAATTAGAGAATTGGGTAGAGTTAGGGCTTTTTGATTTTTCTTGATTTAGACCTCATTTTGGGTTCGAATTTGAAAACAAATTATATATTTGGGCTCGTGGGTGAATGGGGGATTTGATTTTGGTCCGAACCCCGTGTTTTGACCAAGCGGGCTCGGGGTCGATTTTTGAGTTTTTGGGAAAAATGATGGAAAAGCTATAATTAGGCATTGGGTTCGTATTGTTTAGCATTTATTGATGTATTGAAGTCATTATTGTATAGATACAATCGATTTGGAGCTGAATTCGAGAGGAAGGCGGTTATTGAGGATTGAATTGGCCGTGGAAGTTTGAGGTAAGTGTTCGGTTTAACCCTAGCTTGAGGGATTAGGAGTTGAGTCTTATTTGCTATGTGGTAATTGTCGAGTACGATGTGTAGGCATGGTGACGAGTATCTACACGTTGGTGTCTAGCATGATCGTGAGTCTTTAAATTGTGAATATCGTGATTTCGTTGTATTTCTCTTGCCTTGGTGATGATTCCTATGTGTTGTGAAAAGCTTGTGAAAGGAAATTGTCACCTATGAACAACGAGGAGCATTGGCTCAAGTTATATTCCAATTGTGAACATTTATGAAATGGTTGAACCCTTTGGAGCATTGGCTCAAGTGGTAAAGTGAGATTTTAAATAAAAGTGAAAGAAAGAGAAAGAGTATTTAAATTGTTCCCTTGCCGGGATATTGTTGCTTATTGATTATTTTCCCTTGTCGGGACGTTGAGATTATTGATGTTGTACCCTTGCCGGGATTTAGTTGTTTAATTGTGTTCCCTTGCCGGGATTTCTATTATTATTTTGTTTATTCCCTTTCCCCTTGTTTGTGATTGTTGTTTGGGTGAGGAAGAGTGTTAAAGCACGAAGGGTGATGCCGTGCATTGCTTGTTTATTGTGAGGAAAGAGTGTAAAGCACGAAGGGTGATGCCGTGCATTGTTTGCTATTGTGAGGAAAGAGTATAAAGCATGAAGGGTGNAGCAGAGGTTGGTTCGCAATTGCGAACCCCTGTTCGCAATTCCCACATCTGAGACCTGCAATTTTATACTTAAACGATTTTGAACCCCATTTTTCATATTTTCTCAAACCCAAACACACTTAGGCGATTTTCTAAGAACAAGTCTTCTTCCAAATCAATTGTAAGTTAGTTTTTACTCATTTCTTTCAATCATTAACATCTTTTAACATGATTTCAACCTAAAACCAAAGATTTTCATGGGGGAAATTGAGTGTTTTGGGTAAAACCTAGGTTTTTCAAAAATTGGGGATTTGGACCTCAATTTGAGGTCCGATTTCAAAACAAATTATATATTTGAGTTCGTGGGTGAATGGGTAATCGGGTTTTGGTTCGAACCTCGGGTTTTGACCACGTAGGCCCGGGGGCGATTTTTGACTTTTTGGGTAAAACTTTGGAAAATTCATTTTCATGCATTGGGGTTGATTCATTTAGCACTTATTGATGTAATTAAGTAATTTGTGATTAGATACGAGCGAATTGGCGGTGGAATCAAGGGGTAAAGCTATAATTGTGACTTGAGTTGTGTTCAAGGCATCAAGGTAAGTGTTTGGTCTAACCTTAGCTTGAGGGATTAGGAGTTGAGTCCTATTTGCTACGTGATAATTGTTGAGTACGACGTATAGGCATGGTGGCGAGTATCTATACGTTGGTGTCAAGTATGACCGTGAGTCTTATATTGTGATTTTCATGGTTTCGTTGTATTCTTCATGCTTTGGTGATGATTTCTAGTTGTTGTGAAAAGTTTGTGGAAGAAATTAAGACCTTTGAACATTTTGGAGCATTGGCTCGAGTTATATTATGAATTGTGAATGTATATGAGATGATTGAACCCTTTGGAGCATTGGCTCAAGTGGTAAAGTGAGTTACGAAGTACAAGTGAAAGATAGAGAAAGAGTTATTGAAATGCTCCCTTGCCGGGATTGAATTATTTAGTTGTTGTTCCCTTGCCGTGATTTAATTATTTAGTTGTTGCACCCTTACCAGGATTTAATTGTTAAATCGTTGTTCCCTTGCCGGGATTCCTATATGTTCTTGTTTATTTCCCTTGCCCTTGTTTGTGATTGTTATTTGGGTGAGGAAGAGTGTTAAAGCACGAAGGGTGATGCCGTGCCTTGTTTTCTATTGTGAGGAAAGAGTGTTAAAGCACGAAGGGTGATGCCGTGCATTGTTTGCTATTGTGAGGAAAGAGTATAAAGCACGAAGGGTGATGCCGTGCCGCACGATGTACCATTCCGTGCCAATTCTATTGATTATATGTGAGGAAAGAGAGTAAAAGCATGAAGGGTGATGCCGTGCACATTTTATTATTCTAATTGCTTTGGTGAGGAACGAGGGTTAAAGCACGAAGGGTGATGCCGTGCATTATTTGGTATTGTGAGGAAAGAGTGTAAAGCACGAAGGGTGATGTCGTGCCGCACGATGTACCATTCCGTGCCAATTCTGTTGATTATATGTGAGGAAAGAGAGTAAAAGCACGAAGGGTGATGCCGTGCACATTTTATTATTCTAATTGCTTTGGTGAGGAAAGAGAGTAAAAGCACGAAGGGTGATGCCGTGCACGTTTTCATTATATTATTTCTTGGTGAGGACGAGAGTAAAAGCACGAAGGGTGATGTCGTGCACTTGTCTTTGATTTTCCTGATTTTTGCTGATAATTGAGTTATGTTGTCCTTTACTTCTATTTACTGATTTTCTTGTTGTTATCGGTTCAAGTGCATTAACTGTCTTATTCCACTATTACTGTGATTCTTTATGTTGGCATTTTCCTTTATTGGTGTTACTTGCTATTATTGGCTCGAGGTATCCTTGCGCAACATTATGCCTTGAATTTATGCTATAATTGTTACATGTTTATGTGTCTTAATTGCTACTTGACATTTAGTATACTAAATATTAAATTGCCTAATTTCTCCTTAAAGTCCATAATTAATTGCTACTTGTCATTACTTGTTTTCCTCAGTAAGTCATAATTATTGTGTACTTGTTGTCTTATAAATTCGTATAAATTGTTGCGTTTGTTAGAGTAAATTTCATTTGGAAGAACTGTTGACTTAATGAAATGGGAGCGGGTGGTACGCCTACCACGAGATTTAATGAAATGGGAGCGGATGGTACGCCTACCACGAGATTTAATAAAATAGGATCGGGTTGCACGCCTGCAACGAGATATGTACTGACAGTGAAATCTGCTTTTATTTCCCTTATCTGTGTTAGAGTTAAATTATTGATGTTCTTTATTATTTCCTTGAAATTCTGTATTATCTGCTATCCCCGAAGAATGTTCCCCTCCCATTTAAAAAAGTTTGTTCTTGTTATTTTCCCGTTGTAGATATATATATAACTGCACATGTTTATGTGGTAGTCCTGTCTAGCCTCGTCACTACTTCGTCGGGGTTAGGCTAGGCACTTACCAGCACAGGGGGTCGGTTGTGCTGATACTACACTCTGTGCTCTTTTGCACAGATCCAGGTACCGGACAGCAGCAGTAGTTCGGGAGCTAGTCTTCAGTCCACGAGATTCCCGAGGAAGTCCTGCAGGCGTCCGCAGGCCCGGCATCTCCTCTACCTTTATTTATGATCTGTTTCCTTTTGTATCCGAGACAGACTTTATTCCTTGTTTCAGACAGTTGTATGTAGCACTCTTAGATGGTCCGTGAATGTTGTGATACCAGTCCTGTGTAGAGACTTATGTGGATTTTCCTTGTTATTTTGGTTTACTTCGTTAAGTCTTCCGCTTTATGTTCATATTTCCGCTGTTATCCTAATATTTAACGCTTGTTGATATGATTGGTAAAAAGAAAGTTAAAACGAAAGAGTTAGGAGTTTATGATTTGTGGCTTGCCTAGCTTCTACGAGTAGGCGCCATCACGACCCCCGAGGGTGGGAAAATCCAGGTCGTAAGAATGAGATTTTTAGGAGAGTAAGATTTTAGATTTCTCTGAACATCCAGAAAGTTTACCTCATCGCCGTCGTCATCTTCATCGTCATCATATTGAGCCATTAGAGCAAAGATTGAATCATACTCAGTTGTTTCATTTTCCACTGCCATCATTAAACTACCACCATGGTCGTCTTCTTCTTCAGATTCGCTGGAGGAGTCTCCCTATGCAGCAAGAGCTTGATTTACAACGTTGTTAGTATCATTCTTCCTCTTGAAGCGTTTGTCAGGAACCTGGTTCCTCTTTGATGCTTTGTCAAAGTTGTTATTATACTGATCTTGCTTTAGGAGGGGGCAATCCTTGATGAAGTGTCCTTAGCCTCTGTAATGGCGTTAACTTTGCTTTCCCAAGAACTGGGCAGTACACTTAGGATTTTTCTGACTAGCTTGTTTCTAGGAATACTTTCACCAAGAGGATGAAGCTCATTGATGATAGAGGTGAATCAAGTATGCATATCTTGGATGGATTCATCATCTTTCATTCTGAAGAGCTCATATTCTGTGGTGAGCATATCAATCTTGGATTTCTTCACCTGAGTTGTTCCCTCGTGAGTTGTTTGAAGAGCCTCCCAGATCTCTTTTGCTGATTGACAAGCCGATATCCTGTTATATTCATCAGGGCCAATACCACACACAAGAATTTTCTTTGCTCAAAAATTCTTTTCTATGGCCTTTCTATCAGCGTCATTGAATTCTTTCCTCGTCTTGGGAATGGCTACAGCTGGATCGCCAAGGTTCTTTGTAGGGACAAAGGTCCGTCACATATTACATCCTATAACTCAGAGTCTTCGGCCATGATGAAGTCATGCATCCTAGTTTTCCACCACCCATATTATTGACCGTTGAACCTAGGAGGTATGTACGTAGACTGACCTTCTTCGAAGTTTGGAGGAGCAGCCATGAGGATCCTTTCTAGGTGTTAATCTGATAGAAAGAACCAGCTCTGATACCAATTTATAGAATGTAAAGGTCCGCCAACTTCTATAGAGAACCAGGTTCTCTATCAGGCTCGACAGTACACACACGCAAAGCAGAAATTAAATGAGAGGAGGAATTTTACGTGGAAAATTCCTAGCTCAACGTGATTAAAAACAACGACCTACCCTTGTATGATTTCAACTTCACTACTAAGCAACTTTCAGATTAAAACCTATGCAACCTAGGAATTAAACTCTTAATCCCTCACTAAGGATTAACTTTTAATTCCAGGAAGCACACATGTTGACCTTAAGGTGCCTGCTATTTGTCACGACCCTAACCCAGACCCGATCGTGATGGCGCCTCTCGTGAAAACAAGGCCATCTGACACAAACCCCAAGTTTAATTAACAGATATAATGATTCATAATCAAGTCATTAATAATGATAAATCCCGAAATAAAGCGAAACATATATCAACTGCGGAAAACAAAACCCAGCCCGACATCAGGGTGTTACAAGTCACGAGCATCTACTAAGGTCTGAATACAGCTAAGAGTCTAAAAATGCACTAAAAACAGTCTAAGGAAGACAAGAGGGAGAAAAGCAGTGCTGCGAACGCCGGGCAGCTATCTCGCTAACTCCGATGACTCTGCCACTGAGCAACCAACACCCGTTATCGGGTTCAAAATAATACCTGAATCTGCACACAAGGTACAGGAAGTAATGTGAGTACGCCAACTCAGTAAGTAATAAAAGTAAATGAAAGCTGAGCAGTAAGAAAACACGTAAGCCACGTCATAATGCTACAGCAAATACACTACATTTCCAAAACAATACAAAAATCATTTACTTCGTAAATCGATCTCAATTTCAGTAAAACCTTTTAAAACAACTTTCAATAGTTTCAAAATGAGTGATAAAATCAGTGAGTAATAATGATAGAAACGTAAACAGCCCCTCGGGCAAAACATGTACCATAAACCGCCCCTCGGGCATAATATCAGTAGAACCAGCCCCTCGGCTACCTCACAATCACTCGTAATCAGCCCCTCGGGCATAACATGAATCAAGAACTGCCCCTCGAGCGACATAGATCAAGAACAGCCCCTCGGGCTCCAATATGAAACAACAACAGCCCTTCGGGCTACAACACATCACACACACTGGGTACCCGCGCTAACTAGGGGTGTACAGACTCCGGGAGGGTCCCCTTACAGCCCAAGCGCAATAACAAGCCATCTCGTGGCATAATCAATCCGGCCCTCAACCTCACATAACAAACAGGATCACCACACTGGGTACCCGCGCTCACTGGGGGTGTACAAACTCTTGGAGGGGCCCCTTACGGCCCAAGCGCAATATCAAGCCATCTCGTGGCATAATCAAATAGGCTCTCGGCCTCGTATCAATCACAAGCCACGTCGTGGCATAATAAATCAAGCCCTCGGCCTCTCACATATCACAAATCCGTACCACATGTTGTGGCATGCAGCACGATCCCATAACATCCTCACAACACAGGCCCTCGGCCTCACTCAGTCAGAACTCACTCAAGCTCCTCGGGCTAACAGTAAAACAAGTACTCGGCTAAAAATATCATTTTTGAAATCAAGAGGAGTGAATAAAAATGAGTTATGGAAACAGTAAGAACATAGCAAGACAGAGTGTAAATATCAAACCAAAAACAGTGAGGAAATCAGTAATAAAAGCCCCTAAGGGTCCAAACAATCGACACAAGGCCCAGACACAGCATTTAGCCCCAAACACAATAATATTTTTCAAAATATAACAATATCAAATAGTTTCCAAGTAAATACGCGACTCAATAGTCGTACGGGATGGACCAAGTCACAATTCCTAACGGTGCACGACCCCACGCTCGTCATCTAGCGTGTACGTCACCTCAAGGTAGCACAACGATGTGAAATTTGGGGTTTCATACCCTCAGAACAGTATTTACAATCATTACTTACCTCAATCCAACCCAAACTCTAGCTCGCAATGCCTTTGCCCCTCGAATCAGCCTCCGGATTCTCCAAATCTAGGCATAATCAGAACGTAACCATCAAAATATGCTAAGGGGACAAAGCCCACTCGAAAACAATCGAAAAACAACGAAATTCCCAAAATTACCAAAACCCGACCCCCGGGCCCACGTCTCGGAATTCGATAAAATTCACATCAGTCGATTCCTTATCTCCCCACGAGTTCATACATATCAAAAGTTCTGAAATCTGACCATAATTGGTCCTTCAAATCCTCAATCAAAGGCCTAAGTTTCCAAGCCCTAGTTTTCTCAATTTTTACCCTTAATTTCCACTAATATCATGATTAACCAACGGAAAAATGATCATAAACTCAAGTAATGAAGCTTCGGGAACTTACCCAACTGATTCACCTCGATTTTCCCTTGAATTCACTGCCCTAGCTCGTTTCCCGTCTTCAAAAATGGAGTACTTAGCCAAAAATTCGCGAAGGAAACATTATATACTTCTGGCCCAGGGATTCCGCATCTGCGGTCCTGATAGCGCTTTTGCGGTACCTCTTTTGCGGTCCATGAACTGCTTCTGCGGTCATCACTTAAGCCGCCTCCCGCACTTGCGACCCTCTCTCCACATCTGCGGTCGCTCAGGTGCGGTTCACATACGCATCTGCGATTTCACTCCACCAAGCCTTTGGCCGCATCTGCGGCTCCAACCACGCATCTGCGATACCGCACCTACGGTCCCCTAACCGCAAGTGCGGTTTTGACATCAATGGGAGATCTTCAGCTGCCAAAACCAACTTCTAAACTTTCCGCCAACCATCCGAAATCATCCCGAGGCCCCCGGGACCTCAACCAAAAGCACCAATAAGTCTTATACTACCATTCAAACTTATACCAATCTTCAAAACACCTCAAACAACATCAAATCAACCAAAACACATCAGACTCAAGCCTAAGGTTCCAAAATCTTCCGAATTCCACTTTTGATTAAAAAGTATACCAAACCACGTCCGAATGACCTGAAATTTTGCACACACATCCCAAATGACACAACGGACCTATTGCAACTTCCAGAATTCCATTCCGGCCCCTATATCAAAATCTCACCTATCAACCGAAAAATGCCAAAATTCCAATTTCGCCAATTCAAGCCTAAATCCACTCCGGGCCTCCAAAACACATTCCGATCACGCTCCTAAGTCCCAAATCACCTAACGGAGCTAACCAAAGCATAAAAATTCCGATCCTAGATCATATACCAACAAGTTAAATCTTGGTCAAACCTTTCAAATCTAAGCTTCAAACTAAGAACTGTTTCTTCAAAATTCATTCCGGTTACGTTGAAAACCAAAACCAACGATTTACATAAGTCATAATACCTCACATGGGGCTAGTCATGCCCGAGAACTGGCGAGCAAAGTACAAAAGCTCAAAACGACCAATCGGGTCGTTACACTATTCCTTCTTATTAGTAAGTCGTAATGACGAAAATACCCTAAGATTAACTTTTAATTCCAGGAAGCACATGTCGACCTTAAGGTGCTTGCTATTCCCTCTTATTAGTAAGTAGTAAAGTAATAGTAATATTAACAGCACCCGGAGAAGGCAAAAAGACGTCCCTATGTGAGGAGCTTTCAAGCTCTTTCAACAATGAGACTTTTCGGCTTCCTAATGCAAGGGAAAGTATAAGTTAAATGAAAAGCCCAAAATCATACATTATCTTTGGCTTTAGACTCGAAATCGTACATATTACTTTATGTGGAGCACTAATAGTTCATTTACTTTAACAAACTGGTGCACTTTTAGTCATAGCACTAAACACCGTTAGTTTTTTAACAGAAGCCTAAGATCTGACAAAATATTTGTTCCATTTATTTTCTTGCTTACCGAAAGAAAGAAAGATGACAGATTTTGCAGACAAAAAGTAAAAATGTGAAGCTAATTGCTGGTGCAAAGGGAGAGCTTGAACATCTGGCGAGAAATATTTCAATCCTCAATGCTTTTATAGAGGATGCTGCAGAAACTCAAGGCAACAACAAGTACTAGAAAACGTTTGTCAGAAAGACTCGTACTAATATAGTATACAAAGCTGAGGATATCAATCTTGATAAGCTCTTGGTTCAAGCAAAGCTGCACGCAGAGAAAAGTAAATATAGTTAAAGGAAGGTTGGTTGTTTCCAACACAGTAAGAGAGCTCAAAAATCAGGTGAGAACAGTCATTGAAAAAGTGAAGAAAACCTCGATAATATCTCGGATTTTCCAAAAGCCAACTTGATTTTCAAAAATTTCAGTTGCTCTTGGTATTACTATCTTTGCCAAAAATGATATATGACAGAGAGACACGTACCTAATCGTTTGTAGGGAATTAATAAGAAGTCACATGAAGAGGCTTCTGTTAAAAAACTAACGGTGTTTAGTGTTATGATTAAAAGTGCACTACTTTGTTAAAGTAAATGAACTATTAGTTCTCCACGTGAAAGAATATGTACAATGTTGAGTATAAAGCCAAAGATAATGTATGATTTTGGGCTTTTCTCACGTGTTAAAAAATAAAATACCAAAAATATTTGTTGCAAAAAGCAAAATAGAGAAAAGGAAATCAAACAATTTGGTATCAAGGATAACTCTCAAAATGTTAATTAAAAAGGTAAGGTCCGAGTTTTTTCCTTGTTTTTTCAAAATGTTAATTTTACTTGTACTTTTTGACTCAACAAAGTTTAAATACAGTAACATTTCATCTCTTTCTCTAATACTCTTTCCCAAATAAAATGAGAAACCTCAGTTGCAACACTGGAGTATTAAACTGCATGTTCAATAACTTAGGCATAAGGTACAATAGCTTTAATACGTACAAGTACACCAAACTTAACTCGAAGTACAACATCAAGAATAACACTATGTATGTGTAGGAGACCCAGAACTTTATGCAAACGGGTTCTGATATATACTAAGTCCTTGGCAGCAGTTGACATTAAAAGTGAGACTAAGTTAACATACAAGATTTACCTTGCTCCTTTTATTTTGATTCTTAACGAAACGTTAAAGAAAACATTGCTCGCTACTCTTTATTTCTTTTCGAAGTCGCCTTGCTTTAATTTTGTTTAAACATTTACTTAGATTTTAACAATAGATCTATTTATCTTACACTTTATTAGAACTTATTTTAGAAATTTTACCGGAACAAATATCAATTTTAGAAATAACATAAGACAGCTATAAACTAAATTAAATTAATAATTTTAATATAAAAAGCTTCAAAACTATAAAAGGAAACTAATATAAAATAAATAATAAGAGAAAGAAGAAGAAGAAGCGATGCAAGTCGACAACGAAGAGGCAAGTAAAATAATTTGAATATAAAATGTTTCATATAAAAAGGATGTCAAGGTTGAATAGAATAACATTTGAAGGAAATTATCAAAAACGAAAATCATTATGTATATAACTATGCATTCATATAAATTGTATAATTTATGTATATTAGAGTCGACATGATTCTTTTGAAGAATTAGGAGATAGAATGTTAAAGTGGTATATGATAGTGTTTAGGTGGCAAAATACATAATTTACTCATTGTCCTTGTACCTAAATCCCTATTACACACCTGTTGATTACGGGAAATCTTTTACACACCTAACTATTCAAAAGGGTGTCTAAGACACACCATTTTGATTATGTGTTGCTCGCGTATTTTAGACACATAAGAGGCGAGTGGAGAGTTAAAATTTTGCATCTAAAGCCTCATTTTGACGCCACTTGTCCAGCTTTTTCATTTTTTTATTTTTCTGAATATTTTCTTCATTTTTTAGAAAAAAAATCCACCAATTGTTTCCCATCTTCTTCCTTTACTGCACCATCGCCTTCTACTATCACACCACCAAACATTTTTGCCAAGGTCTAAAGGAGGAGAGTAAACGAAAATATCAGTGTTCCCGTGTTTGAGCTCTCATTGGCAATTGATATTGGCAATGATTTGTTTTTCAAACTCTCCAATTTATTAATTATTTCAAGATTGGGTGGGTTTCATATTAAGCTTTTGGTTAATTTCATCTTTTACAGCACCAACAATTTCTGATAACTTTCCACTAGCAAATTTGGGATTTTTAATTACAAGGCTGGGATATTTAATGTGGCAAAAATTAAGAGTAATGGTGAAGTAGGTAAAAAAGAAGATAAAAATTAATGATGAATTTGTACGGGTAGGGTGGTGGTTCTTGAAAGTGGCAAAGATGAGGTAGTGGATCTTTGGTCTTTGGCATCATTCTATCATTGTTGATTAAAGATTTGATGCTAGTACAGATTTACTCGGCTTGGGGGAGGAGGGGCAGCCATGGTGGTATAACTTGTGGAAGATGAAGAAGATGAATATAAATCAAGTATTTTTTTTTAAGTCAATAACACATGGCACGTTATTATTGGTGCGTGACTATACTTGCTGAGAAAAAAGTGGTTAAACAGCGAACAAGTGTGTCTTAGATACACTTCTAAAAGGTTGAGTGCGTAAAAGGTTTTCCGTGATCGACACGTGTGTAATAGGGATTTGAGTACAAGGTCGATGGATAAACTATATATTTTACCGTGTTTAGGTGGCTTTCCTCGGTTTTAGAACATGTGAAAATAAAGAAATAGAAAGTCCAAAAAAGCTAAAGAAAAGTACAAACGACAAGAAAATGCAAGATCCAAGTTTCGAACTCAAAACCCTTTAGACATCCTGAACCCGCTTGAACCATACAACCAAGGAACTCGCTTCGTCAAGGGAGTTCAAGGGCTTTAATTTTATACATTAGTTTCTTAGAATGATAATTCGCACATAAAACTAGTTTAAAAAAATTTACGAAACGGATTCAATTGAATCCCCTTGAACCAACGTGGGTCCGCCCTCGTGTATATCATAGAACTTCAAAACTATGACAGAAACTATCAAAGTAAATTGACTTTTACCTTTTCTCTATGTGGCATTATTTTGTGACGGTACTATTATTTAAATTTTAAAAAGTAAGGCAATAAAAGAAGAAAACAAGTGTTATGAAAAATTCTACTCCTAACACATTTACACGATAACAGTTTGTGTCATTTGCAAAAGCAACAGCAAAAAAAGTGCAAATGACAATTAAGCCAGTAATAAAGATGATGTGCAACTCAACTCAACTTTGAAAAGGTGCATAATACATACCATCTAAAATCATATTCTTTTGAAGCAAACACAAATTGATAAAAAATATCCCAGGAGACGATCAACACCTTCCTGTATAAAGAAGTCTCTTTAGTTCATCCCATTCTCGGTCTTGGTGCTCTATTTGAAAGAAAAATTCATCAAATGGATTCACCCATTTGAGATAAGAACACCCTGAGACACTTACCGATTATGTACAAATATTTTGAAGTGTGTTTTCCGTATTCTTGAACCAAACAGGAACCCTCTTATTATCACGTGAGGATGAGAGTAAAAGCACTGTGATGCCATGCACATGCTTTATTTATACTAAATGGTGAGGATGAGGTAAAAGTACGAAGGGTGATGTCGTCAGAGGCGGATCCAGAATTTGAAGTTTATGGGTACCTGTCACATTCTCAAATTAATATATCATAATAATTGGGTTCACCGTTAGATATTTAGTAAAAAATTTAATAAAAATACAGGGTCTGCGCAAAACTTACGGGGTTCCCGGGACCATACACTATACTCTAGATACGCCCCTGGATGTCGTGCAATTTATTGATTTTATTGTTTTTACTTGATACTTGGATTGTGAATTTAACTTGGCGGTTTCGTTGTTTATTTCGGAAGAGACTTACTTGGTGATTCTTTGCGTATTGTTCCGATTGTTGCCCCTTTATATGTCCCCTCCCCGTTATTACTTTTGATGCTTTGCTCGTTATTTCGTTGCTTTATATATATATATATATATATATATCTCTGTGTGTGTGTGTGTGTGTGCGCGTGTGTGTGCGCGCGCACAGGTTTTTAGTAGGTGTCTTGTCTTGGCTTTGTCACTACCTCGTCACAATTAGGCTCGACACTTACTGAGTACATTTGGTCGGTTTTACTCGTACTACAATTCTACACGTCTTGTGCAGATTTTGACGTTCGTACCGGCGGAGTCGCAAGAGATACTTAGCAGATATAAGACAGTGACTCGAGGCAGGGCTGCACCCCGTTCGCATGCCTTAGAAGTCACTTTCCTATTTTATTGTAATATTTTCATTTTATTTCGGATAGTGTTGTATTTCTTTTAAACCCTTGTATTTAGCTGGATCTAGACGCTCATATACTTGTGACACCAGATCTTGGGGTGATTGATGTTATGTTTGATCAGTTATAAGATATTTATTACTTTTCTTTACGTATTGTCTTGTTGTGTACAGGGGCGAATGTACCTTAGACCAAGCGGTGTCACACTGTCACGTGACACCGCTTGTCGGAAAATTTTACGAAATAGGTATATATAATTAAAATACAAAACTACAAATTGAATAAATGCATTACAGTGACACCACTTGACGGAATGAGCTAAGTAGCTCTCTTGGTCAAGTGGGTTATTTTTCTAGAGAAAGCCAAGGTCGAATCCCCTTGCTTCCCGTCATCAATAAGTTAGTTCAGCTATTTTTTTTCTTCTACATCCCGCTTCTCGGCTATAAAGTTAAAAATGATTTAAGGAATCAAATAAATAATGAGCTTTTGACTGATGATTTAATGCCTTCTACAAAAAAATCAACAAAATATAGTATAATTTCTAATCAGGTTATTTTGAATACATTTCAAAAAAATAAATGCTCATCATAAAGAGTTCAATAATATACTTGAGTTGCGTTTTAATAATATGATTTGAATTTTGTTACTATTAATATGATATTGCTACTAATCTACTTATTTGCTCACTTCTTAAAATAGTGACACCGCTTATGAAAAATCTTGCGTACGCCACTGGTTGTGTAGGCTTGCCTAGCAAGTGGAAGTTACGCGTCATCATGACCCCGTGATTGGGATTTTGGGTCGTGACAGGTGGGGATTCAGCTATTTTTTTATGGTTACACAAAGGGGTATTTAAGATCCAAACTGTGCCGTTTTCGAAACAACTTTCCAGATTCCAAAAATGCACCGTTTCTGAAAAAGCTTTCTAAACTCCAAAATTGTTCCAAACTACATCGTTTAGAGAAAAATTCAAAGTCATGGCTATCCAATTCATCTGTTCGAAAGAAATGTTTGAAAGAGAGATGTGTTTTTCAATTACGTCCCAGACTTTCTTGCCATCAAAAAAGATTATGGCAAAATAATATTTGGGCGCATGTTAAACAGATTGATTCCCGATGAAATGAAGCTGGAGGCAATCCGTTGCATCAACGGCGAAGCAGTATGTCGGATTGAAGACCCTATCGGTGGAGCATTCAAAAATATTGAGCTTTTGCAGATGGCGTAAGTTTTATTATTAAGATTTTGTTTAAAATCTTGGTGAATTATTTACAAGTTTTCAAGATTTTGAATATAGTTAAGAATCTAAGTTGATTAGAGTCATATTTTATATTCCCAATATCATAGTTCATGCTATTCAGATTTTTAATCAACGGTTTATTTGAATTGTAGTATGTATTATTTTTCTTTAAGGTTTTTGCACATTCTTAATAAAAATATATTCATTCAAACTAATTTTTATCTCTCTTGAATGTCCTATATAATTATTGAATGACTAATAGAACTTGCACATAGGCAGAATTGAAAAGGAAGTAATATGTCAAATTCTTTCGAAAAAATATTAGTTTGTCAAAACGGCTACTTCGGTATCGAAGAAGCAAAATTTCGAAGTAATTGGGTAAGGTTATGAGTATGGTTGTATCACCTCCCTATTTTGTATATGTATTCGCTTATTTGCTAAAATTTATGCCATGTAAGTTCAGAAAATATAACTCACTGAAAATGACATCAGAAAACTATGATCTTTTTGCTCTTGCAATACTCAGATTTCTGAATATTTCTAACAGTTGTTTCCTTTCCTAACAATCAACCAACTAGCAGTGGTCATTCCAGCGTTAATTGCAAACATAGTAGCGAGGCAATGGTGAAAGAACTCATTATTGGTGATGCATGTACTGCGTCTCTACCCCAACCCCATCCTATGGTTTATTATTTATGGTTTAGGGTTAAAAATAACAAGAAGGAACTTAAGAAAAGGGGTGGGGTAAAAAGAATTGTGAGGATCTACACTTACCTCTAGAAAGACCAAAAGAGTCGACATAGGAGATCAATTTCTCATTTACTTTGTCTCCACCTCACTGTTAAGAGCCAAAAAGAGACGTTTTAGTGGTAAATTTTTTAGATAACACACTTAGCCTGATGCAATCCTTACCTTCGTTATTTTAACCCAATGTCCACAGGGGTGGTATTAGATAGATTATCATCCCCAAGCCCCAGCCTCCTTCCCCTCAAAAAAGGTGGTATTAGATAGACTTGCCAACAGGGTACTAGAATGTCCCAAAGTTTAAGTCTGTAATTAAAAATCCAGGTGTAGTTTAGGGAGAATTTATGTATTACAACCTTCTTCTTTTTTTGGATATCCTTATTTTTTAGGATAAATTGAAAATGTTTATATTTGATCTTGTTTATAGTGATGGAGTTTGAGCCATCTTGCATGCATCCATACCATTCACAAAAATCTTATGTAATGTTTTATGAAACATTCATGATTAACGAATTTTTTTCCTTAAAGTTAACAAAAACTTTTGAAGAGTTCAAATATATATAAATATATACTGGAATAAAAAATAAAGTTTACAAATATTTTTTCACATTCTCATCATCAAATGGTCTCAAATTTTCACCATGAATTAGAATGTAAGTACTTTAAGATATTTGAATATATTTAAAGTGAAAAGATCAAGACTTGTTGTCACGACCCCGCACTAACCCGATCGTGATGGCGCCTATCATAAAATTAGGCAAGCTCATACACTCCCAAACAATTTGATGTTTTATTAAAATATAGATAAAATAGCCTTTTTCATACTATGATTTCGTAAAAAGGTTAATTCAAAAACCAAAAATGCGAAAATAAAAGCCCGACCTTGGGTGTCACTAAGTCATGAGCAAATACTACAATTGTTCTGAAATATAACAAGACTAACATAGTCTGAGAGTAGCCAAAGTACACTAAACGGAAGATAAAGAAGGAGAAAGGCCGGACTGCAAACGCCAGGCAGCTACCTCGCTCTCTCCGATGAAAGTTCGCGACTGGAATAGTCAACAGCCGCTACCGTGGCCTGAAATACCTGGATCTGCACACAAGGTGCAGGGGGTAACGTGAGTACACCAACTCAGTAAGTAACAAGTCCAAACTATGGACTGATAGGTAGTGACGGACGTAAACTCAACAGGCAATAGAAATAAACTGTGCAGGAAAAGTAGGCATGCTATCAATTCAAGAATACAGCTCAAGCAGTAAAATAAGTACAGACATGAACAATGTGTTATATAAAACTCAGCTAACTCTACATGCCAATGCACAGAATGAATGAAATGCATTCATGTGCTCCCACTCTCAAGTGCTCAACCACTCGGTACTGCATATGGCCATCCGACCCAGGGAAATCCATCTTGGACATATACAACAGTGACTGCAAGTCAACCAGTACCGAGGAACAAGGGTAATCCAACCCTGAAGAGAAATCCATCTCCAGGTATATATATTTATATATTCACACTCAACCACTCGGTACCGCATATAGCCATCCGGCCTAGGGAAATCCATCCCGGAACATACTCATCGCTGACTTTAAGTCACTCGGTACCGAGGAAAAAGTAAATCCAACCCTGTGGAGTGATCGCTGCCAACTCCGCACTACTAAAAAGTAGCAAGAGAGGGTCGCAATAGCTTTTACCCGATTTTGGGTCGGAATCGATATCCACAGAGAGCTAGAATTGAATCGAGTATCTATGTAGTGTAGGATTGCGTTTGTGTTCTTAATTACACTTCTCAACATTTTTGGGATTTTCTTTATAATTCTACTTTTATCAAACTACAAATTGTAAATTTAGCTAAGAGTTAAAATGTTAAAAGTTGTTCAAATAGGTTTAAAAGGCACTAGGGTAGTGACTACCGCCTAGGTGGTCAATTGACGGGTACTTGAAACTAAAGCACGTTTGACATGTTTGGGGAGTATGTTATAACCGTTGCACGACTTTACCCACTCTACACCTCTCGGTGGTTCGAGTGATTTTTCCCGAATTGACTTTCTCAAGACCAATTGGGTATGCAAATTTGCACAAGCAACTAGGGTTCAATTCGGGTATTACTCTCTCGAGGTTTAACCCTTTAATTGGGGATATCAATCTCTTGAGTACGCCCCAATTCATTGTTGGACCAATTTCGGAGACTTAGGCTCTCTTTCTCAAGAAGAGCTCAAGTCAACTCAACACAAACTAGTGTTTGCAACCACTAATTCAGAAATTAACCATGAAATTGGCCCAAATAACAAACCCCCATAGTCAAATTAGCCCTAAAATACAAGACTCATCAATTACCCACACTAGGATTGAGCCACAACCCTAGCTTATGGGTCTAGCTACTCATAATTAAAGAAGAAAAACAAGAAATAGATGAAGATAAACTCATATTAACTAATCACTAAGTTAAACACAAAGATTCAATGATTAAAAGTAGCTAAAATTGCCCAAAATAGCTGAAAATATTGAAACCACGAGCGCAGCTCTTACCTGAGTCTATCTGCTTTTCCTAAAAATGGAAAAGAAGCTATTTACACTAAGCTGATAATTTTGGAAAAAAATACCCCTGCGGGGTTAGTGCGGACCGCACAAAATGGACCGCGGTCCGCACTATGACTTTGTACTTAAAAATCTGCTCCCTGAACCTTGGCATCGCGGACCGCAGAGAACGGACTGCGGCTGCGGAAGCTTCTAATGCGGTCCACATAAAAAGGACCGCGGATCGCATTGGCTTGACATCCTGAAATTGCAGCTCTCTGATTCTCCTTACTGCGGGCCGCAAAGAATGGACTGCGGCCGCGTTGATCTCAGTGCGGACCGCACAAAATGGTAGTGCGACCGCACTGCCTCTTTGCCTGGAAATCAACTCACTGAATCTCCCAGTGAGGACTGCACAGAATGTAGTGCGGCTGCACTGGCCTTATTTTGCCTGAGCTTTGTCTACTTGTGCAAGTTTCACTCCTTTTGAGCTGATTTTTGACATCTTGTCACTTTGTTGATCAAACCTGCAATCAAGCACAACTTGTGAGCCTTTTGGGACTATTTTGTATGAATTTCTAATCTAAGCATAAGCAAGAAGGAGTATAAAATGCGTCAAAAATCCCTAGTTATTTGTCCCCAATGCCAACTAACCAAAATAAAGCCCCAAAAAGATGATAAAGAAGGATATAGAGACTCCCTATGGCCTGTCTGTCTACATAGGCTCCTTAGTGGTCCCTGGGTCCTCACTGTGCTCGGGAACCTCAGACTGGTTCCCTGTGGCCTGCTGCTCTGCTGCTGGGACCTGGGCCTGGACCTGGACAGGCTCTTGAGGTGCATCCTGTGGCTGACTAGAAGAAGCCTTTGGAGGGTTGGCCAACTGGATGACTGCATCATCCAATCTGGGAATCATCCTCCTCCTCTTGGAAGGCCTCTAAGAGTGCTCCGGCTGAGGATCAGCTGCTGGTACTGGGTCCTGGAGCAATAAATCTAAAGGCAATTGATCTGCCTTCAGTCTGTCAACATCCGCTCTCAGCTCATTTTACGTCACCGGCCACATAGTCCGCAACGTCTTTCACTGCATCGCATTTGCCGGGGCTGAATCCCCTTTCTTGAGCGATCGCCTTCGCTCGTTGGCAGAACGCCTTGATGCGTGCGTCTAGTTTGTTGGGACTCCTTGGAGGCCCATGTCTTCCTCAACTTCTTATGTTCCCTAGCAAGCTCCTTGAGAGCCTTGCTGTGTGAATCAACTGCCTCAGCAAGCTTTTTCTGATTGTCGAGGATTTTCTTCTGGTTATCTAACATCTCCTTAAGAACATCCTCTATGGACTGTGGAACCTGTGGGGGTAGAGGTGCGGACTGAGCCTCTACCGTAGTAGTCAAAATGGACAACTTGGATGACGCAATCTGCATCCAATTGTTGATACTGAGAAGTGCCTGGCTCAGCCAGTGTGCAGTGATAGGATGGGCCCGGGAAGATGGGATCTCCGATGCAGCTGAGGTGGATGGACCAGGAGGCATAGCAGTGGAAGTAGAGGCAGGCTCAGTTGGAGTCGCTACTACAACTAGCTCTTCAGACTGGCCAGTTGGAGCAGTAACTGTACTCTTGAAACTCTTGCTCTTGGGGTTCTCATCCCCCTGCATGCTATACCATGAAAATGGGGCCTTTGCTTTCACCTTGATGTCGAAGGGCCTCTTTTCCACTTTCATATCCCTGAAGTACATGGTGAGAAAACTGGGGAACGGGTAGTTTCTGTCATGCTCAGCACCCACAATTGAAATTATTCTTGACATCACATTCCCTATATTGATTGGGTACCCCACCATGATCGAAGCCACCAAAACAGCCCGGTGAAAAGGTAGGGTGTTGTCATGAGTGGTAGGGTCCAACCTGCTACATACGAATGTCTCCCACCCCTTTACTTCAAAGTTCAAACTACGCCTCAGAATTTTGACTCCTGCAGTCAACCAGTCGGGGTGGTACCTGGGATTGCCAGGTATTGTGCTAGTCAGGGACGGACCTCCTCACCCATTTCCATCTTAGCCATATACAATGTCTCATCCTCCTCATCAAAGCCAAGGTAATCATTGATTGTCTTCCCGTCAAACAATACCTTCAAGTTTCGCACCTTGGTCACCTTTGTACCCTTTTTGATGTGGGCCACATTAGCGTAGAATTCCTTGACCAAGTGCTCATTGGCATCTATACAATCACTCAAAAAGTACTCCCAGCCAATTCTCTCCCTAAACTGCCTCCTCACATTGGGGTTGTGAGGTAGCAAGTTTCTATCTACGAAGCTCCTCTCCGGGATCAACTTCCTCAACGGCCACCATTCCCGAAATTTATGGTACGCCACCTCACTAACAAATCTATCTTGCCAAACCTCCGGCTTTCTCATTCTAGCAATGCCCCCCACCTGTGGTTCACCTCCTTCTCCTACTTCTTGTTCTCTCCCTACTTCTACCTCAGCACCTACTGCACCCTCTCCGGATAATGAAGCTGTGGGAGAGGTGGAGTATTCCCCACTACCTTCACCTGAGCCATCAGACGACCCAGAAGAAATATTCACTGACGCTTGGGCAGTGGCGGATGCTGGATGTGTGTCTCTCAGTCTAAACCTCTTCGGCTAGTCTTCCATGTACTCTGGCACGGAGTCTAAAGAAATCTCCCGTGATGGCTCATACTCACTCCCCGAGGACTGGGAAGCAGCCCTATCAGCAGCTTTTATCAGCTTTCTTGTCCTTTTAATATTTTCCCGAGCTTGGGGAGTGAGTTTTATAATTTTCTTCTTCCCTCCCCAGGAGGATTCTCCTCTGCCCGGTTGTTTACCTCTTTGTTTCACCATTTTCTGCAAACACAATTTAATTGACTTGTTAGTATCAGTTGCAGCAGTTAAGAACAGAGTTGCAGAAGCAGGAAAGGAAAATTGCAGATAAGCTGCAGAAGTCACATAGCGCGGACCGCACAAAAATGGTGTGCGGCCGCACTGGGGTCACCGCGGAACGCACAAAATCAACCGCGGTCCGCACAGAGGTGGGGTTCAGACTACCCATTTTCTGTATCTAGGCAGTGCGGACCGCACAAAATGTAGTGCGGCCGCAGTGCCTGATGTTCAGCACTCAGAATCTCATCAATGCGGTCCGCACAAAATGGTACTGCAGACCGCACAAGGGCACCGCGAACCGCACAAGAATGACCGCGGTCCGCACTGAGTGCCCAGTTGTGGCACTAAATTAGGGTTCATGTATTTTGATTTTTGGGTCCAATTTTTCACCTAATTAGTGTCCCTACATATGTACCCATTGATTTTTACTATCTATGTCTATTTTAATCTAAAAATTAACAACCCTAACCTACTCAATTGAAGAAAAATACAGGAAGCACAGAAAGGGAGAAAGAAAAACAAAAATTAGAAGAAATTAACAAAAATTGAACAATTAAAAGGCAAGTAAAGGTACCAGATGTGAGATGAAATGAAGAGCGACAAGTTCACACAGTTAATTACAAGCAAAGGAATGGATGAACAGTGTTCTAGGGTTCTGATATGCAAAGGTTTGAAAAGTGTAAAAGGTGGCCCTCAAGGACTATTTATAGAAAAAACCCTGGGGCCCAGTCTCACCAACCAGTGCGGACCGCACAAAATGGACCGCGGTCCGCACTGCACAACTTGATTCAAATCTTGAGAAGGCAACGCTCTGCGGTCCGCACAAAATGGACTGTGGCCGCAGAGGTCCACTGCGGACCGCACAAAATGTAGTGCGGCCGCAGTGGCAAACTTCAGAGAGTTGTATTTTTACTCTTTCTTCAGTGCTGTCCGCACAAAATGGACTGCGGCCGCACTAACAACTTCATAGACCTGCTCATTTTTTCCACTATGTCCTGCACTGCATCAACACAATTCTGTAACATCTCACAACCAGTGCCCAAAAATCAATCCTACACTACAATGAAAATCAAATAAAAAGAAAAAGAAAAACACATGGGTTGCCTCCCAAGAAGCGCTTGATTTAACGTCGCGGCACGACGCAAGTTACCATCACATCATTTGAAATGAAGGAGTGCCACCACGTGGCTGTCATCAATTTTCCCAAGATAATGCTTGAACCTATGACCATTCACTCTAAAAACTTCCCCATTTTTATTCTTTAAATCAAAGGCACCAAACGGGGTCACACACACTACTTCAAATGGTCCGCTCCACTTTGACTTTAGCTTTCCCGGAAACAACCGTAACCGAGAGTTGAACAAGAGCACCAAATCACCTACTCTAAACTCCTTGCCACGAGCATATTTGTAGTGAAGGTATTTCATCTTGTCCTTGTACAAGGACGAACTGGAGTAGGCATGGAAACAGAATTCATCAACTTCATTAAGTTGCTCCACCCAAAAATTTGCAACCACATCCCAATCAAGGTTCAACTTTCACAAGGCCCACATGGCCTTATGCTCTAACTCAACCGGTAGATGACATGCTTTCCCGAACACCAACCGATACGGAGACATACTAATAGGAGTTTTGTAAGCAGTCCTATATGCCCATAGAGCATCATCCAGCTTCTTAGACCAATCAGTCCTATTTCCATTGACTGTTTTAAACAGAATATTCTTGATTTCCCTGTTGGACACTTCAACCTGGCCACTTGCTTGGGGGTGATACGGAGTAGACACTTTGTGGTTGACACCATTCTTGGCAAGCAAGGTGTCAAAAGCTCTATTGCAAAAATGCGATCCTCCATCACTAATAATTGCACGAGGAGTGCCAAACCTTGTGAAAATGCTCTTCTTCAGAAATGCAACCGCACTCCTAGCTTCATTGTTGGGTAAAGGCACAGCCTCGACCCATTTTGAGATAATCAACCGCTACAAGAATGTAGGTGTTTCCGCACGAGCTGACAAATGGGCCCATGAAATCGATACCCCATACATCAAAGATATCCACTTCTAGAATGGTGTTTAAAGGCATCTCATCTTTCTTCGAAATACCGCCCGCTCTTTGACATTGGTCACGCCTTTTCACTAAATCACTTGCATCTTTGTACAAAGTTGGCCAATAAAACCCACAACTTAGAACTTTCGAAGCTGTCCCCGCCCCTCCATGATGGCCAACATAGGGGGAGGAATGACAAGCCTCTAGGATGCTAAATTGCTCCTCCTCAGGTACACACCTTCGGATCACTCCGTCGGTGCAAATCTTGAACAAGTATGGCTCGTCCCAATAGAAGTCCAGACTATCCCGTTTGAGCTTCTTTCTTTGGTTAGAAGAGAGCTCACACGGGATGATGCCAGTCACAAGGTAATTAGTAATATCCGCAAACCATGGCATATCACTCATTGACACAGAAAGTAGCTGCTCATTGGGAAATGCATCATTGATCTCTAGGCCATCACACGGCCTTCCTTCTTCCTCCAAGCAGGACAAATGATCCGCTACTTGGTTTTCGCTACCTTTTCGGTCCACAATTTCCAAATCAAACTCTTGGAGTAATAAGACCCATCGCATCAGTCTAGCTTTGGAGTCTTTCTTTGTCATCAAATACCTAAGAGCTGCATGATCGGTGTGCACTATGACTTTGGCTCCCATAAGATATGGCCGAAATTTTTCCATTGTGAACACAATAGCCAACTATTATTTCTCATTCACCGTGTAGTTCCTTTGAGCTTCATTCATTGTCTTGCTCGCATAGTACACCGGATGAAACATTTTATTCACTCTTTGCCCCAAAACTGCCCCAACCGCAACATCACTCGCGTCACACATAAGCTCGAAAGGCAAGCTCCAATTGGGTGCGGTAATGATTGGGGTGGTGGTCAACTTTTTCTTGAGAAGTTCAAAGGCCTGCATACATCCCTCATCAAACACGAACTTTGCATCCTTTTCTAACAGCTTGCATAGGGGATTCACTACCTTCGAAAAGTCCTTGATAAATCGCCGGTAGAACCCCGCATGCCCAAGAAAACTTCTAACCCCCTTGACAGAAGTGGGGGGAGGAAGTCTTGAAATCACCTTAATTTTGGCTTTGTTAACCTCAATACCATTCTTTGAAATTTTATGCCCCAAAACTATGCCCTCCTCAACCATGAAGTGGCATTTTTCCCAATTTAGCACAAGATTGGTGTCTTCACACCGAGCCAACACTCTATCCAAATTTTTCAAACACTCATCGAATGAATCACCCACAACACTGAAGTCGTCCATGAACACCTCCAAAATATCTTCCACCATATCAGTGAAAATGGCCATCATACACCATTGGAATGTTGTCGGTGCATTGCACAACCTAAAGGGCATCCGAGAGAAAGCAAAGGTGCCATATGGACAAGTAAAGGTTGTCTTCTCCTGATCTTCGGGAGCTATCAGAATTTGATTGTACCCTGAATAACCATCCAAGAAACAATATAAGGCACGACCAGCAAGACGATCAAGCATCTGGTCCAGGAAAGGCAATGGGAAATGATCCTTGCGGGTCACCTTGTTTAGCTTGCGGTAGTCCATGCACACCCTCCATCCGGTCACTGTCCGGGTTGGAATAAGTTCATTATTAGCATTGGTCACCACGGTCATACCACCCTTCTTCGGCACACATTGCACCGGAGAAGTCCATGAGCTGTCAGAGATAGGATACACCACACCGGCATCTAACCACTTGATCACCTCTTTTTTCACAACTTCTTGCATTGCCTCGTTCAACCTCCTTTGATGTTCCAAGGAGGGTTTTGCATCATCTTCCAGAATAATCTTGTGCATACAGAATGCGGGGCTTATTCCCCGAATATCAGCTAGAGTCCATCCAATTGCCTTTTTCCGCTTTTTGAGCACCGCCAATATGGCATCTACCTGCATGTTAGTAAGACAAGAGGAAAGAATAACTGGTAAAGTTGAATTAGAGCCCAAGAATTCATACCTGAGGTGTGGAGGTAATGGCTTCAACTCCAACATCGGGGCTTCCTCAATTGAAGGCTTCGTTGGAGGGGTCTTTCTATTTTCAAGATCTAAAGATAGTTTCCTAGGCTCATAAGAATAAGAGCCCATACCATGTAAAGCATTCACGCACTCCACTCGGCCCGCATCATCATTGACATCAAGATTCAACAATACGGCCTCCAAAGGGTCCTCAACATTGATCATTGCACTAGTATCATCAATTATCACAGCCGTGACAAGATCCACAAATGAACACACTTCTGTACAATTGGGCTGCTTCATTGACTTGCACACATGAAAAACGACCTTTTCATCACCCACCTTGAAAGTGAGTTCCCCTGCTTCCACATCCACTAGAGCCTTCCCCGTAGCAAGGAAAGGTCTCCCTAATATGATCGGGACCTCATAATCTACCTCACAATCCAAGATCACAAAATCAGCTGGCAAGATAAATTTGTCCACCCGAACGAGCACATCATCAACAATACCCAATGGTCGCTTCATTGATCTGTCTGCCATTTGCAATCGCATGGAAGTTGGCCTCGGTGGGCCAATACCCAAAGTCTTGAAAACTGAGTAGGGCATTAAGTTGATGCTTGCCCCAAGATCACATAAAGCTTTAGCAAAGTCTGCACTCCCTATAGTGCAAGGGATAGTGAAAGCACCGGGATCCTCTAACTTCGGAGCCATTGAATGTACTATAGCACTAACTTGGTGGGTCATCTTGATAGTTTCACAGTCCATGGATCTTTTCTTTGTCACCAAATCTTTCATGAATTTAGCATAGCCAGGCATCTGCTCCAAAGCCTCCACCAAAGGAACATTAATGGATAAGCTCTTCATCATGTCAATGAACTTTTTAAACTGATTCTCATTCTTCTACTTGGCTAGCCTTTGAGGATAAGAGGGAGGTGGCCTAGGCAAGGGTGCCTTGGCTTTTGTCACAACCGGATCCGGCATGTCAATTACGTGTTCCCTAGAAGGGTTCACGTCACTTTGTGTTTCCACCTCGGCATCTTGAATATTGATCCTCACTTCTTCATTCACATTTTCATCAACCACATTCTCAACCACCAAAGGAACTTCATCTTCTAGCAACTCAATTCATCACCCAAAACTTGCTTTTGTTTGGAGGCATTAACATCACTGCCTCGTCCACTCCTTGTAGTTACCGCCATAACATGATTGTTCCCACCCTTTGGGTTCACTACCGTATCACTTGGTAGAGCACCCTTAGGGCGTGTATTTAAGGACTGAGAGATTTGACCTAGTTGCACCTCCAAATTCCTAATTGAAGTATTGTGAGAAGCCAATTGAGCATCGGAATCCGCATTCTTCTTCATCATTTGTTCGAACATCATTTCAATTCTACCCATTTCATTGTTGGATGTACTAGGATCCTGGGATGGAAATGGTGGTGGGTTGTTCGGTTGTTGGTACATTGGGGGCCTTTGAAAGCCTTGCCCCTGATTTCCTTGGTTATTGTTCCATCCACCCTGGTTGTTGTTGTTTCCCCCAATTGTGTTGTTCAGTTTCCTTGATTGTTGCGGTTGTTATTTTGATTTCCCCAATTGTTGTTCCCTTGATGTTGATTGTTCCAATTGTTGTTGCTTTGTTGTTGGTTACCCCAATTGCCCTGAGATCGCCATTGTTGTTGTTGGTTGGAAGAATTGCCTCTTTGGCCTTGATAATTGTTCACATATTGTACCTCTTCATTTTGCTCATCATAGCCATCATCTTGAAATCCATTACCATCATTGTCAAATTGATCCGAATTCCCTTGGTTCTGTTGACCTTTTCGCCTTCTTTGGTTCACTAGCATGTTAACACCCTCCATAGCATTCACTTGGCGAGGATTTTGGACTTGTTGCAACTGTGCCTTTGCTAGTTGGTTCATGACAGTTGTAAGCTCTGCTATAGCCTGACTATGGTCATGTAGTTCTTTATGCAAATGACTAACCGTAGGGTCACCCTGAGGCATTTTGGCTCTACTTTGCCAAGCGGAGGATGTGTCAGTCATTTCATCAAGAATCGCACAAGCTTTATCATAAGGCAGCTTCATAAAATTACCCCCAGCCAATTGGTTCACTATGCATTGATTCGTTGTATTGATGCCCCGATAGAAGGTTTGTTGTATCATTGCCTCTGTCATATCATTGTTGGGGCATTCTTTCACCATAGTTCTGTATCGCTCCCAAATCTCGTGTAATAGTTCAGTAGGCTCCTGCTTGAAGGCTAAAATCTCATCCTGTAGTGCTGCAATGTGCCCCGGTGAGAAAAATTTGGCAATGAACTTATCCGCCAACTCATCCCAAGTTGTGATGGAATGGTTGGGAAGTCGCTCAAGCCAATCCAATGCTTTCTCCCTAAGTGAAAATGGGAAAAGCCTCAATCGAAGAGCATCCTCGGACACATTGGTTTGCTTGCTCCCCCAACAGGTATCCACGAACCCCTTGAGATGTTTGTATGCATTCTGAGTGGGAGCACCTGTGAAATACCCACGCTGCTCCAATAATGTCAGCATCACGTTGGTTATTTGAAAATTTCCCGCCCGAATCCGTGGCGGAACAATAGTACTCGCATAGCCTTGGTTGGGAAGAACTCTAGGAGCCACTCTTGGAGGTGGCGGAGGAGGGTCTGGAACATTGTCATTTGCATTGGCCTGGCGGCCTCTACGTTGTCCTTGAGGTACAAGAGGCACCTCTTCATCTCCAATGTCATCTACCTCCTCCCCCGCATTCACATTTCCAAGAGGGTCATTAGCATTTAAAGCCATTTTGTACCTGAAGTATTGACACACACAAATTAGTAACAAGAAGGAAAGAAGAACAAAACACAAATCTAACTAAATAGATAGCCAAAACCGTTAGTTCCCCAGCAACGGCGCCAAAAAGTGATCGCGTCCTACTCCGCACTACTATTTAAGTAGCGAGAGAGGGTCGGAGCAGCTTTTACCCGATTTAGGGTCGGGATCGATATCCACAGAGAGCTAGAATTTGGAATCGAGTATCTATCTAGTGTAGAATTGTGTATGTGTTCTTAATTACACTTCTATTCATTTTTGGGGTTTTTGTTTACTTCTACTATTATCAAACTACAAATGGTAATTGCAACTAAATTATGCTAAGAGTTATAATGCTACGAGTTGTTCAAATAGGTTTAAAAGGCACTAGGGTAGTGACTACCGCCTAGGTGGTCAATTGACGGGTACTTGAATCTAAGGCATGCTTGACATGTTTGGGGAGTATGTTATAACCGTTGCACGACTTTACCCACTCTACACCTCTCGGTGGTTCGAGTGATTTTGCCCGAATTGGCTTTCTCAAGACCAATTGGGTATGCAAATTTGCACAAGCAACTAGGGTTCAATTCGGGTATTACTCTCTCGAGGTTTAACCCTTTAATTGGGGCTATCAATCTCTTGAGTACGCCCCAATTCATTGTTGGACCAATCTCTTTCTCAAGAAGAGCTCAAGTCAACTCAACACAAACTAGTGTTTGCAACCACTAATTCAGAAATTAACCATGAAATTGGCCCAAATAACAAACACCCATAGTCAAATTAACCCTAAAATACAAGACCCATCAATTACCCACACTAGGGTTGAGCCACAACCCTAGCTTATGGGTCTAGCTACTCATAATTAAAGAAGAAAAAAAAGAAATAGATGAAGATAAACTCATATTAATTAATCACTAAGTTAAATACAAGATTCAATGATGAAAAGTAGATAAAATTGCCCCAAATGGCTTAGAAAGTCGAACCCACGAGCACAACTCTTAATTACAATATCTGATACCCTAAAAATGTAAAAGAAGCTATTTATACTAGGCTAAAAAATTTGGACAAAAATACCCCTGCGGGGTTAGTGCGGACCGCACAAAATGGACCACGGTCCGCACTAGGGCTTTGGCCTTGAAAAACAGCTCTCTGAACCTTGGCATCGCGGACCGCAGAGAATGGACTGCGGCCGCGGAGGCTTCTAGTGCGGTACGCATAAAATGGACTGCGGACCGCATTGGCTTGAAACTCTGAAAATGGCATTCTCTGAATCTTGGCTCCGCGGACCGCAGAGAATGGACTGCGGCCGCGTTGATCTTAGTGCGGACTGCACGAAATGGTAGTGCGGCCGCACTGCCTCTTGGCCTGAAAAACCACCTCTCTGAATCTCCTAGTGCGGACCGCACAAAGTGGTGTGCGGCCGCACTGGGCCTGTTTTGCCTGAGCTTGTCTTGTCTTTGGCACTTGTGCAAGTTTCACTCCTTTTGAGTTGTTCTTTGACATCTTGTCCTTTTGTTGATCAAACCTGCAATCAAGTACAACTTGTGAGCCTTTTTGGGACTATTTTGTATGAATTTCTAATCAAAGCATAAGCAAGAAGGAGTATAAAATGCGTCAAAATCCCTAGTTATCAGCCATCCCAATGGTTCCCGGTTTGCCTTTTCGTGGGTTTTTGCTTGCTTGTGTTTTGGCTTTGAGTACGTAGTCCTCGACTTTGAGCGGCCTGATTTTGGATTTTTGTTGTAGTACCGCGCTGCCTGTTGTTTTTTAGATATCATTCTCATGTAGGCCATGTCTCTTCGCTCTTCGGCTTTATCGAGGTCTTGCCTTCTGTTCTCGTCATTGCTTGGCCCGCTTTTATTTGAGTATCTCAGACTAGGCTCCCCGACCTCAACTGGTATCATTGCATCAGTCCCAAAGACTAGTGAGTATGGAGTTTCCCCTATGCTCGTCTTTGGCGAGGTGCGATATGCCCATAACACTTCTGGTAGCACTTCCGGCCACAATCCCTTGGCGTTTTCGAGTATTTTTAATGATATTCAATATTGTTTTGTTGGAGGATTCCGCCTGACCGTTGTCTGCGGGGTGATATGGCATGGAGAGTATTCTTTTGAAGTGCCATTTTTCGAAGAACTCGGCGGTCTTTTTTCCAGTGAACTGGGGACCTTTGTAGCAGCTGATTTCTTTAGGGATGCCAACGTGGCATATGATGTTTCTCCAAATGAACGTGATTACTTCTTGCTCGCGTATTTGGGCGAATGCACTTGCTCCTAGCCACTTGGAGAAGTAGTCAGTTAAAACTAAAAAAAATCGTACATTACCTTGTCCCCCCGGGAGGGGTCTGACAATGTCCATTCCCCTTTTGATGGAAGGCCAGGGCGAGGTGACTGAATGAAGGTGTTCGCCTGCTTGGTGAGTCATGAGGGCGTATCTTTGGCATTTCTCGCACCTTTTGACGAAGTCGGCGACCTCCTTTTTCATCGTGGGCCAATAGTTTCCTGCTCGTATGAGGCACCTAATGAGAGCTCGGTTTCCGGTGTGAGGTCCGCAGTGGCCCTCGTGTATTTCTTCGAGGACGCGCCATGTCTGATTTGGTACTAAGCACTTTTGCTAGGGGACCACCAAATGTTCTTTTGTACAAGTCGTTATTGACGATGCTATTCCTGGCCGCCTGCATTTAAAGCTTCTTTTTTGTCGGGTGGGAGAGCACTCCGTCCTATAAGTATGAGATAATACGATTCTGCCAGTCCCAAGTTAGGTTTATAGTTCGTACCTCGATTTGGTCTAGTGATGAGTGGAGGAGAGTGACCAAGTCCCCCTCTCCGGTTATGATTTTGGTGGCTGCCAGTTTGGCGAGGCGTCTGCTTCGATGTTCTGCGCTCAGGGTATTTGGTCGAGTTGGCTTTCATCGACTCCGGTATTAGTTTTCGAATTTTGGCCTGATATTTCTGTATCCGTTGCTCCTTAATTTGGAAAGTCCCTGTAACCTGATTGACTACAAGATGCGAGTCACATCGAAGTATGATTCGCAGTGCTCCGTACTTGAGTGCTAACTTTAACCCTGCAATCACGGCCTCGTACTCGGCCTTGTTGTTAGTCATATCAGGGCATCATATGGATTGGCAAACTATTTCACCTGTTGGGACCTCGAGCACGAGTCCCTATCCGGATCCTGATGCGTTAGAAGCGCCATCGATGTACAAAACCCATTGGTCGTGTCTTTTGGCGGAGGTAGTGGTGGTTTCCCTTTCGACTTCGGACATTATCTTCGCACTGAAGTCGGCGACGAAGTCGGCAAGAACTTGCGACTTTATCGCTGTTTGCGGCTGATAGGTTATACCATTCTCGCTCAGCTCTATGGCCCACTTGGCCAATCTAGCCGACAATTTGGGTTTGTGCAAGATACTCCTTAAAGGAAAAGTCTTGACCACCGAGATGGGGTGGCACTGGAAATAAGGTCTAAGCTTCTATAAAGCTAGGACTAGGGCCAGAGCTAATTTCTCGAGGTGGGGGTACCTTGTTTCAGCATTGACCAAAGTTTTGCTTATGTAATAGATCGGAGATTGCGTACTTTTGTTTTCTCCTACCAGGACAGCACTTACTGTGACGTCGGACACGGACAAGCAGATGATGAGGTGTTCTCCGGGTTCTCCCTTAGCGAGCAACGGTGGCGAAGACAAGTAGGCCTTTAGTTCATTTAAGGCGTTGACGCACTTGGAATTCCATTGGAGTCCGTTATCTGTTTTGAGTACGCCAAAAAAATTGTGGCACCTATCGGAGGATCGCGAGATGAATCTTGACAGGGCGGCTATCCGGCCGGTCAGCTTTTGTACTTGCTTTTTGCTGGTTAGATTTTCTGGGATTCCTTCTATGGCCTTGATTTGGTCAGGATTGACCTCGATGCCTCGTTGTGATACCAAGAAGCCGAGGAATTTTCCAGATGTTACACCGAAAGCACATTTTTCGGGATTTAATTTCATGTCGTACCTTTTGCACTTGACCATCATGTCGTCTATATATACTTCCATGGTCTTGCCAAGTTGATCTTTGAACATTTTGGTCACCAGCCTCTGGTACGTTGGCCCTACATTTTTTAAACCGAACAACATCTCTCTGTAGCAATACGTCCCCTGATGGGTGATGAAGGTGGTTTTTTCCTGGTCCTCCCCTTCCATTAGGATTTGGTTGTAGCCTGAGTAGGCGTCCAAGAAACTCAGTAGTTCATGCCCGGCTGTGGCGTCGATGAGTTGGTCGATGTGGGGCAGCGGGAATGAGTCTTTTGGGCAGGCTTTGTTCTGGTCTATAAAGTCCACGCACATTCTCCACTTATCGTTCTTCTTCTTTACCATGACTACATTGGCGACCCACTGTGGGTACTTCGATTCTCTGATAGAATCGTTCACTAATAATTTCTCGACCTTTTCACGAACTGCGTCGTTTATCGCGGAGTTGAACTTTCGTCTTATTTGCCTTANGTGTTCCCTAGACGGGTTCACGGCATCTTGAGTTTCCACCTCGGCCTCATTAATGTCAATCCTAACTTCATTGTTCATATTGTCATCAACCACATCTTCAACTACCACTAGAACTTCATCTTCTTGCAACTCAACATCATCATCCACAACTTGCTTTTGCTTAGAGGCATTCACATCACCGCCTCTCCCACTTCTTGTTGTAACCGCCATAACATGGTTGTTCCCACCCTTTGGGTTCACTAGCGTATCACTTGGTAGAGCACCCTTCGGGCGAGTATTCAATGATTGAGAGATTTGGCCTATTTGCACCTCCAAGTTTCTGATAGAGGTATTGTGGGAAGCCAACTGTGCATCCGAATCCGCATTCTTCTTCATCATCTGTTCGAACATCATTTCAATTCTACCCATATCATTGTTGGAAGAACTGGGACCTTTAGAAGGAAATGGGGGTGGATTGTTCGGTTGTTGATACATTGGGGGCCTTTGAAAGCCTTGCCCTCGGTTTCCTTGGTTTCCATTATTCCATCCCACCTTGATTATTGTTGCCACCCCACTTGTTGTTGTTACCATTCCAATTCCCTTGGTTGCCTTGATTGTTGTTCTGATTGCCCCAGTTGTTATCATGGTTGTTGTTCCCCCAATTACCACTGTTTCGTTGTTGATTGCCCCAATTGCCCTGGGGTTGCCACTGTTGTTGATTGGAAGAGTTGCCCCGTTGGCCTTGAAAATTGTTCACATTTGTACCTCTTCATTTTGCTCATCATAGCGATCATTTTGAAACCCATCACAATCATCATCAAATTGCTGAGAATTCCCTTGGTTTTGTTGCCTTCTTTGCCTTCTCTTTTGACAAGCATATTAACACCCTCCATGGCATTCACTTGGCGAGGATTTTGGACTTGTTGCAACTGTGCCTTAGCCAATTGGTTAAGAGTAGTTGTCAACTCCGCTATAGATTGCCCATGGTCATGTAATTCCTTATGCAAATGAATAATCGTAGGGTCACCTTGAGGAACATTGGCTCTACTTTGCCATGCGGAGGATGTATCCGCCATCTCATCAAGAATGGCACAAGCTTCATCATACATCAATTTCATAAAATTACCCCCAGCAAGTTGATTCACTATGCATTGATTTGTAGTGTTGATGCCCTGCTAGAAAGTTTGTTGCAACATATTCTCCGTCATGTCATTGTTGGGGCATTCCTTCACCATAGTTCTATATCTCTCCCAAATCTCATGCAAAGGTTCCATGGGCTCTTGCTTGAAGGCCAATATCTCATCTCGAAGTGCCGCCATGTGCCCGGGTGAGAAAAATTTAGCAATAAACTTATTCGCCAACTCAACCCAAGTTGTGATGGAATGGTTGGGAAGTCTCTCAAGCCAATCTAATGCTTTCCCCCGAGTGAGAATGGGAAAAGCCTCAACCTAAGAGCATCCTCGGACACATTCGTCTGTTTGCTCCCCCAACATGTATCCACGAACCCTTTGATATGTTTGTAGGCATTTTCATCCGCATCGCCCGTGAAATACCCACGCTGCTCAAGTAAGGTCAACATCATATTGGTTATCTGAAAATTGCCCGCTCGGATTCTGGGTGGGACAATAGCACTTTCATAGCCTTGGTTCGGGAGCACCCGAGGAACCGCTCTTGGAGGTGGTGGAGGAGGGTCTGGAACATTATCATTTGCATTGGCCTGGCGGCCTCTACGTTGTCCTTGAGGTACAAGAGGCACCTCTTCTTCTCCGATGTCATCTACCTCCTCCCCCACATTCACATTTTCAAAAGGGTCATTAGCATTTAAAGCCATTTTGGTACCTGAAGTATTGACACACAGAAATAAGTAACAAGAAGGAAAGAAGAACAAAACACAAATCTAACTAAATAGATAGCCAAAACCGTTAGCTCCCCGGCAACAGCGCCAAAAAGTGATCGCTGCCAACTCCGCGCTACTAAAAAGTAGCAAGAGAGGGTCGTAATAGCTTTTACCCGATTTTGGGTCGGGATCGATATCCACAGAGAGCTAGAATTGGAATCGAGTATCTATCTAGTGTAGGATTGCGTTTGTGTTCTTAATTACATTTCTCAACATTTTTGGGATTTTCTTTATAATTCAACTTTTATCAAACTACAAATTGTAAATTTATCTAAGAGTTAAAATGCTACAAGTTGTTCAAATAGGTTTAAAAGGCACTAGGGTAGTGACTACCGCCTAGGTGGTCAATTGACGGGTACTTGAATCTAAGGCACGTTTGACATGTTTGGGGAGTATGTTATAACCGTTGCACGACTTTACCCACTCTACACCTCTCGGTGGTTCGAGTGATTTTTCCCGAATTGACTTTCTCAAGACCAATTGGGTATGCAAATTTGCACAAGCAACTAGGGTTCAATTCGGGTATTACTCTCTCGAGGTTTAACCCTTTAATTGGGGATATCAATCTCTTGAGTACGCCCCAATTCATTGTTGGACCAATTTCGGAGACTTAGGCTCTCTTTCTCAAGAAGAGCTCAAGTCAACTCAACACAAACTAGTGTTTGCAACCACTAATTCAGAAATTAACCATGAAATTGGCCCAAATAACAAACACCCATAGTCAAATTAGCCCTAAAATACAAGACTCATCAATTACCCACACTAGGGTTGAGCCACAACCCTAGCTTATGGGTCTAGCTACTCATAATTAAAGAAGAAAAGCAAGAAATAGAAGAAGATAAACACATATTAATTAATTGCTAAGCTAAATTCAAAGATTCAATGATGAAAAGTAAGTAAAAATGCCCAAAATAGCTAAGAAAAGTCGACCCACGAGCGCAGCTGATGTACTAGAATATCTGATACCCTAAAAATGAAAAAAGAATCTATTTATACTAGGCTGAAAAATCTGGACAAAATTGCCCCTGCGGGGTTAGTGCGGACCGCACAAAATGGACTGCGGTCCGCACTGGGCTCTTGACTTCAAAATTCTTGCTCTCTGGACTTGGGCTCAGCAGACCGCACAGAATGGACTGCGGCCGCGGAGGCTTCTAGTGCGGTCCGCACATAATGGACTGCGGACCGCACATGCTTCAAAACTTCATTCTTCATCTTCTCTGAACCTTGGCTCTGCGGACCGCACATAATGGTAGCGCGGCCGCATTGCCTTCAGTGCGGACCGCACAAAACCTAGTGCGGCTGCACTGCCTTAATGCTTGAAATAACAGCTCTCTGAATCTCCCAGCGTGGATCGCACAAAGTGTAGTGCGGCCGCACTGGGCCTGCTTTGCTTGAGCTTGCCTTGCCTTTGTCACTTGTGAAAGTTTCACTCCTTTTGAGCCGATCTTTGACATTTTGTCACTTTGTTGATCAAACCTGCAATCAAGCACAACTTGTGAGCCTTTTGGGACTATTTTGTATGAATATTTGATCAAAGCAGAAGCAAGAAGGAGTATAAAATGCGTCAAAATCTCTAGTTATCAACTCCCCCAAACTTAAGCTTTTGCTTGTCCTCAAGAAAACAAAATAAGACCCACCCCTTAAGAGAATGTCCAAGAAAAATTTCAGCTCTCCTAAAGTGACCTCAACTAGCCTCAATTGGGACTATGGCTGTCCAACGGGACGGGCCGTCCCGTCCCGTCCCGCTTCAAGTTAAATGGGATGGGCCAATGTTAAACGGGACACGGGATGGGACGGGACGACCATTTCATCCCGTTTGTCCCGTCCCGTTTCGTCCCGTCCCGCGTCCCGTCCCTTCCCGCCAGAAATTAATTATTTTTTTAAAAAAAACTAGCCGTTGGGCAACAGCTTAAATGGCAAAAAAAGTTGTTGCCAACGGTCCAAACAGCCCCTACACCCCCCAAAACACCCCCCTACCCCCCAAACTTTTAATATAACCCCTAAGTTTATTAAATTACACTTTGACCCTATTTTCTACTATAAATACTCCCCTTTCTTCTTCATTTTTTCCCACAAAAAATCAATCTTCTCTCTCAAATCTCTTACATTCTAATATCCTATTTATATTCTATATTATTCTCTCAATTTTGTTACTATCAAGTATCAAGTGCTATCTTTCAAGTTTCAACTTTCAAGTATTTGGGCAAATTTTTTGGAGCAACTTTCAAGCTTCAAATTAATTCCTCAAGTATTTGGAGCAATATTTGGACAATTTCTTCAAGTTTCAATATTTAATCACGGTGCACTCGTTCCATCTCCTAATTTTAATATATAGTTTTTGCGTATCATTTTAGTGCTTAATTTTTGTATTTACTTTACGTGTTATATTTTCGTATTTCATTTGTGTGTTTAATATTTGTGTTAGCTTTTTTAATTTAATTTCGTATTTAAATTATGGCACCTAAAAATATATTTGGTATTTTTAAAAAAAAGTAGTAAAAAAATAGTAAAGGTGAAAGTAGTAGTAATCCTAATCCTAACCCTTCTCCTAGACCTAGAGTTAGAAAGGATATTGCTGAAATGACTCATGTTGATGAAACTTCATTTTTCCAACCCCCCACATTTTATGATGTTCATGTCGGAGAACAATTAGATCATGAAACTTTACAAAGACAATTTGGCAATGATATTTTTTTTGAGGATGAAGAAAATGAAGAAGAAGAATTAGATGAAACACCCACTAGTCTGGCAACACAAGCTCTAACTCAGAGTCAATCTCAGTCTGGAGCTTTACCCCCTGTACCCCCTGTAAGGGGTAAGCCTAAGGTTGAACGTCCCAAAACATCACTTGTATGGAAATTTTTTAAACATGATAAAGTCAATCATCGTGCTATCTGTGAAAAATGTAAGCAACAATTTGCATACTCAGTAAGTGGTGGGACGGGGGGTTTAACTAGACACTTAAGAAGTGCTCACAAAGATTTATGGATACAAGCTAACATAGAAGCCGGAAAAATTATAGATCCTACCATAAGTTCTGGCACTCCTAGTGGATCTGGTTCTAATCAAATTCAACAACAACTTGACCCTGCTTCTGGTCATGTTTTACGCAAATATAACAAAGATAGAGATCGTGAGAACTTAGCAAAAATGGTGGCTGTCTGTGGCTTACCTTTTACTTTTCCTTCTCACCCTGCTTTTGTGCATTATATACAAGAAACTTATGACCCTGTTTTTCAAGGTTTTCCTAAGACCACGGTTAGAAATGATGTTTTTAAATTTCAAACCGAATATCTTCAGTATATTCGTTGTGTATTTTTTCACTTAGCTTGTAAAGTGTCTATCACATCTGATATAGGTCGTAGTCCTAATGGTTGTGATTATTTAACTGTTACATGTCATTGGGTTGATCATCACTAGAACTTGCAAAAATGTATTATTGGTTATAAATTTGTTGATTCAAAACACACTGGAGCATATATTGCAACTACTGTTCTACAAATACTTGATTTTTATGGACTCGTTAATAAAGTTTTAACTATCACCTTAGATAACGCTTCTGCTAACACAACCGCGGCAAATAGCTTAAAATCTAGACTTTGTCCAATTAATCCAACAATTTTTCATGTTAGATGTGCACGCCATATTTTTAACTTGATTGTAAAAGATGGTCTTAATTTATTTTCTGATGCTTGTAGTAATACAACATGCTTGTGGCTATATTTTTCGTGCTCATAAACAAAGTAGAATTCGTGAATTTGCTCAACAATGTGCTAGTGCTGGCCTCCATTTAGAAAAGTTCCAAAAGATGTTTGTATTAGAAGGAATTCTACTTATGAAATGCTTAAAGTTGCTTATGATTATCGGGTGCCTATCCAAAACGTATTTAATATGCATAATGCTTACCCTGTTGATCAAATTGTTGATTCTGATTGGGATGAGATCAGAGAGCTTACTAAATTTTTAGAAAAAAATTATTATGCTACGAAACAATTTCTGGTATATATTATCCGACTCTTACACAAATATTATGGTATATTTGTGGAATTTCTGTTGTATTTGGTAAGTATAAAACAAATCCAACTTATACACCGGCCATTAAAGAAATTATTTTAAAATTTAAAAAGTATTTTTTTCCCTATTCTCGAAGTTTATTTAATTTCTACTCTACTTAACCCATCTTTAAAACTAAGAGGTGCAAGGGACTTGTTCGTAAAATTTATGAGAATTTAGAAATTCAAGAAAATGAACAACCATCTCTCGAAAACTACCAAGCTAGGATATATTCTTATGCTAGATCAATGTTTGATAAATATAAATCTATGGATACAACTGGTACTGAAACTGCTCCTTCTACTTCTAAGTCTGGAGCAAAAGTTTTATGGGAAGATATGGATGATATAACAGGTTTTGATTCCTCTATTGATGATGAACTTGATTTTTATCTTAATCAAGTATTGGAAAATATTAAAGACGAAGAAGGCAAGGAACAACTTTTGTCATGGTGGAGGGAGCGTGGCAAGGCTTTTCCAACACTTTCAATTATGGCCCGAGATATCCTGGCTATTCAAGCATCATCAGTAGCATCGGAGAGTGCTTTTAGCGCGGCAAGATTTCAAATTGGAGATCATAGACATTCATTAGCTGAGGACGGTCTAGAGATTTCCGTATTATTCAGAGATTGGATTAATTCAGAAAGAAGAAATCCTGGTTTTGAAAAATTAACCACTAGGGAAGAAGAAGAATACTATGAGATACTAACCACTGGGAGCGATGACGGCATGGAGCTCATGGAACATCAATCAACATTGCCAATTCCAGCAGAATGTCCGAGAGATATTATTGATAAGTTACAAAGAAGCTATATAGGAGCTTACAAATATTAGTATGATAATTTGTAATTGGCTACTAAGAGTCCTAGTTCAAACAGAACCCTTCCTAGAAGGTGGCTGCATAGATTAGGTGCTATTCAAAAGAATTATATTTGTATTTGAGATTTGAAAGTTCTATTAATAAAATAAAAGGCTCTAAGCGTTGGATTTTTTTTATGAATTGTCTTAGTTACTTAATACTTTGAAATTATATTAAATAAATTATAACTCTATTATAAATTTATAATTACTAGAATATTTCATTACAAGTCTTTTGTTTTAACATTTTATAATTCTTTGCTTAGTTTTCTAATTTTCGTTTTAACATTTAAGTTTATTAAATAAGTCAAAAATCTAGCCGTTGCAAACTTTAAAAACATAGTATTTTTCAGAAAATTAGACGTTTTTTTTACATTAAAAAAAC
>NC_031997.1:49648458-49678559 GCF_001879085.1 Nicotiana attenuata
TTAGTTACTTAATAGTTAATACTTTGAAATTATATTAAATAAATTATAACTCTATTATAAATTTATAATTACTAGAATATTTCATTACAAGTCTTTTGTTTTAATATTTTCTAATTTTCGTTTTAACATAGTAACATTTAAGTTTATTAAATAATTAGTCAAAAATCTAGCCGTTGCAAACTTTTAAAATAAAGTAATTTTCAAAAAACTAGACGTTTTTTAAAAAAAAAATACACTTAAGGCCCACGAACCCGTCCCATCCCGTCCCGTTCTGTCCCGTCCCATCCCGTCCCATCCTGTTTGTTAGCGGGACGGGATGGGACGAACGTTTCATCCCGTTTGTCCAGTACCGTTTCGTCCCGTCCCGCCACCGTCCCGCTTAAATGTCGTCCCGTCCCGTCCCGTTGGACAGCCATAATTGGGACTAACAATTGCCCTCAATACAGATGACTCATTAACAACATTTACTCTTTGAAAAACCATGGATCAAGTGTGATGCAAGAGCATCAAGAGTTGACTCGACGTATCAAAGAACTCTTTCAATTACTTTGGTCATTGTGGAACCCAAACTCACACATCCTCAACTCTCCCTAAGCAATCCTCACCTTTAAGATAGTGTCACTCAGAATGAGGATAATGGGAATTCACTCATCTCTCTCAAGAAAAAGTCACAAGTCCGGCTCTAGGTACCATATGCTTGCCCCTTATGTGAGTATCCACTATTGTAAGCTTCATTCAACTCAAGATCATATAGGACTTTTGTGGAGACATTGTGAAGGCTTTTGGTTCAGGGTAGGAAATGTTTTAGTCTAAGTAGATTCCATCTTCCCTTAAGCACTTCTTTTGATTCATTTGGCATCCATTCACTTGACTCTTTGAGTCATTTCACTTCTTTCTAAGGGGTTAGAGAGACACATTGTCACTCTTTCTTATGCATTTCAAACATTTTCTCCTTTTTCAACATTCCACACCTTTCATTCTTTGCTTTTCTTTGAATCCCTTTTTATTCTTTTTCACATTGAACTTTCTTTTTGTCTTTTTGCTTTTCTTTCTTTTTTATTGCCTTTCCTTTTCTTCATTTTTGTGCCTTTTTACCACTTTGTTGCAATCCTTATCTCTCCCCTCAAATTTATACTTTTGCCATGTGCTAAAGGAAAGATCGGGTGCCAAGAGAGGGTGTCTTTTAAAACGGGTATAGGCTTGTATCACGGTTATTGAAGGAAAAAGGTCTAAGGCTCAAAAGGGTTAACTAGGGATCTTGTCATTGGTAGGCTATGGAATTATTCAAACTATCATTTGGATCAAGGAAAGCGTATAATCATGTCTCAAGTCAAAATTCACTTATGATTTCGCCTCAACAAACATTCAGGGCAAGTTCTAAACCAATGGCTCGGGACATGGACTTGCAATACGATTACTCACCAAAGCTATAGGATTGCTAAAGACACAGAGTCGGGGGCCCACAACGACCTTAGATAAGATTTAAGCTCACCATGGTCCCGAAAAATGACTTGATGATTATCGGCCAACACAAGAGTCTCAAGGTCACGACTTTCGCCATCCTAAACACAACAATTTATTTTTGACCATAAGATCAAAGGCAAATGTGCTAGGCCCAAGTGAAGCTTTTCTTGAGGCACCCTTAACTACTAACTACTAAAAACAAAAAGAATAACGGACTCAAACCCTTAAGAAGGTTGTCACGCCATCCATCATTGGGAAGAGCCACCCGGTTCACACAACACTCCATCTTTGGAAAGAACCGTGGCATTAAGAAAACCAAAGGCTTATTGCAAACTTTAAAAACAAGAAGCTACGAATCACAATTAAGAATCTAAAAACGAAAAATTTTGCGGAAATGAATGAATATATACAAGAGGGGAATTGAATATACAATGGATGGGATGAATATATACAATGTGATAAAACTTTATATACAGACCCAAAGTGAAATAAAAATGCGATCAATGTAACAAAATATCAAAATTATATACAGACCAAAGATAAAAAGATAAAGAAAGCATAAAAATGTATCAAATATATATACAATCATCCAAATGAATAGTAGGGCCTACCCCCTCAAATAAAAGCTGGCATTGTCCCCAATGCCAACTAGTCTAAATAAAGCATCAAAAGATAAGAGGGAAAGGATATAGAAGACTCCCTAAGGCCCATCTGTCTGCATAGGGTCATGTGTGGTCCCTGGGTCCTCTGTCTGCTCGGGAACCTCAGACTGGTCCCATGTGGCCTGCTGCTCTGCTACTGGGACCTGGGCCTACACTTGGACAGGCTCTGGAACCGGTACATCCTGTGGCTGGCTGGAGGAAGTCTCCGGTGGTCCGCCAACTGGATGACAGCATCATCAGCTCTAGGAATCATCCTCCTCCTCTTGGGAGGCCTCTGAGACTGCTCCGGCTCTGGATGAACTGCTAGGGCTGGGTCCTGGAGCAATAAATCTAAAGGCAGGTTATCTGCCTTCAGTCTGTCTACATCTGCTCTCAACTCCTTCACGGACTCTTTGGAGGCCCGTGACTTCCTCAGCTTCTTGTGCTCCCGAGCAAGCTCCTTGAGAGCCTTGCTATGTGAATCAACTGCCTTGGAGAGCGCTTCCTGAGTGTCGAGGATCTTCTTCTGGTTGTCAAGTATCTCCTTGAGCGCATCCTCTATCGACTGTGGGACCTGCGGAGCTGGAGGTGCCGACTGAGCCTCTACCACAGTGGTGAGTTAGGACAACTTGGATGAGGCAGTCTGCATCCAGTTGTTTATGCTAAGAAGCGCCTGGCTCAGTCGGTGAGCAGTAATAGGATGGGCCCGGGAAGATGGAATCTCCGGGCCTGCTGATGTGGATGGACCGGCAGAAGTGGCTGTGGATGTGGAAGGACTGGGAGGGATATCTATGGAAGTGGAGGTAGGCTCAGCAGGAGTCACTACCACAACTGGCTCTTCAGACTGGCCAATTGTAGTAGTAGTTGTACCCTTGAAGCTCTTGCTCTTGGGGTTATCATCCCCCTGCATGCTGTACCACGAGAAAGGGGCCTTCGCTTTGACTTTGACATCGAAGGGCTTCATGTCCACTTTCAAGTCCCGGAAGTACATAGTGAGGGTGCTGGGGAAAGGATAGTTCCGGTCATGCTCCGCACTCACTACAGAAATAATTCTGGACATCACATTCCCCACGTTGATGGGGTATCCTGCCATGATAGAAGCAACCAACACAGCTCGGTGGAGAGGTAAGGAGTTGTCATGAGTGGTAGGGTCCAACCGGCTACAAACAAAAGTCTCCCACCCCCGTGCCTCAAAGTTCAGACTCCGTCTCAGAATACGGACTCTAGCAGTCAACCAGTCCGGGGTGGTACCTGGGATTGCTAGGTATTGTGCCAACCATGGACGAACCTCTTCACCCATTGCCATCTTTTCCATGTATAAGGTCTCGTCCTCCTCATTGAAGCCAAGGTATTCGTTGAGGTACTTCCCTTCAAATAACACCTCCAGATTCCGAACTTTGGTCACTTTGGAGCCCTTTTTGACGTAGGCTACATTGCAGTTCTTTGACCATGTGTTCGTTGGCATCCACACACTCTTCTAGAAAATGTTCCCAGCCCACTCTAGTCCTAAACTTTCTCTGCACGTTGGGGTTGTGGGGTAATAGGTCTCTATCAATGAAGCTCCTCTCCGGAATCAGCTTTCTCACCGGCCACCACTCTCGAAATTTGTGGTACGCCACCTCACTAACAAATCTATCACGCCAAACCTCCGGCTTCCTTTGTCTATCAACACCACCAACCCTTGGTTCTCCTCCTTCTGCAACCTCTTCATCTCCCTCTACTTCCTCCTCAGCACCTACTGCACCCACTCCAGATACTGAAGCTGTGGGAGAGGTGGAGTAGTCCCCACTACCTGTTGCTGAGCCCTCAGACGACTCAGAAATAACATTTGTTGGTGCTTGGGCAGTGGGTGATGGTGGAAGAGTGTCTCGTAGTCTAAACCTCTCCGGCCAGTCAGGGATGTGTGTTGGTACTGAGTCGGAGGAAATCTCCCGGGATGGCGCATACTCACTCCCTGAGGACTGGGAAGCAGCCCTATCAGCAGCTTTTATCAGCTTCCTTGTCTTTTTAATGCTTTCCCGGACTTGGGGAGTGATTTTTATCATTTTCTATTTCCCTCCCCGGGAAGATTCTCTTCTGCCTGGTTGTTTACCTCGTTGTCTCACCATTGTCTGCAATTACAATTCAAATAACTTGTTATTATCAGTAGTCTCAGATAAAACAATGTTGCAGATTAGAATGCAATTGTTGCAGAAAACAGCCCAGTGCGGACCGCACGGGGGCAAAATGGTGTGCGGCCGCACAGGGGCCAGTGCGGACCGCACAAAATCAACCGCGGTCCGCACAGGTGTGGTGTTCAGAAACCCATCCTCTGTATCTTGGCAGTGCGGACCGCACAAATTCAACCGCGGCCGCACTGCCCAAAGTTCAGCTTCCCAGACTTCATCAGTGCGGTCCGCACAAAATGGTGGTACGGACCGTACAAAATGGTGGTGCGAACCGCACAAGGGTACCGCGGACCGTACAGAATCAACTGGGGTCCGCACTGGGTGCCCAGTTGAGGCACTAAATTAGGGTTCATGATTCTTCCTTTTAGGCTCAATTTTTCCTCCTAATTAGTATTACTATGTCATTTCCCAGTTCCTTAAACTAGCAAAGTCCACATGAATCAAAAATTAAACTAACCTAGCCTAGCAATTAAGAAAATACGGTAAGGAGAAGAACTAAAAGCTATGAAAAACGAAAATTAAATGAAATTAACAAAATTAAACAGGTAAAAGGAAGATTATGGTACCAGATAATGAGATGAAGTGAAGCAATTAAGTTCTAACAATTAATTATGAGCAAGTGAGGGTGATGAACAGTGATTATAATTTCTGAGATTCAAATTTGCGATAAGAGTAAAAGGAGGCCTTCAGGGTCTATTTATAGAAAAGCCCTGGGGCCCATTCTCACCAACCAGTGCGGACCGCACACAATGGACCGCGGTCCACACTGTCCTATTTTGTGCAAGTTTGAGAAGGCAACACTCTGCGATCCGCACAAAATGGACTGCGACCGCAGAGGTCCAGTGCGAACCGCACAAAATGTAGTGCGGCCGCACTGGCAAACTTCAGAGAGTCATCACATCACCCTTTACCAGTGCGGTCCGCACAAAATGGTAGTGCGGCCGCACTGGAAACTTCAGAGACCTGTGCATTTTTTCAATTATGTCCTGCACTGCATCAACTCAATCCTATAACATCTCACAACCAGTTAGCCCAAAAATAAATCCTACACTACAATGAAAATCAAATAAAAACAAGAATGAAAAACACATCGGTTGCCTCCCAAGAAGCGCTTGATTTAACGTCGCGGCACGACGCATGTTACCATCCAATCATTTAAAATGCACAAGAGCCACCACATGGCTATCATCAAACTTCCCCAAATAATGCTTGACTCTATGCCCATTCACTCTAAAGACTTCCCCACTTTTGTTCTTCATGCCACGCGGCCGCACTCCATTGCTGCGCGGTCCGCGCCAGTAAGGTTCAGAAACCCACAAGTGCAAGCTAAAAGCCCATGCGGCCGCGCTACATATCAGTGCGGTCCTCGTGGATGAGAATCAGAGAGTTGGTGATTTGGCCAAATCAAGCCACGCGGCCGCGCTACATTTCCGCGCAGTCCGCGGTCCTCAACTTCAGAGACGAGATTTAGGAGTCCAAAGAGCTGACACGACCGCACTACCTTTTTGCGCGGTCCGCGCTGACCCCGCAGGGGTATTTTTGTCCAAGCTTTTCAGCCACTATAAATAGATTTTTTTCCATTTTTAGGTTAAGTTTTGTATCAGATATCAAGCTGCGCTCGTGAGAACTGAATTTTTAGCCTATTTTGGCATTTTAGCATTAATTTCTCAATAGATTCTTGTAGTTTCTCATCAGTAATTAATTATTATGTTTAATTCTTCTTCTAATTCTTCTGTTTCTTCTTTAATTATGTCTAGCTAAGCCCATTAGCTAGGGTTGTGGCTCAACCCTAGTGTGGGTAATTGATGGGTGTTGCCATCTAAGGTTAAGATGATATTGGGTGTTTGCTATTTGGGTTAATTTTAGGTTTTAATTAAGAATTGGTGGTTGCAAACACTGATTCTAGCTTTGTCGGTTTAACTCTTCTTGAGAAAAAGAGTCCATGACCCCAAAATTGACCCAACAAGGAATTGGGATGGACCCATGAGAAATGGTAGTCCCAATTAACGGGTTGAATCTCGAGAGAGTAATCACCCTACTTGAACCCTAGTTGCTTGGTCTAATTGGCCTACCCAATTGGTCTCGAGAGAGTCAATTGGGCAAAATCACTCTCTCTACCGAGAGGTGTGAGAGTGGGTACAATTGTGCAACGGTTATAGCATAAGCCCCAAATATATCAACTTATCCTTAGTATCATCTACCCGTTGGTTAGCCACCTAGGTAATGCCACGACCCTAGTGCCTTTCTCTATATTAATTACAACTTAGCAATATCTCCATAGCATAATTTAGCTTCAAATATTAGTCTTAAAGTAGAAGATATAAAAATCAAAACCAAAAATGTTAGAAGTGATATTAGAAGCACAACCACAATCCTAGACTAAGCAGATAATACAACTCCCCCTCTAGCTCCCTGTGGAAAATCGACCCCGATCCACTATCAGGTAAAAGCTGTTGCAACCCGCTCTCCCTACCTTAGTGTAGTGTTGAGTCGGCAGCGATCAACTTTTTGGCACCGTTGCCGGGGAGCTTACGGTGTTGACTATCGGTTTGGTTAGTTTTGTGTTTTGCTTCTCTTTCCTTCTTGTTTACTAATTCTGTTTGTGTCGATCATTCAGGTACTATGGCTCTCAATGCAAACAACCCTCTTGGCAACGTGAATGCGGGGGAGGAGGTAGATGATCTTGAGCCCGAAGAGGTTCAACCACCTCAAGTTCCACGTAGAGGCCGTCCGGCCAACGCAAATGACAACAATCCTATTCCAGACCCTCCTCCGCCACCGCCAAGAGCAGTCCCAAGAGTTCTTCCAAATCAAGGGTACGCGAGTGCCATTGTTCCTCCCCAAATCCGGGCGGGGAACTTTCAAATCACAAATGTCATGTTGACCTTGCTCGAGCAAAGAGGGTATTTTACGGGCGCCTCCGATCAAAATGCATACAAGCACTTGAAGGGGCTCGTAGATACTTGCTGGGGCAGCAAACAAACAAACGTGTCTGAGGATGCATTGAGATTGAGGCTTTTCCCGTTCTCTCTTCGGGGTAAAGCGTTAGACTGGTTAGAAACGCTTCTAAATCATTCTATTCACACATGGGATGAATTGGCGGACAGATTTATTGCCAAGTTCTTTCTCCAAGTCATATAGCGGCTCTTCGGGATGAGATTCTAGCTTTCAAACAAATGCCAACGGAACCTTTGCACGAAATATGGGAACGATATAGAACAATGGTGAAGGAGTGCCCTAACAACGACATGACTGAGGCGATGATCCAGCAGACTTTCTATAGGGGCATCAACACCACGAATCAGTGCATTGTGAACCAATTGGCCGGTGGGAACTTTATGAAACTTTCTTACCAAGACGCATGTGATGTACTTGATGAAATGGCCGACACCTCTTCGGCATGGCAAAGCCGAGCAAATGTACCCCAAGGTGACCCCACGGTCATCCATTTGCACAAGGAGTTGAATGACCATGGCCAAGCTATTGCCGAACTTACAACAACAATGAATCAGTTGGCGAAGGCGCAATTGCAACAAGTACAAAATCCGTGCCAAGTGAATGCAATAGAGAATGTTTTTATGCTAAAAAGGAGGCAAAGAGGGCAACAACAACGTCAAGGTAATGGTGAGCAATTTGACAACAACAATGATGGTGGTGGTTATTCGAACGAGTGTTACGATGATCAAAGTGAGGAATGCCAATATGTCAATAACTACCAAGGAAATAGAGGAAATCAAGGGAATCAACAATGGCGCCCCCAAGGCAATTGGGGCAATCAATAAGGTGGAGGAAATTGGAATAACAATAATCAAGAACAAGGTGGTAACAATTGGAAAAATAACAATCAGAACAACAATTGGGGAAATCAAGGTAACAACCAAGGCAATTGGAAAGGGAACAACAACAATTGGAGCAACAACAATAACAATCAAGGAGGGTGGAATAATGGTGGTAGGGGGCAAGGCTTTCAAAGGCCCCCCATGTTCCAACAACCAAACAATCCACCTCCCTTTCAGTCGCAAAGGTCTAGTTCTTCCGGGAGTGATATGAGACGGATAGAGATGATGTTCGAGCAGATGATGAAAAAGAACCAAGATTCTGACGCACAATTGGCTTCACATAACACATCCATCCGGAACCTAGAGGTGCAAATAGGACAAATTTCTCAAGCTTTAAATACCCGACCTAAGGGTGCGCTACCAAGTGACACGGTAGTGAACCCGAAGGGAGGTAACAATCATGTGATGGCAGTTACAACTAGAAGTGGAAGAGGCGGTGATGTGCAAGCCTCAAATGAAAATCAAGTGGTGAATAATGATATTGAGCTCCAAGAAGCTGTGGATCCTTTGATTGATGAAGTTGTAGTTGAGACGAATGTGAACAAGGAAGTGAGGATAGATATTGATGAGGCTGAGGTGGAAACTCAAGAGGCCGTGAACCCGTCTAGGGAACACATAATTGATATTACGGAACCGGTGGTACCAAAAGCCAAGGCACCCTTGCCTAGACCACCTCCACCTTATCCTCAGCGGTTAGCACAGCAAAAGAATGACAATCAGTTCAAGAAATTCATAGACATGATGAAAAGCCTCACAATCAACGTTCCTTTAGTGGAGGCACTCGAACAAATGCCTGGTTACGCAAAGTTCATGAAGGATTTAGTCACCAAGAAGCGTTCTATGGAGTGTGAAACAATAAAGATGACGCACCGAGTTAGTGCGATTGTGCATTCTATGGCCCCGAAACTTGAAGACCCTGGAGCTTTTACTATTCCTTGCACTATCGGGAGTGCGGAGTTTGCTAAGGCCCTATGTGACTTGGGGGCATTTGATGCCCTACTCCATCTTCAAGACTTTGGGAATTTGGCAACCTAGGCCAACCTCAATGAGACTTCAAATGGCGGACCGGTCGATGAAGAGGCCGTTGGGAATAATTGACGATGTGCTTGTCCGGGTGGACAAATTCATATTGCCGGCCGACTTTGTCATATTGGACTGTGAAGTGGATTTCAAAGTGCCTATTATTCTTGGGAGACCTTTCCTAGCTACGGGGAAGGCTTTGGTTGATGTTGAAGCTGGTGACTTGACATTTCGAGTGGGTGATGAAAAGGTGGTATTTCATGTTTTCAAATCAATGAGGCAACCCAACAGCACGGAAGTATGTTCACTTGTAGACATTGTCACATCTGTGATAGTGGATGACACAAGTTCCATGATGAATGTTGAAGACCCCCTTGAGGCCGTAATTCTTGGCATGGATGTGGAAGATGATGCTAGCAGGGTGAAGTGCGTGAATGCATTACATGGTATGGGTTCATATTCATATGAGCCTAGGAAGCTATCTTTGGATCTTGAAAACCGCAAAACTCCACCAACTAAACTATCCATTGAGGAACCACCGGTGTTGGAGTTGAAACCACTTCCTCCACACCTCAGGTATGAATTCTTGGGCTCTAATTCTACTCTTCCAGTTATTCTTTCTTCTTGCCTTACTAACTTGCAGGTTGAGGCCACTTTGGAGGTGCTTCAAAAGCGAAAAAGGGCAATAGGATGGACTTTGGAGGACATTAGGGGAATAAGCCCCGCATTTTGCATGCATAAGATCATCTTGGAGGAGGATGCAAGGCCATTTCTTGAACATCAAAGGAGACTCAACGAGGCAATGCAAGAAGTGGTAAAGAAAGAGGTTATCAAGTGGCTTGATGCCGGTGTGGTTTATCCAATCTCTGGTAGTTCGTGGACTTCTCCAGTCCAATGTGTGCCAAAGAAAGGAGGGATGACGGTGGTGCCCAATGACAACAATGAGCTTATTCCCACTCGAACCATTACCGGGTGGAGAGTTTGTATGGACTACCGAAAGCTCAACAAGGTGACCCGCAAGGATCACTTTCCTTTGCCATTCCTCGACCAAATGCTTGATCATCTCGCGGGGAGAGCATTCTATCGTTTCTTGGATGGGTATTCGGGCTACAATCAAATTTTAATAGCCCCGGAGGACCAAGAGAAGACTACTTTTACATGCCCCTATGGAACATTTGCTTTCTCCCGGATGCCGTTCGGATTGTGCAATGCTCCGGCGACCTTCCAATGATGCATGATGGCTATTTTCACCGATATGGTGGAAGACATATTGGAGGTCTTTATGGACGACTTTAGTGTGGTTGGTGACTCTTTTAATGCATGTTTGGTGAATCTGGATAGAGTTTTGGCTCGCTGTGAAGAAACTAACCTAGTTCTCAATTGGGAGAAATGCCATTTTATGGTGGAAGAAGGTGTAGTGCTGGGCCACAAGATTTCAAAAAATGGGATTGAGGTTGATAAGGCAAAAATCGAGGTGATTTCTAGACTCCCTCCCCCTACTTCTGTCAAAGGGGTGAGGAGTTTTCTTGGTCACGCCGGGTTCTACCGGTGGTTTATCAAAGACTTCTCGAGGGTTGTGAATCCATTGTGCAAGCTACTAAAGAAAGAGGCCAAGTTCGTTTTTGATGAAAAATGCATGGAGGCTTTTGAGCTCATAAAACACAAGTTGACCACTACTCCTATCATAACCGCGCCTAATTGGAGTTTGCCCTTTGAATTGATGTGTGATGCTAGTGATGTTGCATTGGGGGCGGTGTTGGGTCAACGGGTTAACNATCCTTTAAACTCCACAAAGGCCTCCATCCCTTTCTTTCCTTTTAGGATTAGAAGTCCTAATACCCCGGGACTGATAGGATTGGGACGGGTAGTAGCATGCGATAAGTAAATGATACCGTTCCGCGCTTTAATACCTTAACGGGGGTGGGAAGGGTAGACATGGAGATGATGATTACACGATAACACTATGTGTACAATTGGGTACCAGTGCTGTGCGAATGATCCATGTAATGTATAAACCTAGGACTCCCCTCTCCTTTTATTAGTTTTAACAATTTTATTTTTAGAACTTTAAAAGCGGCTGCACTTTCAACTTCTGTTTCTCACACGATTTTTGGTTTGCTTGACTTCTTCCCTCTACTTGCACATTTCTTTTACAACTAAACTGCTCCCTTTCTGAATTTCAGCACTTCTTTTAACCTTTTTGTGCTTCCTGTTATACTTGTTAGTTTATTCGCATTTGCACTTAAAGTCACAATTGTAGCATGGCCGAGAACCACACTAGTGGATCTTGAGGGGTGCCTAACACCTTCCCCTCGAGATAATTTCAAGCCCTTACCCAAAACTCTGGTCTGCATATTTAATTCTTCTAAAAGTGTCCTAATGCACTATAATCATTAGGTGGTGACTCTCCAAACTCCAAAAACCCAATTCCCAAACGGGATAAGAATTGTCTTCCCGAATGTCGTGAACCCAATTCCGCGAGGAAAAAGGGGGGCGTCGACAAAAGGCCAAGTGAAGTTGAGGAACAGGAAGACCTAGCGCGGACAGCACTGATATGCCACGCGGCTGCGCTAGGAGATTCAGAGAATGGGTAATTGCTGTTGCAAGCCACGCGGCCGCACTCCATTGCTGCGCGGTCCGCGCCAGTAAGGTTCAAAAACCCACAAGTGCAAGCTAAAAGCCCACGCGGCTGCGCTACATATCAGTGCGGTCCGCGTGGATGAGAATCAGAGAGCTGGTGATTTGGCCAAGTCAAGCCACGCGCCGCGCTACATTTCTGCGCGATCCGTAGTCCCCAACTTCAGAGACGAGATTTAGGAGTCCAAAGAGCTGACGCGATCGCTCTACCTTTATGCGCGGTCCGCGCTGACCCCGTAGGGGTATTTTTGTCCAAGTTTTTTAGCCACTATAAATAGATCCTTTTTCTATTTTTAGGTCAAGTTTTTGTAGGAGATATCAAGCTACGCTCGTGAGAACTGAAGTTTTAGCCTATTTTGGCATTTTAGCATTAATTTCTCAATAGATTCTTGTAGTTTCTCATCAGTAATTAATTATTATGTTTAATTCTTCTTCTAAGTCTTCTGTTTCTTCTTTAATAATGTCTAGCTAAGCCCATTAGCTAGGGTTGTGGCTCAACCCTAGTGTGGGTAATTGATGGGTGTTGCCATCTAAGGTTAGGATGATATTGGGTGTTTGCTAATTTGGTTAATTTTAGGTTTTAATTAAGAATTGGTGGTTGCAGACACTGATTCTAGCTTTGTGGGTTTAACTCTTCTTGAGAAAGAGAGTCCATGACCCCAAAATTGACCCAACAAGGAATTAGGATGGACCCATGAGAAATGGTAGTCCCAATTAACGGGTTAAATCTCGAGAGAGTAATCACCTTACATGAACCCTAGTTGCTTGGTCTAATTGGCCTACCCAATTGGTCTTGAGAGAGTCAATTGGGCAAAATCACTCTCTCTACCGAGAGGTGTAAGAGTGGGTACAATTGTGCAACGGTTATAGCATAAGCCACAAATATATCAACTTATCCTTAGTATTATCTACCCGTTGGTTAGCCACCTAGGTAATGCCACGACCCTAGTGCCTTTCTCTATATTAATTACAACTTAGCAATATCTCCATAGCATAATTTAGCTTCAAATATTAGTCTTAAAGTAGAAGATATAAAAAATGAAACCAAAAATGTTATAAGTGATATTAGAAGCACAACCACAATTCTAGACTAAGCAGATAATACAACTCCCCCTCTAGCTCCCTATGGAAAATCGATCCCGATCCACTATCGGGTAAAAGCTGTTGCAACCCGCTCTTCCTACCTTAGTGTAGTGTTGAGTCGGCAACGATCAACTTTTTGGCGCCGTTGCCGGGTAAGCTTACGGTGTTGACTATCGGTTTGGTTAGTTTTGTGTTTTGCTTCTCTTTCCTTCTTGGTTACTAATTCTGTTTGTGTCGATCATTCAGGTACTATGGCTCTCAATGCAAACGACCCTCTTGGCAACGTGAATGCGGGGGAGGAGGTAGATGATCTTCAGCCCGAAGAGGTTCAACCACCTCAAGTTCCACGTAGAGGTCGTCTGGCCAACGCAAATGACAACAACCCTATTCCAGACCCTCCTCCGCCACCGCCAAGAGCAGTCCCAAGAGTATTTCCAAATCAAGGGTACGCGAGTGCCATTGTTCCTCCCCGAATCCGGGCGGGGAACTTTCAAATCACAAGTGTCATGTTGACCTTGCTCGAGCAAAGAGGGTATTTTACGGGCGCCTCCGATCAAAATGCATACAAGCACTTGAAGGGGTTCATAGATACTTGCTGGGGCAGCAAACAAACAAACAGTGTCAGAGGATGCATTGAGATTGAGGCTTTTCCCGTTCTCTCTTCGGGGTAAAGCGTTGGACTGGTTAGAAAGGCTTCCAAATCATTCTATTCACACATGGGATGAATTAGCGGACAGATTTATTGCCAAGTTCTTTTCTCCAAGTCATACGGCGGCTCTTCGGGATGAGATTCTAGCTTTCAAACAAATGCCAACGGAACCTTTGCACGAAATATGGGAACGATATAGAAAAATGGCGAAGGAGTGCCCTAACAACGACATGACTGAGGCGATGATCCAGCAGACTTTCTATAGGGGCATCAACACCACGAATCAGTGCATTGTGAACCAATTGGCCGGTGGGAACTTTATGAAACTTTCTTACCAAGAGGCATGTGATGTACTTGATGAAATGGCGGACACCTCTTCGGCATGGCAAAGCCGAGCGAATGTACCCCAAGGTGACCCCACGGTCATCCATTTGCACAAGGAGTTAAATGACCATGGCCAAGCTATTGCCGAACTTACAACAACAATGAATCAGTTGGCGAAGGCGCAATTGCAACAAGTACAAAATCCGCACCAAGTCAATGCAATGGAGAATATTTCTATTGTAAAAGGGAGGCAAAGAGGGCAACAACAACCTCAAGGTAATGGTGAGCAATTTGACAACAACAATGATGGTGGTGGTTATTCGAACGAGTGTTATGATGATCAAAGTGAGGAATGCCAATATGTCAATAACTACCAAGGAAATAGAGGAAATCAAGGGAATCAACAATGGCACCCCCAAGGCAATTGGGGAAATCAACAAGGTGGCGGAAATTGGAATAACAATAATCAACAACAAGGTGATAACAATTGGAACAATAACAATCAGAACAACAATTGGGGTAATCAAGGTAACAACCAAGGCAATTGGAACGGGAACAACAACAATTGGAGCAACAACAATAGCAATCAAGGAGGGTGGAATAATGGTGGTAGGGGGCAAAGCTTTCAAAGTCCCCCCATGTTCCAACAACCAAACAATCCACCCCCCTTTCAGTAGCAAAGGTCTAGTTCTTCCGGGAGTGATATGGGACGGATAGAGATGATGTTCGAACAGATGATGAAAAAGAACCAAGATTCTGACGCATAATTGGCTTCACATAACACATCCATCCGGAACCTAGAGGTGCAAATAGGACAAATTTCTCAAGCTTTAAATACCCGACCTAAGGGTGCGCTCCCAAGTGACACGGTAGTGAACCCGAAGGGGGGTAACAATCATGTGATGGCAGTTACAACTAGAAGTGGAAGAGGTGGTGATGAATGAATGTGCAAGCCTCAAATGAAAATCAAGTGGTGAATGATGATATTGAGCTCCAAGAAGTTATGGATCCTTTGATTGATGAAGTTGTGGTTGAGACAAATGTGAACAAGGAAGTGAGGATAGATATTGATGAGGCCGAGGTGGAAACTCAAGAGGCCGTGAACCCATCTAGGGAACACATAATTGATATTCCGGAACCGGTGGTGCCAAAAGCCAAGGCACCCTTTCCTAGACCACCTCCACCTTATCCTCAGCGGTTAGCAAAGCAAAAGAGTGACAATCAGTTCAAGAAGTTCATCGATATGATGAAAAGCCTCACAATCAATGTTCCTTTGGTGGAGGCACTCGAACAAATGCCTGGTTACGCAAAGTTCATGAAGGATTTAGTCACCAAGAAGCGTTCTATGGAGTGTGAAACAATAAAGATGACGCACCAAGTTAGTGCGATTGTGCATTCTATGGCCCCGAAACTTGAAGACCCTGGAGCTTTTACTATTCCTTGCACTATCGGGAGTGCGGAGTTTGCTAAGGCCCTATGTGACTTGGGGGCTAGCATTAATATGATGCCGTACTCAGTCTTCAAGACTTTGGGAATTGGGCAACCTAGGCCAACCTCAATGAGACTTCAAATGGTGGACCGGTCGATGAAGAGGCCTTTGGGTATAATTGACGATGTGCTTGTCCGGGTGGACAAAATTCATATCGCCGGCCGACTTTGTCATATTGGATTGTGAAGTGGATTTCGAAGTGCCTATTATTCTTGGGAGACCTTTCCTAGCTACGGGGAAGGCTTTGGTTGATGTTGAAGCAGGTGAATTAACATTTCGAGTGGGTGATGAAAAGGTGGTATTTCATGTTTGCAAATTAATGAGACAACCCAATAGCACGGAAGTATGTTCACTTGTAGACATTGTCACATCTGTGATAGTGGATGACACAAGTTCCATGATGAATGTCGAGGATCCCCTTGAGGCCGTACTTCTTGGCATGGATGTAGACGATGATGCTAGTAAGGTGGAGTGCGTGAATGCATTGCATGGTATGGGTTCATATTCATATGAGCCTAGGAAGCTATCTTTGGATCTTGAAAACCGCAAAACTCCACCAACTAAACCATCCATTGAGGAGCCACCAGTGTTGGAGTTGAAGCCACTTCCTCCACACCTCAGGTATGAATTTTTGGGCTCTAATTCTACTCTTCCAGTTATTCTTTCTTCTTGCCTTACTAACTTGCAGGTTGAGGCCACTTTGGAGGTGCTACAAAAGCGGAAAAGGGCAATAGGATGGACCTTGGCGGACATTAGGGGAATAAGCCCCGCATTTTGCATGCATAAGATCATCTTGGAGGAGGATGCAAGGCCATCTCTTGAACATCAAAGGAGACTCAACGAGGCAATGCAAGAAGTGGTAAAGAAAGAGGTTATCAAGTGGCTTGACGCCGGTGTGGTTTATCCAATCTCTGACAGTTCGTAGACTTCTCCAGTCCAATGTGTGCCAAAGAAAGGAGGGATGACGGTGGTGCCCAATGACAACAATGAGTTTATCCCCACTCGAACCATTACCGGGTGGAGAATTTGTATGGACTACCGGAAGCTCAACAAGGTGACCCGCAAGGATCATTTTCCCTTGCCATTCCTCGACCAAATGCTTGATCATCTCACGGGGAGAGCATTCTATTGTTTCTTGGATGGGTACTCAGGCTACAATCAAATTTTAATAGCCCCGGAGGACCAAGAGGAGACTACTTTTACATGCCCCTATGGAACATTTGCTTTCTCCCGGATGCCGTTCGGATTGTGCAATGCTCCGGCGACCTTCCAACGATGCATGATGGCTATATTCACCGATATGGTGGAAGACATATTGGAGGTCTTTATGGACGACTTTAGTGTGGTTGGTGACTCTTTTGATGCATGTTTGGTGAATCTGGATAGAGTTTTAGCTCGCTGTGAAGAAACTAACCTAGTTCTCAATTGGGAGAAATGCCATTTTATGGTGGAAGAAGGTGTAGTGATGGGCCACAAGATTTCAAAAAATGGGATTGAGGTTGATAAGGCAAAAATCGAGGTGACTTCTAGACTCCCTCCCCCTACTTCTGTCAAAGGGGTGAGGAGTTTTCTTGGTCACGCCGGGTTCTACCGGCGGTTTATCAAAGACTTCTCGAGGGTTGTGAATCCATTGTGCAAGCTACTAGAGAAAGATGCCAAGTTCGTTTTTGATGAAAAATGCATGGAGGCTTTTGAGCTCTTAAAACACAAGTTGACCACTACCCCTATCATAACCGCGCCTAATTGGAGTTTGCCCTTTGAATTGATGTGTGGTGCTAGTGATGTTGCATTGGGGCGGTGTTGGGTCAATGGGTTAACAAAATGTTCCATCCCATGTATTATGCAAGTAAGACTATGAATGAGGCTCAACGGAACTACACAGTGACGGAGAAGGAGCTATTGGCCATTGTATTTGCCATGGAGAAATTTCGGCCCTATCTTATGGGGGCCAAGGTGATTGTGCACACGGACCATGCAGCCCTTCGATATCTAATGACCAAAAAGGATTCCAAAGCAAGATTGATGAGATAGGTGTTACTTCTTGAAGAATTTGACTTAGAGATAGTCGATCGGAGGGGAAGTGAGAACCAAGTTGCGGACCATTTGTCCCGGTTAGAGGAAGAAGGGAGGCCATGTGACGGTCTCGTGATATATGATGCATTCCCCGACGAGCAACTTCTCCCTGTGTCAATGAGTGACATGCCATGGTTTGCGGACATCGCCAACTTCACTGTGACTGGAACTGCCCCGTCTGAGCTCTCTTCTAACCAAAAGAAGAAACTCAAACGGGATAGTTTGGATTTTTATTGGGATGATCCGTACTTGTTCAAAATTTGCACGGATGGAGTAATAAGAAGATGTGTCCCGGAAGGTGAACAATTGAGCACATTGGAGGCTTGTCTCTCCTCTCCCTATGGTGGCCATCATGGAGGGGTGAGGACGGCTTCAAAGATCTTGAGTTGCGGTTTCTATTGGCCAACGTTGTTTAAAGATGCTAGTGATTTGGTAAAGAGATGTGATGCATGCCAAAGGGCCGGCGGAATTTCAAAAAGGGATGAGATGCCTCTCAATACGATTCTCGAGGTGGATATTTTTGATGTTTGGGGCATCGATTTCATGGGTCCGTTCGTGAGCTCTTGTGGGAACACTTATATTCTCGTGGCGGTGGATTATGTCTCAAAGTGGGTGGAAGCCGTGGCTTTACCCAACAATGAAGCCCGAAGTGTAGTAGCATTCTTGAAAAAGAGTATCTTCACAAGGTTTGGTACCCCTCGTGCCATCATTAGTGATGGGGGGTCTCACTTTTGCAACAAGGCTTTTGATTCATTGCTTGCTAAGTATGGTGTAACTCACAAAGTGACCACTCCCTATCATCCTCAAGCCAATGGTCAAGTGGAAGTGTCCAACCGGGAAATAAAGAGTATCTTGTCCAAGACGGTAAATGCTAATAGGAACGATTGGTCGAAGAAATTGGATGATGCTCTTTGGGCTTATCGGACGGCTTACAAGACCCCAATTGGTATGTCTCCGTATCGGTTGGTGTTTGGTAAAGCTTTCCATCTTTCGGTGGAATTGGAGCACAAGGCTATGTGGGCTTTGAGAAAGTTGAACTTGGAATGGGATGTTGCCGCAAATCTCCGGGTTGAGCAATTAAATGAGCTTGATGAGTTTAGATTTCATGCCTACTCCAGCTCGTCTTTGTACAAGGACAAGATGAAGTACCTTCACGACAAATATGCTCGGGGAAAGGAATTCAAGGTTGGTGATATGGTTCTTCTTTTCAACTCCCGGTTGAGGTTATTTCCCGGGAAGCTCAAGTCTAAGTGGAGTGGCCCTTTTGAAGTGGTATGTGTGACTCCTTTTGGTGCTCTTGATCTCAAGAACAAGAATGGTGAAATATTCCGGGTCAATGGACATCGTGTCAAGCACTATTTGGGAAAGATTGATGATAGCCACGTGGTGACACTTATTCATTTGAAGTGATATGATGGTAAGATGCGTCGTGTCGCGACGTTAAATCAGGCGCTTCTTGGGAGGCAACCCATGTCTTTTTCTTTCTCTTTGATTTTCTTTGTAGATTAGGATTTTTGAGCTAATTGTTTGTGAGATGTTGCAGGGATTGTATTGAAGCAGTGCAAAACAAAGTATAAAAAAATGCACTGGCATAAGCTAAAGATGCGGGTTCTCTGAAGTTTGCTCAAAGCGGCCGCGGTCATATTTCTGCGGCCCGCGTTGGACTTGCGCGGCCGCGTCCCAAGTTGTGCGGTCCGCGTGGGCTACTTCCTGCAAAGGTTTCAAAATTAAACCCAGAGCGGTCCGCGATCATTTTTACGCGGCCGCGCTGGTGGGTGAGTATGGGGCCCCACAGTTTTCTATAAATAGGAACCTTAGGCCTCATTTTACACTTTTTACACTCTGAACTCCTGAACCCTAATTTTGCACTGTTCATCTGAGATTTTCTTGTGTGTTGCATCAAGTGCTTTGATTCTTCTTATTCCCGGTAACAATTCTTGCAATTATCCTTAATTAGTGTTTATTTTTCAATTTTTTTTTACTATTTCCCAGTAGTATAACTTCTTGTTCTTTCATTTTTTCTTGAACTCAATTATTAGGTTAGTTTAAATGTTGTTTTTGGATGCTGGGTATGAATTCCATGTTGGGTAATTGAGTAGGGACAACTAGGATTCACGAACTTGAACGAAAATGGACTAATTTGTAAAACCCTAACTCAGTGCCTAACTTTGCCTCAGCGCGGGCCGCGGTCGTTTTGTCGCGGTCCGCGTTGGCCCAGTACTTGTGAAGCTTTCTCCAGCGCGGCCGCGTTCCTAATTGTGCGGTCCGCGCTGGCCCAACGCGGCCGCGCCCCCATTTTACGCGGGCCGCGTTGGGGAGATTCAGAGAGGTGTCAATTCTGAGGGTAGTTCAGTGCGGCCCACGGTGCCTCCTACGCGGCCGCACCCATAATTGTGCGGTCCGCGCTGCCCTGTTCTGCAGCTTTTCAACCTGATATTGTGCAATTATTTTCATCAACTTATACACTGCCAGTGCTTCAACTAACAAAGTTAGACATGCTTGTTTGCAGGAAATGGTTAAACTAAGAGGTCGAGGTGGAAAACAACCCGGACGAGGTGAACCCTCCTGGGGAGGAAAAGGGAAACAAACAAAACTCACTCCCCGACCAAAACTGAAAACAAGAAAACAAGTGGTAGTGAGTGATGACGACCAGTCGGGGAGTGAGTATCTTCCTTCTCAGGAGCTCTCAGCTGACTCGGGGCAAGCCCCCTCAGTCCCAGCCCCACCTACAGCCCAAGCTCCACAAAGTGTTCAGTCTGAGTCGTCTAATGGCTCAGTAGCGGCTAATACTCCACCTCCCCCACAGCTTCAGTATCTGGGGAGAGTGCAGCAGGGGGGACTCATAGTGATGAGGAGGTTCCGGATAGTGGGGTGCCTCAGGTTGGTGGAATCGAACGAACAAGAAAAGCGGAGGTTTGGGAAGACCGGTTTGTTAGCCAGGTGGCTTTCCACAAATTCAGGGAACTGTGGCCTAAACGAAAGCTGATCACAGAGAGAAGTATAATCACCCGAGATCTACTGCCCTTTCTCCCCAATGTACACAGGCAGTTTCATACCAGAGTAGGATGGGAGCATTTTTGTGATGACTTGATAGATGCCAACGAGCACATGGTAAATGAGTTTTACTACAATGTAGCCCACACCAAAAAGGGCTCAATTGCGACCAAAGTGCGAGACAAAAACATAGTATTTTCTGGGAGAGCTTTCAATGAATATTTGTGTTTTGATGATAAAGACGAAACTCAATACAATGAGAAGCTGGCAATGAAGGAGGAGGTTCGCCCATGGTTGGCTGAGCATTTGGCTCATCCGGGTACTATTCCGGATTGGATAGGGAGGGGTGAAAATCTTGAGGAAGAATTTGAATTTCGAAGCTAGAGGGTGGCTTATATTTGTGTGCAACAGGCTTGACCCCACTTCCCATGACCAGACTATCCCTCTTCCTCGTGCTGTGTTGATTGCCTCTATCATGGCGGGTTTCCCTATTAATGTGGGAATGTGATGAACTGGGCGATTACCTCGGTGGGAATTGAGAGTATTGGGAACTATCCATTTCCCAACACTCTCAGCATGTATTCCCGGGATGCGAAGGTGAAGAAGAAGCCTTATGATGTGAAAGTTCGCCCCGTGTCTCCATTCTCATGGTTCAGCATTCAAGGGCCGGACAACCCAAAGGACAAGAAGCACAAAGCATCCACCTGATTGGCCAGTCTGAGGAGCCAGTTGCGGTAGAGTATGCTGTGGAGCCTTCTACTGAGCTTCCCTCCATCCCAGCTGCCACAATTATTGCTGATGTGCCCTCCTCTTCTGTGGGTCCTAGTTCTTCAGCTGGCCCGTCAGTCCCTGCTTCCCGGACCAACCCTCTCACAGCCCATTAGTTAGCAAAGACCTTGGCCAGTTTGAACAACTGGATGTCAGCTGCGACATCCAAGTTGTCAACATTGGCTACTTCAGTTAAGGCCCAGTCAGCACCAGCTACTGCTCAGATTCCTCAATCTATTGAGGAAACATTGAAGAAGCTCCTGGCCAACCAGGAGAAGATTATGGAGACTCGGGCCACCTTGACTAAGGTGGTAGATTGACATGGCAAAGCTCTGAAAGAGCTTGCCAAGGAGCATAAAAAGATGAGAAAGTCAAGGGCGTCCAAGGAGTCGGTGAAGGCACTTAGGGCGGATGTGAGCAAGCTATTGGTAGATCAAATGCCTTTAGACTTGCTATTTGAGGATCCAGCTCCTCCAGCAGCAGCACCAGAGCCACAGCAGGAGCCGGCATCCCAGCCTCCAAGGAAGAAGAGGAAGCTTCCCAGTGCAGAGGGTGTAGTGATTGAGCTTGCGGAGACTCAGGGGATTCCCTCCAGTGATGCACCCACTATTTAACCGGTCCAGGAGCAGGCCACTATCCCAGCAGCAGAGCAGCAGCAGGGAGGGGACCAGTCTGAGGTTCCCGCCCATACAGGGGATCAGGGGACCACTGAGGATCCTATGCCGACGGACCATGACTAGGGAGCTCTTCTATATCCTTTCACTGATATTTTGTGCTTATTTGTGTAGTTGGCATTGGGGACAATGCCAGCTCCTATTCGTGGGGGTGCGCCCTACATTTTTTGGATTATCTGGATGATTGTACATATTAGACTTTCATTTTATGTTCTGTTTATTTGATTTCTTAGTTGGTCTGTATATAACTTTACATTCTAGCTACTTTTATCGTACTTTTTCTTATCTTTTGGTCTGTATATAAAGTTACATTCGGTATATTTTCATCCCTCATTGTATATTCTATTCCCCTATTGTATATATTCATTCTGCTTTTCTATTTTCACAAACATTTTTCATTTTTAGCTTCGTAGGTAGGCTCGTAGCCTTTTGTTTTATTTTTGGCGTTTTCAATAAACCCTTGGTTTTCTTAACGCCACGGTTCTTTCCAAGGGTGGAGTATAGTGCGAACCGAGTGGCTCTTCCCAATGATAGATGGCGTGACAACCTTCTTAAGGGTTTGAGTCCGTTTTTGATTTTTCTTTTGTTTTTGTTATTTCGTAGTTAAGGGTACCTCGGGCAAAGCTTCACTTGGGCCTAACACATTTGCCTTCGATCCCATGATCAAAGACATAATGTTGTGTTAGGATGGTGAAAGTCGTGGCCTTGAAACTCTTGTGTTGACCAAACAATCATCATGTGGTCTTTTTGGACCATTGTGCGTTATTGATCTAACTGAGGCGTTCGTGGGCCCTCGACTCGAGGTGTCTTTGCAATCCCTAGCATGTGTGTTGAGAAACTCGAATTATGAGTTCCAGTCCAGGGCCAGATGGTCTAGAACTTTTTGACTGAATTTTGTTGAGCGAAATGCTAAGGTGTAAATTTGATCTTGTAGAAGTGATTGTAGGCTCTCGCTTTATCCCAATGTTGAGTTAAACAATTCAATGCCTACTAATGAAATTGATCCCTAGTTAAACCCTTTCGAGCCTTGGACCCTTTTTCTTTTCAAGAACCAATGTTACAAGCGCTATACCCGTTCTAAAGAGATACCTTCTTGCACCCAAATCTTCCTTGAGTAATGGAATGCTCTAAGTTTGGGGAAGGAGAGACAGAGGACGCAAAGTGGTTAAAGGTACGAAAGCAAAAAAAAAAAAGGGCTAGAAGAAGTAGAAAGAAGGAAATGATCGAATTTCATAAGAAAGAGTGAACAATGTGTCCCTCTACCCTTGAAAATGAATGAAATTCTTCAAATGAGTCAAGCAACGTGGCCAAAATGAATTCAAAGGAAGTGCTTAAGGAAGATTTGAACCCATATTGAATAAACTGTGTATCCTTACCCAAAGCCTTCACAATGACTCCTACAAAAGCCATATGATCTTGGTTGAAGGAACCTACATTGGTGGATACTAATAAGGGGCAAGTATGGTCTAGAGCCGGACTCTGTGACATTCTTCCTTCGAGAGAGACTGATGTGAAATTCTTATTCACCTCGTTTGTGTGTCAATACTCTAAAAAGGTGAGGTTTGCTTAGGGGAGGTGAGGTGTGTGAGTTTGGTTCCACAATGACACAGGTATTTGAGAAAAGTTCTTTGAGTGGAAATGTGTCACCTTTTTGATGTCTTGTGTCACACTTGATCCATAAGTTTTCAAAGTTTAAAATGTGTTAATGATGCATTCGTATATTGAGGGTAATTAATAGTCCCAATTGAATGATTGTTGAGGTTTACTTAGGAGTAGCGTAGAATCACTTGGATGTTCCTTTATGGGGTGGGTTTTATTTTGTTTGCTTGAGGACAAGCAAAGGTTTAAGTTTAGGGGAGTTGATAAGTAGGATTTTAACGTCGTGTTTTATGCCCCTACTTGCCTTGCTTTGAGTATAATTTGATACAATAATCCCAAAATGCTCATAGGTTGTGCTTGATTGCAGGTTTGAGCGAAAAGTGACTGAATTGTCAAAGATCGGCTCAAAACGGAGTGAAACCTGCTCAAGCATCAATGCCAAGAAAGTGAAGGAAAAAGATCTAGTGCGGACCGCGCAAAAGTGCACACGACCGCACTAGGAGAATCAGAGAAGTGCTAATTCAGGACTCTTACAACGCGGCGCGGCGGTTTGGATTTACGCGGCCCGCGTTCAGCTCACGCGGCGCGCCATATTTTTCAAGCGGTCGCGTGAAGAGAGTCAGAGAGATGAACGTTGGGACCAAGCACGCCACGCGGCCGCGGTCACTTTCACGCGTCCGCACCAGATCATCATAACCGCCGCGCCACAGTTTTTCGCGCGGCCCGCTATCCTCAACTTCAGAGAGCCAATCTTCAAGATTTCAAGAGCCCACGCGGCCGCGCTACCTTTTGCGCGGCCCGCGCTGACCCCGCAGGGGTATTTTTGTCCAAGTTTTTCAGCCACTATAAATAGATCCTTTTTCCATTTTTAGAGGGAGTTTTAGATACCTAAGGCTGCTGAGCTCGTGAGAACATTGGATTTAGCCATTTTTGGCATTTTTAACCTCTAATTTTGTATTTCTTCCTTAGTAATCAATTATTATGTTTGCTTCTTCATCTATTTCTTTAATTTTTGCATCTAGCATGAGTAGCTAAACTCACTAGCTTGGGTTGTGGCTCAACCCTAGTGTGGGTAATTAATGGGTGTTGCAATCTAAGGCTAGATTGATATTGGGTGTTTGCTATTTGAGTTAATTTTAGATTTTCATTAAGGATTGGTGGTTGCAAACACTGATTATAGCTTGGTGGGTTTGACTCTTCTTGAGAAAGAGAGTCTATGACCCCAAAATTGACCCAACAAGAAATTGGGATGGACCCATGAGAAATGGTAGTCCCAATTAACGGGTTAAACCTCGAGAGAGTAATTACCCCACTTGAACCCTAGTTGCTTGGTCAAATTGGCCTACCCAATTGGTCTCGAGAGAGTCAATTGGGTAAAATCACTCTCTCTACCGAGAGGTGTGAGAGTGGGTACAATTGAGCAACGGTTATAGCATAAGCCCCAAATAAGTCAATTTACCCTTAGAAGCATCTACCCGTTAGTTAGCCACCTAGGTAATGCCACGACCCTAGTGCTCCTCTCTATATTAATTACAACTTAACAATATCTCCATAGCATAATTTAGCTTCAAATATTAGTCTTAAAGTAGAATATATAAAAACCAAAACCGAAAATGTTAGAAGTGATATTAGAAGCACAACTACAATTCGAAACTAAGCAGATAATACAACTCCCTCTCTAGCTCCCTGTGGAAAATCGATCCCGATCCACTATCGGGTAAAAGTTGTTGCAACCCGCTCTTCCTACTTTGGAGTACTGTTGAGTCGGTAGCGATCAGATGCCCACCGGTATTCGAGGTTGGTTGCAATAGAAGCCTTGAATACTTGTTGAGTTTTCCTTAGGTAGCATATAGGTGTTGCCTCGTTAAAAACCTTGCTGGTAAAACCCTTTTTGGGACAAAAACCGGGTCAAAGGAAAAGAGTGCAACGCATGCTCTCGAAACCTAAGGCCTTCAAATTTGAGAGTGCTTTGGTCGTTTTGACCGGATACCTGCACTCAGGTTAGCGTAGAGTAAAATCGAAAGAAAAGGGAGGCGGTCATACCTTGGCGTAGATTGTGCCGGAATGTGTTTTAGTCGCTTGTGATGAGAACGTGGTACGGTCCTTTGCTTTATTTGATTCGGACTTAGCCGTGGGCGTAGCTTGCTGTCACTATTTTACTGTTTGATAATCCTTTGGCTCCTTCGAGGGCGGAGGTACTGGCATCGGGGCCACATCGTGCACCGTGAACATTTCTCTCACCGCATACTCTTCCCCATAGACGGTTTTAATCCCATCCTTTGTCGGGAGTTTCATCATTTGATGGAGGGTGGATGGCACTGCTCTCATGCAGTGTGTCCACGGCCTTCCGAGCAAGGCGTTGTACCTCATGTCTCCCTCGATGACATGGAACTTGGCGTTTTGGGTTGTGCCAGCCACGTTGACTGGGAGGGTGATTTTCCCTTTCGTTGTTTCGCTTGCCATGTTGAATCCGTTGAGGAGTCAAGAGGCGGGTACGATTTGGTCAAGCAGTCCGAGCTGCTCTACCACCCTCGACCTGATAATGTTGGCCGAGCTACCTGGAACCACAAGTACACGTTTAATTTGAAATGTATTTATAAGGAAAGAGATTACTAGGGCATCGTTGTGAGGCTGAGACAAGGTCTCGATGTCCTCGTCGCTGAATGTGAGGGCATCCTCGGGTACGTAGCCCCGAGTTCGCTTTTCTCGGGTGATGGATATTTTTGTTCTCCTCATCACGGGCTCTTGTGGGGTGTCGATGCCTCCCAAGATCATATGGATGACATATTGGGCTCACTCGTTTTGTTCTTCTTGGTCGCTTCTCTTTCCCTGAACTGATTTTTGGCTCGGTCGCTTAAGAATTCTCGGAAGTGACCTTCATTAAGTAGTCTGGCTACTTCTTCTCGGAGCTTGTGGCAATCCTCGATCCTATGGTCGTGCGTGTTGTGGAATTCACACACTAAGTTATGATTCCTTTGTGAAGGATCTGATTGTACGGGCCTGGGCCACTTGGCATCTTTGATTTTACTGATGGTGAAAACGATGTCTATTACATCGATGTTGAAGTCATATTCTGACAAGCGAGGTGCCTCCGTTGGCCCCGTGTGTCTATCAAATCCGGCTCTGTCTATGAGTCCCCGAGGATTCTATCCTCGGTCTATTCTTCGGTCGTTTTGAGGTGGATTGCTCCTTGGGGCGTTTCTCCGGTCTTCGATGTATGGTTTATATCTTTCTTTGTTTGGTTTTGGCTCCTTTGCGAGAAGCCTGCTTGGGTATACTGAGCCCGAGGGGGCCGCCAGCTGGTTGTCCTCGACCCTAATTTTCGACTGGTATGGTTTATGAACATCCGACCAAGTCACGACTGGGTACTCGACTAGGTTCTGCTTCAGCTGTTTCGAAGCCACCAAGCTTCATTCGTTCAGACCCTGCGGAAGCAAGATACGAACTCTCGCAGCATCTCATTATCTCTCTGTTTAATCTTGAAAACGTCGGATTTCCTTGTTACTACTTGGTTGGCACCAGCATGTGCCATAATGAAAAAGTTCGCTAACATGGCAAATGAATCTATCGAGTTTGGGGCCAGGTTGTGATACCACATCATTGCCCCTTTAGAGAGCGTTTCCCCAAACTTTTTCAGCAGGACGGACTCGACCTCGTCGTCCCTTAGGTCGTTGCCCTTTACTGCACAAGTGTAGGCGGTTACGTGTTCATTGGGGTCCGACGTTCCGTTATACTTTGGGAGGTCAGCCATTCTGAACTTCTTTGGAATGGGTTTTGGGGCCGCTTCCTGTGGGAACGACTTCTTTACGAACTTCTTTGAGTCCACACCTTTTAAGATCGGGGGCGCTCCTGGAATTTGGTCGACCCTGGAGTTGTAAGTCTCGACCTTCTTATCGTTGGCTTATATCATTTTCTCTCCCGATTCGATCCTTCTGGTGAGGTCCTCGAGCATCTTTACGATGACGGGGTCGACCATCGACCTGTTATTGCTCGAACACTCCGGTACCTGTTCGGTCGGGGGAGCTGTCCCCGGTGCTACAATGCTAGGAGTTTTCTGGTGGCTTTGCAGCTGAGCAATAGCCAGCTGTTGTGCCTGCAACATCTCAAAAATAACATGAAGGCTAAACTCCCGTTCTCCCCGGGCTGGGGTTTTCTGGGCTTCTTGTTGGTCTCCTTGATGTATGCTCCTGTTAGTGTGGAAGCTTATTTCGACGTGTCGAGCGTCGCGCGAGACTTCGTCCACCGAAATTGGTCCTGGTGCGTCCTCAAGGTTTCGTGGTGGCTCACCAACACCAGGAACAACCACAGCATTCTCTCCGTGGTTCTCAAGGTTATTGTTTACTGGATCAGACATTCCGACCTGAAATCAAAGATATTTGGACAAGAAAAATAGTGAAAGATAACTTGCATTGTGTAATGGAACCAGCAAGAAAATAATCACTATTATTTTTAGCTCCACGGTGAGCGCCAAACTGTTTACCGTGAAAATGGTGATAACAACTAAATTTGATTATGGGACTCTAAAAATACGTGATCTATTTTTATGCCGGTTGTTTAGCAGTTGATGCTATATGTGAGACTTAGAAACGAAATAAGAGATGGGAATGGGGTGATAACCAAACCGATAGTTTGACAATCGGGGCCTCGAGCTTGTCGATTCGGGGGCCTCGAGGTCAATTCCGGGGCTCGACTGTGAGCTATCGAAGGTGATCGAAGTATGACTAACAGTTACGATAAATCAAAGAAGGCTCTTTATGGCCAATGATAAGCAACAAATGATGAACAATAATGAAGATAGTAAATGGAAGCAATAATATCAAGAGAATATGTAAGAGAGCAGAGAGAGTGTTCTTTTATATTTTATGTGGAGCATCTGGAGCAACAGTTGGTTTACAAAATGACAAGGACTCCCTTTATATAGGAGGGAAATCCCAACATAATATAAAATACATTGATTACATAGATATGGGGATAGGATAGCTGAAAGACGCCCTGATTTGGGTTCAGAACCCACTAGACTTTGTCAGTCCTAGTCACATGTCTTGGGAACTCCCCATTTCTACCATAACCGGGGTCAACATTATCTCAAGGTCGAGCGTTGACGAACCTCGAGGAGGAGAACTCGACCGTAGCTTTGCTGCCTCGAGCCTTTGCGATGATCTTCCGAAGTGCCTCGATTATGAGGAATCGGACCCTCCGATTCTACAAATTGGACACTTATTGTGAACCGGAGGGAGTATGTGTGTAATTGTGTATAATCAATGTATAATCTATGTATATGGCTAGAAAAAGTAAACGATGAACATGACCGGCTACTTTTGTAAAGAATCCTATTTTTTTGTGTTTAATTTTTTATATTCCACTTAGTAAAATTACTGGTTCGAACATTGCTGATAGTATAGAAATATTTTGCACCATCAATGTCTTTTTTTGGACTATTAATTAGAAGTTAAACTGGTAAAGGCCTGATGACAAAGTCCTTCAGGTCGCCAGTTCGAGCCCCCGCAGGGCCACTGGAGGCATTACAAACCGGCCGCGTCTCCAGGGCCCCGTGGAACTAACCGTGGTGCACGCATTAAAATAGCGAGTCCCGATGGATACAGCTAGTCGGGTTCGCAAAGCGATGCCCGGAAACCACGGTCAAAAAAAAAATTAGAAGTTAAACTCTATCTTTATTAGCAACTAAACCATGTTTTAAGGAGTTTCATTTTTTTCGTTTGATTCATTGGGGTTGGGAGTACTGGGGATGGGTCGGTGGCTGGCTGTCGTCAAAGACTTAGGCTGGAGACAACCAACAATTAAGGACGTATATGAGAAACACTAGTATTTAATCACGACTTATGAGGATTAGTAAATGAATAACAAGTACACTCGCATCATTAATGTCTTGGGGGTAGGAAAAAATATATTAAGCACAATTACTATTACTAAGTAAAGAGTTATTAGAAATAAGAATATTTTAGTATTTTGGAAATATGTTGTCTTAACCAAAAAAAAAAAATAGAGGACAAAATTTTATTGAAGAAAAGTAATAATGAGTAACATATATTTTATGTAATAAAATATATTACTAAAGCTTTTCATTTAAGAAAAGTGTAGAATATTTTGGGAAAACTCAAAATAAAAAGTTAAGTCAAGCTAGCATTTGAATCATAAGGTGTGTGGTTCTATGTGGAAATAGTTGAAAAAATTGGCATAAATTGCCTTATTTTTTATTTTTTTTGGGTGTATGTTTATAAGATCCAAGGGTGAAAGTGAAGAAGAGTTAATTATATGGATTAGCAAAGACAAAATAAGAGCTAGTTTTGTGGTTTTCTTTTTCTTGGACTCAACAAAATTTTCAACGTGCATGAGACCACAGACAAAAGACGACAAGCAATTATGAAACATTAGAATCGACAAAGTACTCTCTTGAGAAAGTTTCTCGTTAAATTTTACATTAATTGATGTTTGTTTGGATTTCTCAAATCTTGAAAGACTTTGACGTTGTTAATGTTTCCATTGATTGTTTTTTGGATTCTCAAAAATACGACGAAATTTCTAATTATTTGTTTATTTCCAAGTTTTTTTTTTCGGGTGTGAGTGGGTGTGTGTGTGTGTGTGTGGGGTGGGGGGGGGGAAGTAGTTCATATAATAACAAAAAACAACAAAACAAAAGACATACCAACCCAACGATAGA
>NC_031997.1:49678579-49688157 GCF_001879085.1 Nicotiana attenuata
GGGAAGAAGTTTCATATAATACAAAAAAACAACAAACAAAAAGCATCAACCCCAAGATAGCAAGTGGAGTAGTAAGGTTGATTACTTTGAGCCACGAAAAATGGAGAAAACAATTCCATTATTAATTAATCCTTTTTTTAATTGGAGACAGAATTATAGTAGTTTCTAATTGGGTTCTATGTCAAAATTATGCATCAAGTTCTAGATTACTACCTTGATTTATGCTGTGTGCTTAATAGAATTATGAACCCATTATATTGTAGGGATGAGTTGTTGGACTTTAAGCCATTGGGCTTTAAAGTAGAAGAAGTGTGAATTGGAAATGGAGGGAAATAAAATGGAGGGAAATTGAAAATTTGAAGAAGTGAACTTTTGTCTTGCACTTTGTCCCTCATTGGTGAGAGACAACCACATTTGTGTGCTTATATATAGAATCACTTCTTAAAGCTCTTAAAAGGAGTTGAAGAGAATGAACCCTCGCGCCGTCGTCGTCGCTCGCTCGGCTCGGCTTCGGCTTCGGCAAATGATCGATCGATATGCCAAATCACTGCTGAAAATACGCTAGAACCCTGCTGAAGGTTCAGAGGGCCTCTCTGACCGCGGTTCTGCCGCGACCGCGGTAGAACCGCGGCAGGCTGATTCAGAGAGCCTCTCTGACCGCGGCAGGCAACGTATTCTTCTGAAAAGGCACCTTTTCCAGACACCTCTTCTGATAATTGCCTATAAATTCTGAGGCAAGGCTCCATTTTCTACACACGAAAAACACTCCAGAACTTCTTTCTTTCTGAATATACTGCATCCTAATTTGCAGTCTCTCTCTCTCTCAAATTCGTAAGTGTGATTTTGCTCCGTTCTTTGAGTTCGTTGGTATCCTGCAGTTTGTATTGCCACTGTTGCAGGAAGGTTTATTCCGTTTTATCCTGGGAGGATTTAATCAATTACCTTGGCAACGTGTGAGGGGGTTAAAATTCCCTAAGGACACACAAGCAAATTGTGGACTCGGAATATTTCTTAAACTCTACTATTTTTCCAGATTTCTTTAATTCTTCTAACAGTTTTGTTTTCCTGATTTTGTGTTTTAACACAGTAACGCTCACAGAAGTCGGGTAAAGGGGAAGGTTTCATTTGTCTAAAATAATAGAGCAACAACATTATATTCAGTGTAATTGTATAAGTGGAGTCTGAGAAGAATATAATGTATATGTAGACCTTTCTCCTACCTTGTGCGAGATAAAAAAGTTGTTCCGATAAGCCCTCCTCAAGAAATATAATTCGCCTAAAATAATAATAAAAAAAAAATTAAAACAACATTTAAGTTATCTTTATTTTATTCTTCAAGCATTTAGTGTTTTAGCGCTCCCTAAAAAAAGATCATGCTCAAAATTCATTTCGGATGAATTAAGAAACTTGTCGATTCCACCACATTCTTAAATAGTTTATCTAAGTTAATTTCGTATATACTCGTACATTATATTGATTTCTTAAATTTTTAAAGCAGAGTTATACATCTGCAAAAAGAATATTATAGCACAGCTTCTATATTAAAGATTAATAGATTATTTTTTTTAACAGCATAGTCAAGAAAAAAAATGATTTGACTCCAAATATATAGTGTTATCTGAAAGTAGACAAGAGAAAGGATTCTAGAAATGGGAAAATTTAAGCTACATTTGTTAGTACATTTTGAAAGAAAAATGACATGGAAAATTCATCGGATTTTCGTTATAAATTAAGGGAGACGAAAAAGAAGATATTTGTCTGCATGTGTTATATTAGATTTTGTATACGTCAAATAAGTATATTATTGTACCTATACGTTTCCATAGGACAACAAATAAGACAGGTTTAGTGTAGTCGACTAAATTCATTCCTAATACAGAAAATATAAATTCATTTTTATAAATTATAATTAATATTCGACAGACAAAGAGGCCAAAATTACAATAATTATTCAAAGAAGAATATAGTTCCAGGCAGTAACCTAACTTATTAGCAGACAAAACATGAATCTTCTTTGAGGTTTAGTACTTCAACTTGTTTAGATACCGAATTTTTAATTCATCTTTTCAGTAATATACAAGCTACAACTACCATCACTTTGACATCTAACTAAATTGTTCATTTTTCCCCTATTACTGAGCAACATTTATAATCATCTCTTATAGCTCTTCTTAGAGCCCGTTTGGCCAAATTGCCAAAATTTGCTTATTTTGAAAAGCACTTGTGATGACGCGATAGGTCATTTTTAATTTTAGCCTTCATTTCTGTGTTCAGAGACCTCAATAGCTGCTTTTAGCCTTCCTCAATTTGCATGCGCAGTCCGTGTCCTTATCCGAAATTTTTTTATATAAAAAGTTGAAGAAAATGTGAGATTTATCCTTAAAATGATTTGAGTTGACTACGGTCAATATTTTGTGTAAACGGATCCGTATCAGTATTTTGATAGTCCGGGTGGGTCCGTATCATGATTTGGGACTTGGGTGTATCCCGGAATAGAATTCGTAAGTTCCTAACTTGATTTAATGTGATTTGTTGAAAACTAGTAATTTGACCGTAAGTTGACTTTGTTGCTACCAGGTTCAGATTTAGGTTCTAGAACTTGGTATAGGTTCATTTCACTAATTATGACTTGTCTGCAAAATTTGGTGCAAAACGGAGTTGATTTGACATGATTCGGACGTCCGGTTGTAAATTTTGAAGTTCTTTAAGTTTCTTTGAAAATTTTATTCATTTTGATGTTCGATCCATAGTTTTGGGTGTTAATTTGGTATTTTGATCACGCGAGCAAGTTCATATACTGTTATTACACTTGTGTGCATATTTGGTTTGGAGCCCGAGGGGCTCGGGTGAGTTTCAGATAAGTTAAGGAGTGATTTTTTGGACTTAGGCTATTGCTGGTTTCTGAGATTCTGATATTTGGTGCATCCTTCTACGCGATCGCGAAGGGTAACTGGGGAGGCTTTCTTCTTCGCGAACGCGATGAGTAAGGGGTCTGGGAGGGGAGCAGTTAGGTATTCTACGTGAAAGCGATCAAAGGGTCGCGAACGCGAAGGCTAGAGGGAAAGAGCCATCGCGAACACTAAGGCCAATTGGGCCGCAGTGCTTCGCGACCGCGTGAGGTCGTTCACGAACGCGATGAAGACCTGATGCCACTGATTTAAAATATCTCAAAGACGGAATTTTCTGCTACACCCTGCATTTTCGTACATTAAAGTTTCGTCGTAAGTTAATTGACATAGACTCGGGGATGAGATTATCTTGAGGTTAGCATATTTATGCTATTTATAACAAGCAATAAACAAGTTCCATGAAGGATAAAGGGTACACGAATTAAAGAAAATGAGTTTCGTTGAAGGTTGTCAATTTGGAATAAAATACGGGCCGAACTATAATACCCAATACTTATGGACTAGTACCATAAAAGGTACCATATGACCATGATAGTATGATGTATAAAGTATATTAAAAATGAATAGTATTTTAAGTAATTTGAGATAATTCTTAATTATGTGGGTAATTGGTTAATTATCGGGTAACAGGACATTACTTAATTAATTAACGAATTATAAGATAAGGTTAAAAAAAATCCCACCCCCACGTGGCAACAAGCCACTACTAAGACATATGACTCTTAGTCATATTGGCTTAGGTGGCTATCTAAGGTAACAAGACATCAACGTATAAAGACATTAAAGTTTGGTTCATTTGGACATAAAATAACAAAGTGAGTTATATACCTTTATTCCTAATTCATTAGCTAATTCCTTTAAGGGAACACTAAGGCTACAAACGTTCTTTATATCCTTATTCAGGAAATAAGATTTCCTCATAAGATAGTAGCCTTCTTTCAGATTCAGTGTGCTAGTATTCTTGGCATAAGAAGACCAACTTTTTCTAAAATAGCACAATGATTCTTAATAAACTCCAACATATTAGGATTTATCTGAAATCCTTGTTTCTCAAGCCCATTCAATATGTTGCACATTTTCTTATACGTATCATCTTCTAATTCTATATTAAAATTGAAGACAGACGCTAAAACTCAATCCAATAAGTTTCCAACAAAATTCTTGCAACCAAACAATTCCAACGAGAATTGTTAGAAATTTAGCAACGTAAAATTTTGCGGCTCTAAAGGAGTACGGTGTAACTTTTTCCAAAAGTATCATACGGATTTTCTCCTACTCCAGGTATGTTAAGGCTATCCCTTCTTTCTTTTGGCATGATCCAAATGATACAAAAGAAACGAGCAAATGCACAACTTCCATAAATTACTCTATTCGTAGAAATGCTAGAGATGTATATATTCTAATTTTCCTATGTGTCATATTATTCTATCATCTAATCATGGGTCTCAAAAATACGTAAGTTGGTAAAGTTTATTTCATGATATTAATTAGAGGCATAATGGTCTTATGACGTATGGAGAGATTTTATTAACGTATTTCATATGCATTTCATGCATCTATACATGCACATTGACCCATGACCAGATGGCGTTATATATATATATATATATATATATATATATATATATATATATATATATATATATATATATATATATATGGGAAAGATTATGGCGTTATATACGCACCACAACCTGATCAGCTGGTATACGTTGATGATTTTGCCCATAGTGGCCGAGATGATATGATGAGATGCCCTCAGAGGCCTGATGATGTTATGAAATATGTACCTATGCACGAAATGACATTCATACGCATATGCATGGCACTATAATTATTTCATGAATTACAGAGTTATCCAGACTTACAAGTTGAGTCATCTACTCAATATTTCTTCCATGTCTGTTATGTACTTATTTATATGCCTTACATACTCGGTACATTATTCTTACTGATGTCCCTTTTGCCTGGGGACGCTGCGTTTCATGCCCGCATGTTCCGATAGACAGGTCGAGAGCCCTCCTAGTAGGCTATCAGCTCAGCGGAAGATGTTGGTGCACCCCATTTGCTTTGGAGTCACTTGTTTGGTTAGTATGATTTAGACGTGTATTATTTGGTATGGCGGGACTCTGTCCCGACCTTTATGAAAATTATGTATTCTTTGAGGCATGTAGACAGATGTCATGTACGTAAAAGATTGTATGGCCTTGTCGGCCTATGTTCAGTATACGAGTGGTTATTTTGGTCTTATAGGCCCGTATGTCCTATGTATAAGTTGGTATTACATGTTGTATTCTACTTATCTCATGGCAACCTTCCGGCCCAGTTATCTATGATAAATTGACAAAAGGAAAAGATACGTTATGTTGGTACTCGGTTGAGTAAGGTACCGGGTGCCCGTCACGGCCCATCGGTTTGGATCGTGACAAAAGTGGTATCAGAGCAGTTCTATCCTAGGGAGTCTACAAGCCGTGTCTAGTAGAGTCTTGTTTATGGGTGTGTCGTGCACCACACTTATAAGCAGGAGGCTACAGGGCATTTAGGACTATCACTCTTTCTTCTTACTCTAGATCGTGTGGTAGAGCTCAGTTGTAAGAACTCAATTTCCTAAACTCTATCTTATTCGTAATACAACGGTACCTACATTCAGAAAGACGGTCGCTAAGAGATATAGCTGTGGAAGTGTTGAGTCAGAGGAACTCGATTTTGCATCATGCTTATGATGAGTAAATGTGAGGTCTTCAGCAGACCATGCGTGTACTAAAAGGTGTAAGGTTCTTGATAAGAAGTTTTAAGGCAAGAATACTTATCCACTCTTATGGTAAAAAAAAAAAAGGAATAACAGAATCGGAAGGTAGACACAAGTTTCAGCAAGTAAAAGAAGCAAGGTGAAGAAGGATACAAGGCGCCCAGTTAATGAAGGTTAACAGTATTTACAATTCAGGCAGAGGAACATAAGCCTTTTGAGTTACCTTCAACAGTAACAAGGGTATGTACAATTGGTCACACTCATTTCAGTTATGCCCTATGGGGGCTAACAGGTGTAGTTAGGAGAAGGAAGGGATATCAAAATCCGGCTGGGGTTAGGGTAACCCAAATTAGTGAATGGATTGCTTGCGTTAGTTGACATATTCGAAGGATATTGCGAATGTGCTAGTAGATCTCCTTGTGATACTCCCAGATGGTGCACTCTAAAATAGTACATCTAGATATGAGTACTACAAAGACATGCACTGGAAGCCTTGAAGAGATAAATATTACGTTAGTGTGGATCCCGTCCCTAGTAGAGAAGAATGTTAGGCAACCCGAAGAGCCAGTAGATGGAGGAGCAAGGGGAGCTAAAAACAAAAGAACGTCTTGTTCGAGTTTTCAGAATAAAGTAATATACATAAATTTTAGCGGGAAATAAGAAGAGATTTAATAAATCACTATGAGTAAGATGTAAAGATGACAATGGTACGTCAAAAAGTTGATAGTATTACATAGTCTATAGCCAAGTGAAGGAAAAGACGAGAGGTGACAGGCCTTGAGACAACAAAAGAGTATAGGCCATAAAGTCATATCCTCATTTCAAGAAATAAGTTCGTGAAACTAACGTGATTACCAGAATAAAAAGTTAGAGCCCAGAGTAATAGAAATCAGTATGGACTGGTGAAAAGATAAACTAAACATAAATTAGGGACTGAGTGATTTGATGATGGTCGGTATCATGAGAACTTCATATTACGTTCCGACGATAATATAATGGACCACAGAAGAAGATTCATGAGAAAATCAGACAATGATTATTCAGGAAGACACTTCCCTATAGCAAGCAATGTGAGCAAAGTGAAGCTTAAAGGACTGTATGTGCCAGTTACACTAGGTGTCTCCCTCGTGAGTAAGGAATTTTGTTATCCTTGGTACAAAAGGATTACCGCAAGGCGAGTAAGGGTCATTGATGATGTGAAAGGACGCCAAAGATGAAGAGAAAAAACATCTATAGGCAGGTTGTCATAGCTCAAACTCTTAGTACTACCCTAAAGGGGGGAATATGGAAAGGTGTGGCATTAAGTCAGAATTAAGTGGATCTAGTAACTATGGAATGATAAAGGAAGATTGCGACAAAAACGAGAAAGGAATGAGATTGCGCTTATCAAAATCCTACCGATATGCTACGATTCCAGAACACTATGCAAACACGGCGTCAAGGAGTAAGGGTTCCTGCCCGGGATGTTATTGATAGATAAGGAGCCAGTACGGGATGTAAGTTAAGATAAAGGAAATGACCCAAGAAATATTACGTGGAATATTGATACGAGAATGTGCCAACGAGTAGTTAGTAGTAGATTCAGGAAGAACCTAGTTATGGCTAGACAAGAGGTTGCAAACAAATCAGCAGATCGTGCAAGATAAACATAGTAAAACCCAATACAGGAAATTCAGCCTCGCAGTTATGACATTGTAATACTTGAGATATATTAAGATTGGAGTTGAGGAAGTTAAAGGTACTGTATGAGTGTTAGGGAAATAAAAGAGAATGCCACTAGGAAGACAGTCAAAATATTAGTTCAGAAACAACCCTACAAGCACAAGGGCATGGAGATAAGTAACTACGGATAATTATAGGCGAGGAAGAAAATCAAAAATTCCGTCGAGTATACGGTGTAATAAGCTCACAGCTTTACAAGAGTCAGAAGGTCCTCCCTAAGTACTACAATGAAGACTAGCTGAGGGAATAAGGAAGAAGACTTCAACCTAATCACAGTGACCTAAAGAGGAAATGGTCTTGTATCAACAATCTCACTACAATATTGTATGCACTCTATAAGAAAGTGTCACCTACCATGGCTAATGAACGGGAAGTAAAAGCAAACGTAGGACTCGAGATCATAAGAGTTGCACGAAAATTCTGCCGTGCATGGGAACTAGGATAAGTTAAGTATGCACGCAACAAGGGGGCAGAAAGACCAAAAAAAGTAATTGCATACGTTTAGAGAAAGCTGAGATGGAACGAAAGGAATTATTCGACCAATGATCTAGGGTTAGTACGTCAAGGAAACACTCAAGATTTTGGAGTATTATCCATGCAGCATATATGTTGACAATCATACAGCGGTAGAAGTCTCTGGTATAAGTTAAAAGAGGGCATAGACAAAGGATGACGTTTGGGCATTCGATTGAGTAATGACATGAAGAGGATTTCATGAATTGTAAGGGACTAAAATACCCATATAAGGTGAGTCACATTGGGATGCTATAAAGTACGGTTATGGAAGTATAGTATCACCCCTAGGTGGATCGATCTAATTACATCAGTATACCTATAGATGCCCAGAGAGACATCTTATTAAGCTCTGTATATGTTTACAAAGTAAGGCCTAGAAATTGGCTAAAAGCTGGAGGAAAAAGGAGAGAACAGTCGCATAGGCACACTTACAAAGTCAGTATCGTAAAGGTTGCTTGAGGTAGCAATAGTTACGAGATTGGAAAGATTTCGATCCCAAGTCATGGTGTGGGAAAGAGACCTAAAAGGGGGAATGCCCTAGCCTTTGGATTTATTCACAGGACAGTTGCCTAGATGGCAAGGAGAGTAATAAAGTATTCGCAAGAGCCATAGGTTATGAAAATGACAAGTAAGTCAGTCAACATTCAAGGACGAATGTTCCAAAGGGGGGAATGATGTTACACCCCGCATTTTCGTACGTTAAAGTTTCGTCGTAAGTTAATTGACATAGACTCGGGGATGAGATTATCTAGAGGTTAGCATATTTATGCTATTTATAACAAGCAATAAGCAAGTGCCATGAAGGATAAAGGGTACACAAATTAAAGAAAATGAGTTTCGTTGAAGGTTGTCAATTTGGAATAAAATACGGGGCGAACTATAATACCCGATACTCTTGGACTAGTACCATACAAGGTACCATATGACCATGATAGTATGATGTATAAAGTATATTAAAAATGAGTAGTATTTTAAGTAATTTGAGATAATGCTTAATTATGTGCGTAATTGGTTAATTATCGGATAACAAAACATTACCTAATTAATTAACGAATTATAAGATAAGGTTAAAAAAAATCCCACCCCAACATGGCAGCAAGCCACTATTAAGACATATGACTATTAGTCATATTTGCTTAGGTGGCTATCTAAGGTAACAATACATCAGCGTGTAAAGACATTGAAGTTTGGTTCATTTGGACATAAAATAACAAAGTGAGTAACACCTTTATTCCTAATTCATTAGCTAATTCCTTTAAGAGAACACTAAGGCTACAAACGTTCTTTATATCCTTATTCAAGAAATAAGATTTCCTCATAAGATAGTAGCCTTCTTTCAGATTCAGTGTGCTAGTATTCTTGGCATAAGAAGACCAACTTTTTCTAAAATAGCACAATGATTCTTAATAAACTCCAACATATTAGGATTTATCTGAAATCCTTGTTTCTCAAGCCCATTCAATATGTTGCACATTTTCTTATACGTATCATCTTCTAATTCTATATTAAAACTTGAAGACAGACGCTAAAACTCAATCCAATAAGTTTCCAACAAAATTCTTGCAACCAAACAATTCCAACGAGAATTGTTAGAAATTTAGCAACGTAAAATTTTGCGGTTCTAAAAGGAGTACGGTGTAACTTTTTTCCAAAAAGTATCATACGGATTTTTCTCCTACTCC
>NC_031997.1:49688261-49710691 GCF_001879085.1 Nicotiana attenuata
ATATATATATATATATATATATATATATATATATATATATATATATATATATATATATATATATATATATGGGAAAGATTATGGCGTTATATACGCATAATTGTGCAGCCCTTTGTTCATTAAGACATCAGCTCATTTGGAGTTGAATTAAACTCATTTGCTTAAATAACCAACCCTATCTTATAAGCCTTTTTATAGAAAACCTTTAATTACACCTGTCATTTTTCATTAATTAGGCTCTTACCAATAATAATTGGGGCGAGCCATATCTTATAACACAAGTAGCATATGGCCCTCGTATTAATTTCTTGAGATTTAGATATAAAATAACAAATGTTTGTAGTTTGCTTTAGGCCCGTTTAATGTACTATCGTGGTTGTGCACACGTTCGCGTGACATGATTGCGATTTCTAAAAACAAAATCGGAGTATGCGTTTGCCCAACTTTGACCAAAAATTCTTAATAAGTATAAAGCGTTATTAAGTGTGGACACGTTCGCGTGGCATGATTTTTGACGCGCCAAACAAATGGGTACACGTTCGCGTGACCCGTTTCAAGATAATTTTCTTAATTTAAAAAGCGGTAAAAGGTAAATGCACATAGGTTCTAAAGTAAGTAATTAAACAATTTAATAAGCCAAGTATGATCAAAGCGACCGTGCTAGAACCACGGAACTCGGGAGTGCCTAACACCTTCTCCCGGGTCAACAGAATTCCTTACCCGGATTTCTGTGTTCGCAGACATAAACAGAGTCAAATCTTTCCTCGATTCGGGATTCTAAACCGGTGACTTGGGACGCCATTAATTATCCCAAGTGGCGATTCTGAATTTTTAATAAAATGAATCCCGTTTCGATTGTCACTTTAAGTTGGAAAAACTCCCATTTACCCTTCCGGGGGTAGTGAAAAAGAAGGTGTGACAATATGTACCTGTGCACGACATGACATTCATATGCATATGCATGACACTATAATTATTTCATGAATTACAGAGTTATCCAGACTTACAGGTTGAGTCATCTACTCAATATTTCTTCCATATGTTATGTACTTATTTATGTGCCTTACATACTCGGTACATTATTCTTACTGACGTCCCTTTTGCCTGGGGACTTTGCGTTTCATGCCCGCATGTCTCGATAGACAGATCAAGAGCCCTCAAAGCAGGCTATCAGCTCAGCGAAAGATGTTGGTGCGCTCCATTTGCTTCGGAGTCGCTTGTTTGGTTAGTATGATTTAGACGTGTATTGTTTAGTATGGCGGAACTCTGTCCCGAACTTTGTGAAAATTATGTATTCTTAGAGGCTTGTAGACAGATGTCATGTATGTAAAAGATTGTATGGCCTTGTGGGTCTATGTTCAGTATACGAGTGATTATTTTGGTCTTATAGGCCGGTATGTCTTATGTATAAGTTGGTATCACATGTTGTATTCTACTTATCTCAAGGCAGCCTTCCGGCCCAATTACCTATGATAATATGAATAAAGTAAAAGATACATTATGTTGGTACTCGGTTGAGTAAGGTATCGGGTGCCCGTCGCAGCCCATCTATTTGGGTCGTGACATTTTCTTTATTTTTCACCATCTTCACATTAGACTCGGCCTAGAGGCGATTTTGAAGAGGTATTTCATCCCTACTTCATATGTTAGTATATTTTATCTCGTTGTCATCCATTTCATCAATACTCGTTGATTTCTAACCTTTAATCTATACTCTTTCATGGTAGAAATTAGGGATTTGGGTAGAATTGGGAATTTTTGTAAAATTGAGATTTAGACCTCAAATTGATGTCGGATTTTGAAACTAATCAAATAATCGGGCCCGGGAGTGAATGGGTAATTGGATTTTGGTCTGAATCTCGGGTTTCGACCAAGCAGGCTCGAGGTTGATCTTTGCTTTATCTATTGTAATTGATTTCCCTAGTATTGTTTGATGATATTAAGTCGATTTTAGTTAGATTCAATTGGTTTGGAGGCAAATTTTAGAGGAAATGCCCCAGTTAAGCTTTGATTTGGTTGCAGAACGAGGTAAGTGTTGGGTCTAACCTTTATCTGAGGGAATTAGGGACCCTAGAACTATATGTTATGTGAATTACATGTGTAACAACGTACATGCGAGGTGACGGGTGTACTTGGCTTGTCATGCCGCAACGGTTGTAATATGGTGGAATAAGAGAGGATTTTGATATTGATTATAATAATATAGTGGGACCGGATTGCGCGCCGCAGCGGTTCTGTACGTAATACTTGTTATTGATAAATTATGACGTGGTGAAATAGCGGAGGATTATGATATTGATTCTGATGATATGATGGAATCGGGTTATGCGCTACAACGGATTTTGTATGTGACTCTTGATATTGTTAAATGATGTTATGGTAGAATAATGGAGGATTGTGTGTGTACGACGGGATCGGATGCGCACCGCAACGGGTAATATGTGTTGTATTCGTTGTTGTTACTGTGTTGGTTTCCAACTTTGTTATATGAAATTATGAGATCGGTTATTCTGGGATTCTATGATGGTGAAGATTGAGCTTATTTTCATAAATTAACTGCTCTATCTAGGAATAAGAGAGGATTTTGATATTGATTATGATGACATAGTGGGACCGGGTTGCGCGCCGCAATGGTTGTGTACGTAATACTTGTTTTTGATAAACTATGACGTGGTGCAATAAGGGAGGATTATGATATTGATTCTGATGATACGGTGGAATCGGGTTATGCGCTACAACGGATTTTGTATGTGACTCTTGATATTGTCAAATGATGTTATGGTGGAATAAAGGAGGATTGTGTGTGTACGACGGGATCGAATTGCGCGCCGCAACGGACTGTATATGTTGTATTCATTGTTGTTATTGTGTTGGTTTCCAGCTTTGTTATTTGAAATTATAAGGCCGGTTATTCTGGGATTCTATGATGGTGAAGATTGAGCTTATTTTCATAAATTAACTGCTTTATCGTCATTTCATGTTTCCTTCATTGTTTTTGTTGTTGTTGTTGTTGTTGTTGTTGTTGTTGTTATTGCTGTTGTCGTCGTCGTTGTTGTTGTTGTTGTTGTTGTTGTTGTTGTTGTTATTATTATTATTGTTATTATTATTATTAGTATTATTATTATTACTGCGTATGTGTTATTGTAAGTGACCCGCCTTAGCCTCGTCACTACTTCGTCGAGGTTAGGCTCGGTAGATACAGAGTACATGGGGTCGGTTCTACTCATACTACACTCTGCACTTCTTGTGCAGATTTTGGAGTTGGTCCTAGCGGCGGTCTGTAGATTACTCAGATCCAGTAGTTGATTGACACTTGAGGTACATCGGCAAAACGTTCGCAGACCTGAAGTCTCCTTTTATATTACCTTAGTTGTTTATTTCGATTCTGTAATGACCCGGCCGGTCGTTTTGAGAATTTAAGCTTCATTCTGAGGCGTAAGGTCTTGAACAACTTCATATTATGTGTATCAACTTGCGTGCATGGTTTAATTGAGCTAACGGATGATTCGAGTCAAATTGGAAGAAGGAATCTAGTTTCGGAAGTTCAAACAGTGAGAATTTGACCGGAACTGGACTTTTGAGTAAACGACCCCAGAATAAATTTTTGATGATTCCAACGGCTTCATATGGTGATTTTTGACTTAGGCCGCGTCCAGATTCAGATTTGGAGGTCCGTAGGGTAATTTGAGGCATTTGGGCGAAAGTTGGAAAAGTAGAAGTTTGGAAAATGGAGAAGTTTGACCCATAGTTGATTTTGTGATATCGGGGTCAGAATGCGATTCCGAGAGTTGGAATAGCTCCGTTATGTTATTTTGGAATTGTCTGCAAAAGTTGGCGTCATTCCGACTTGATTTGATAGGTTTCGGCCCGAGTTTTGGAAGTCGAAAGATTTGAAAGTTTCTAAGTTCGATCCCTCAAGTGATTCGTCATTTCGGCGTTGTTTGATGTGATTTGAGACCTCGAGCGAGTCCGTGTTAAGTTATATGACTTGTTTGTGTGTTTAGATGGGGTCCCGGGGGCCTCGGGTGTGTTTCGGGTGGGCTACGGGTCATTTTTCCCATTTTTGGAACTGCTATTTTTTCTGCTTCTGGTATCCTCGCATTTGCGAGGTTTTGGACACAATTGCGACTACCGCAATTGCGAGGTAGTCATCGCAATTGCGAACCGGAGCTGCTGGGGACTCGATCGCATTTGCGAAGGAAATACCGCATTTGCGAAGCCCTCAGAGTTCGCATTTGCGAACTCCTTGTCCCTTAGAGTTCGCATTTGCGAAGCTTCTTTCGCATTTGCGAGTTCGCATTTGCAAACCCAGTGTCGCAAATGCGACATCTGCAGCCTGCTAAAAGCTGGGTATTACGAGTTTTGCTTCATTTTTTTCTTATTTTTGAACCCTAACTCCGAGAGTGGGCGATTTTGAGAGAAGATTTTCATGCCAAATCATTGGGTAAGTGTCTCTAATCAATTTTCAACTATATTTTTGTGATTATATCTTAGATTTAACATCAAATTCATGAAAAATTTAAAGGAAAGTTTGGGGTAAATTGTGAAATCTTTCAAAAATGTAAAATGATGATTTGAAGGACCAAATGATATTAGAATTTGATTATTTTTGTATGGTTGAACTCGTATTGAAATGGGTATTTGGTTTCTGTAAAATTTGTTGGGTTCCGAGGTGCGGGCCCGGGGGTCGACTTTTGGACCGATTTTTGGATTTTGTTAAAGATTGAGACTCTATGATCCGGAATAGTTTCTTATGTATTTTATTTGTGCTTTGAAGTTAATTTGGTTAGATTTGAGCCATCCGGAGATCTTTTTACCCGAGAAGTGCATTTTAGAGTATCGGTGTGGTGTATTTAAGGTAAGTATCTTGCCTAACCTTGTGTGGGGGACTTCACCTTAGGATTTGAGTCTTCTATGTGGATTGTAGTCCGTGTACGCGAGGTGACGAGTGCGTGTTCGGACCTATTTGTGGAAAGTTGGCCTTTAGGGTTCTTAGGTCTTTATATTCACTGTGTATGAATGTGTTCTTGACCTGACTGAGTTTCCTATTTACTAGTTTCAACTCTACATGCTTAACTGGAATTAATTGCTTCATGATTCACTCTTATCGCCTAATTGACTCCTATTTGATTAAATTGAAGAATTTTGCATCTCCTATTGTTATGCTATCTTTTTCGTAGCTATTGTCTTATTTGAGAATCATCATTATCCATCCAAAAATTTGTTTAGTCTTAAGTGGAGCTAAAGATCATCTCTCCTTAATTGAATTGTCGAATATCCTCGAAATTGTCCAATCTTAAAAGAAGTTAGATAACCTATGTCCTTGTTGACTTGCCCTTATTTGGGAATATTTGACTCGTGTTGATTTCCTTGTTATTGACTTGTATATTGTGGGATCGTTGCTATATATTGGTTTTCCCGTTGTTGAACTATTCCCTTTATGCCAACATTCTTTCTGTGGTTATTCCTTGTGAGCTGGTTCTGACGTTTCCTTGCGATTTTCAGTCCTTAAGTTGATTTACTTGTCTTACCTTGTATTATTGCCATTGTTGTTGTTTTATGTAGTTTGGTGATGTACGAGATTTTCTGTTGTGTTGTGACTGTTGTTTCTGTTAGTTGCGCTGCATGTTTACTTTGGGACTACGGATCGGTGTTCCGGGAGATCCCCCTGCATATTTACTTTTGGGACTCCGGGGCTGCACCCGGGATATTCCCCTGCACATATATTGATTTCGGCTGTAGTGCGGGATACCAAGAGATCCCTAGCACATATGTTGAGGATACCAAGAGATCCTCGGGATACCAAGAGATGCCCAACACAAATATTGAGGATACCAAGAGATCCTCGGGATACCAAGAGATCCCTAGCACATATATTGAGGATACCAAGAGATCCCCAGCATATATATTGAGGATACCAAGAGATCCTCGGGATACTAAGAGTTCCCTAGCACACATATTTACGTTTGGGACTATGGGACGATATCCTGGGAGATCCCCTGTTAAAATCATTGTGTTCTGAGCTGATGTTATCATTGATTCTATCCCTGTGTAAACATTATAGGTGATGTCCGTTCCATTCCTTATACTTACTAGTTGGTGCGAACTATGTTAGGACACTTGCACAAGCATACACGTGGTTTATCAGCCTTATCGGGTAGGAGGCTCTTTGAGATTTTTGAGTATAGACGCACCCCTTGTTTATTTTCCTTCCATGTGTAAATGACACTTTGGGCACGTGAGTTGTCAGTATGATTATGAGGTGTCTGAGGGCGCAGAATGCCAAGTGTTAGGGTTCAGGTATTGAGACCCGTATTGTATGATTATGAGATGAGGTGTCATAGGGTGACTTATATTCGGAGGATTATCTTTTTGGAAAAAATTAGATTTGAAAGCATTATTTTGAAAGAAACTCTTTTGAAAAGAACACTTATTTGAAGGAAGTATATTTCAAACCATTTTTTTATCACTTGAAAAGAGTTTGATTATTTGATTGATGCTTGCTGGTTAAGACTCAAGGTGAAGGCTGTTGTAGCTGCTGAGTTATGTTGTCCTTTCTGTATTTGTGATTTCGAATTTGGGTTGTATTTTTTTGTTAACTTTTATGAGCTTTATTATGATTTTCCACTATTACTTCTTGTTTCCTCTCCATATTGTAGTGTATTGTTAGCAATATCGCTTAGTCTTTATATAGATATCATGTTCGGTTTTTTTTCTATACTTATACTTGTTCTGCTTATTAGACCAGTGGGTGTCTTGACTGTTCTTCGTCACTACTCCACCGAGGTTAGTCTTGATACTTACTGGGCACCGCTGTGGTGTGCTCATACTAGACTTCTGCACACTTTTTGTGCAGATCCAGGTAGTGTTCGCTAGTAGCTGTGCGGATTCTTTCTGATGAGACTCAAGGTAGTCCTGCTGCTGCGTTTGCAGGCTTCGGAGTCACCTTCCTTTTTATATTCACACTGTTGTACTTATTTCCATATGGTTCTGTTTAGAAGTTGTAGCGAAACTCTGTAGAGCTTATGAATTGTACTACCGGGTTTTGGGAATTATAAATTTTATAGAGATTTCTGCTTCAAGACTGTTAAATTTCATTTATTTATGTGGTATTTCAGCATGAGTTAGGCTTACCTAGTCCCTAAGACTAGGTGCCATCACGGTACCCAAACGGAGGGAAAGTTGGGTCGTTACAAGTTGGTATCAGAGCTCTAGGTTCATAGGTGATATGAGTCATAAGCGAGTTTAGTAGAGTCTTGCGGATCGGTACGGAGACGTCTGTACTTATCTTCGAGAGGCTACGGAACTATTAGGACAATCTCACTTCCTTCATTCTTATCGTGCGAGCTTATTGATCTTGGAGTTTGAACTTTTATCCTTCCACTCTCTCACCGACGGTGAGGACACGAGCCGCGGTTATCGGTGGCGCTGCTTCCGGAACAGGTATCGCTAGAGACAGAGGCATAGGCCGACGAGGAGTATGTGCCACAGCTAGACCACACTCAGAGCAGCGAGTTTCCATTAGTCAGGTCCCAGGTGTCATGGCAGCACAATTGGTGGTTCCAGTTCAGCCCATGGTCAGGGCAGCAATATCCTAGGGAGAGTAACTTAGATTTGCAAGGTTCAAGAAAATGTGACCCTCCTACATTCAGCGGTTTGGCTTATGAGAGCACAATGGGTTTCATAGAGGAGTGCCATCGTATTTTCAGCATCATAGGTATTGTTGAGACGAGTGGGGTTGCTATTACTACATTCCAGGTTAAAGGAGCGACTTATCAGTGGTGGCGGGCATACGAGTTGGGTAGCCAGCCGATGCAGCTTCACTTACATGGGTTCAGTTGTCAGAGATATTTTGAGAGAGTTTGTACCTCGGTCACTTCGGGATGCATGGCACACGGAGTTTGAGCAGTCACGTCAGGGCACCGTGTCAGTATTAGGTTACGTCATCAGATTCAATGGTTTGGCCAGACATGCACCTGCCTTGGTCGCTACAGTTAGAGAGCGAGTTCGTGGATTCATTGAGGGGCTCAGCCATGATATTCGGTTCAGCATGGCTCGAGAGTTGGGGTCAGATGTTTCGTTTCAACGGGTGGTACGGATCGCTCGCCGGTTTGAGGGCATGTGGGACCAGGAGCGAGAGGACAGACGAGATTAGTAGAGAGAGAGTACAGAGAGGCGAGGAGGCCTTATGGACCGGAGAGATCTGCTGGCCCTTATTCTGGAGGCAAGGTGCGACATGGTAGAGGTTTCGTGGGTCAGTCAGTTCAGTTTGCGCTTCAAGCTTCACAGTGATTCGGGTGTTCATGGGTCTCAGAGTAATCGTACCGCACAGTTCCCACAGCCACATCAGTAGAGGGGTTGCTTTGAATGTGGAGATACTAGCCATATAGTGAGAGATTGCCCATGATTTAGGGCAGATGTGTCACATCGAGGTATTCAGGTGAGTAGAGGGCGCCCAAGAGGAGGAGGCCCGGTCAGTTGATGTGTTTCACATAGTAGGCTTGAGGCCACTGTGCCAGATGATGTCATTCAGGTATGCCTCCAGCTTGTTATAGAGGAGCACCATCCGCATTTCATTTCAGTTTTGCTTATCGGGGCGAGTTCCCCGATTTGTTGCTCCACTTATGGGAGCGTTTCATGATTTGCACTCTGTTTATGTGTAACCCTGTTGGAAGGTTCTATGAGTGATAGCCGTGTCTATCATCTGTTTTATTCATTATCGAGAGTTATGAGACTAGTTGTAAATTCCTATTGTCCATTTCGATAGGCTTGATGTGATTTCTGAGTATTTTTGGCTACGAGCTAGGGCTTGGCATATATCGAGTAAAACCGATAACCCGAACCGTTAATTGTTTATTGGGTTATCGGTATCGGGTTATTGGGTTAACGGTTCGATAATGGTTTAGAATTTTTTTACTATTGGGTTATCGGTTCGGGCCTCGGTTTGCCAATTTTGTTAATGGGTTAACCGATAACCCAATAAGAATTAATAAAATTACGACTTTACCTTAAGTATGTACAAATACTAGGGCTTCAGTTCATTCTCTCCTACTCTTTCTCAACCGCACTCTTCAGTTGCTTCATCTTCATTTTTCATAGACCTTACTAGTAACTCCTAGCGTAAGTCTTTAGTATACTATATGTGAATTCTTCTCTTTTTTTCTTAACTCAAGTGAATTGTCTTCTCTTTTTTGCCTCTAAGCGAGTTATCTTATCGGGTAAACTGATAACCGAACCGATACTGATTGATAATCGATTAACCGATATCCGATAACCAATATCTTATCGGTTCGGTTATTGGTTTATCAAATTTGTAAACCGATAACTGATATGCTAAACCGATAATATTCATAACCGAACCGAACCGACCGATGCGCATCCCTACTACGAGCTATGATTTTTATGCTCCATCGGAATGGGAGCCAGTACTTGTTGTAATTTGTGACAGAAATTGGTCTAGTGAAAGTTTCCAGCTGGTTTGATATATATATATATATATATATATATATATATATATATATATATATATATATATATATATATATATACACTACTTGTGAATCAGAGTTAAGGGTAAGACCCTCGTGATCTCATGTGATTTGATGTGTTTGAACCGGGCTATGTACCACGGTGGAAGTTATACCAGTATGAGATCTTGTGAATTGTTCATATGCTTTAATTCTTTTCTTGTTGTATTACTTTGTAGGTTGGTACTGATAGAGAGTTGTGCCTGTCGGGCTTGTTTGATAGTTCTCCTATGTGTTTTTCCTTTCATATTCAGTCATTTCGTTTTGTGTTTCTTGAATTTTAGCTTGCGAGGTATGTGCCCAGTGGTGTTGGTTGTGTCTTGTTGATTTGCGTGTTTGGTTATGAGGTCTTCGTGTTCTTGTGCCATCGTCAGCGTTGTGGAGGTTTGGAACGGGTTCCTATTGAATATGAGGCTTATGGCCGGTGCTTGATTTGATTCGGGCAGATATTGTTATCAGAAATATTATTGTGGGCCTATGTGTGATGTGTCATGTTGTGTGGTTGTACTCTATGGGTGTTGGCACGAGTTGATGTAGCTGGTCGAGACTGGTACCGGATACGGATTTAGAATCAGGTCTCTTGGAAATGAATGGAAGGTGAGAATTTTGGCTCTAAGACTTAATGGTATTGGTAGAAAAGGCTAAATCTTAGTTGAGATGGTGTCGTCAGGTTTATGTGGATTGGGGTGACGTGGGATCACCCGCGGGTGTATGTTAGATGTGACGACCCGACCCGTCGTCGCGCGAGTTACCGCCCCATTTCCCCCATTTTTCTATTTCTTTATGCTTCATTATCAGTGTTGGGTGTGAACGAGTTGATTTGGATTGGTTCTAGAAGGAAATGAGACACTTAGTCTCTTTAAGGAAGGTTTGTTTTGGAAAAGTCAATCGGACGTTGACTTATGTGTTAGAGGGCTCGGATATGAATTCCGATGATTCGGTTAGCTTTGGGGGATTATTTGTGACTTAGGAGTGTGATCGGAAGTAATTTTGGAGGTCCGGTGTAGAATTAGGCTTGAATTGGCAAAGTTAGTATTTTGGCGAATTCCGGTTGATAGGTGAGATTTTGCTCCGAGGGTCGGAATGGAATTTCGAGAGTTGCTATAGCTTCGTTATGTGATTTGGGATGTGTGTGCAAAATTTCAGGTCATTCGGAGGTGATTTGGTTGGGTTTTTGATCGAATGCGTGTTTCGGAAGTTTTTGAAGAACTTAGGCTTGAATTCGACGAGAATCAATGGTTTTAGTGTTGTTCGAGGTGTTTTGATGATTGGAACAAGTTTGAATGATGTTATAGGATGTGTTGGTGCTTTTGGTTGAGGTCCCGGGGGCCTCGGGGTGATTTCGGATGGCTAACGGGAGGTTTGAACTTGGAAAAATGCTGCAGAAATGCAGCTGTCAGTGCAGCAGGATTTTGGTCTTCGCGAACGCGAGTGGGACATCGCGTTCGCGTAGAAGGAATTTGAGGGCCAGGATTTTTGACCTTCACGTTCGCATTGGAGGACTCTCGATCACGGAGGGTTAGGTGATCAAGCTTCGCGTTCGCGGGAGAAGGTCCGCGTTCGCGTAAAGCAGTTGGGTCCCAGGGCAGTTCCCCTTCGCGTTCGCGTGGAGGTGTACGCGTAGGCTATTTTTGTCAGAAGCAATTTTCTTCATCGCGAACGCGAGTGGACCCTCGTGTTCGCATAGAGGAAATCATCACTGGACAGAAGGGTTTTAATAAATATTTCATCCGCGGACTAAGTCCTATTTTCACCATTTTTGAGCATCCTTGAGAGCTTTTGGACGGGAATTGAAGAGGATTTCGATTGGGATTGATTGGAGGTAAGCCGTATGAACTAAAAATACGATTTTATTGTGAAATTGACCTTGAAATCCATGGAAACTTAGCAAAAAGGGGAAGAACTAGGGCTTGAGTTTTAATATTTCAAATTGGGATTTTTGGGGTCATTTGGACTCCGATTTTGGTAATCTTTATATGTATAGACTCGTGGCGAGATAAGGAGTCCGTTGATATTAAATTTTCTGATTTTTGAGAAGTGGGACCGGGGCTCGGGTTTTGCTAATTTCGAGATTTTCGCTATTTTTCGATTGTTTTTGATAGGGTATTGTTCAATTGGCATATTATGACGTATTCGTTGTGGTTTTGGTCATATTCGACGCGCGAGGAGGTCGATTTGAGAGGCAAGGGCATAGCGAGCTAGGATTTTGGCCGGCTTGAGGTGAGTAATAGATGTAAATGATGTCCTGAGGGTTTGAAACCCCGTATTTGCACATCGTAGTGCTATATTAAGGTGACTTGCACGCTGGGTAGCGAGCATGGGATAGAGCACTGTTGGGGATTGTCACTTGGTCCGTCTCGAATATACTGCGCAATTGACTGAAATTCACTTATTATCATTATTATTGAGTTGATTTCTATATTTGGGCTTCGTGCCAATTGATTGAATCCTTCAGGGATTACTACTACTGGTTTCTTACCATTTTTCATATCGTTGAACTCAGTCCTAATATTTAATATTGTTTTGTAAACTCAGCCCCCTTTTCTCAAACTAGAAACTTAATTAATATTTTCAAATAAAGTTTGGGCTGAATATTTCTATATTATTGTGCCCGAGAGGCTTATGTGATTTTGGACTGAGTATGGGATCGGGTTGCGCGCCGCAGCGGTACAATATTGATATTGATATGAGGCCGAGGGCCTAGTGGATGCCACGAGATGGCTTATTATTGCGCTTGGACCGTAAGGGGCCCCTCCCGGAGTCTGCACACCCCCAGTGAGCGCCGTCGACGATTAATAAATGGAGCGGGCTGCACGCCGCAGCGGGTACTGGAGAGTACCGGTCTATGTGTTGCATTGCATATTTGATTGTCATTTACTTATTTATCCGTTGTGGTATTTCCATAATTGTTTTCACTGATTTACTAATTTTATACTACTGGGTTCAACTTGCTGTATTTATAGAATTACTTTGTGCCTATTCAGGATTTCTTATTCTCAGCCTTTATTTATGTTTATTACTCACTGGGTCGGGGTACTCACATTACTCCCTGCACCTTGCGTGCAGATCCAGGTACACCTGAGGCAGTGTGAGGATTTCTCTGCCTAGCATCATATCTGGGAGTTTCAAGGTAGCTGCATATGACGTCCGCAGTCCTGATCTTCCTTCTTTCTTATTGCTTTAATTTTCGCATTTCTAGAGAACGATATGCAGTAGGTTGATACTCATGTATTAGAGGCTCAGACTTGTGACACCGGATTCTTCGGTCCGTGTAGTTGGTTTATATTTTGGGATTTCCGCATGTGTAACTCTATTTCCGGATTTCAGTATTATGACTTAGTAATTTATCTGTGTCAATTAATTTATGAACTGTGATTAATTGGTTAAGGCTGTTGAAATGGTCGGGCTTGCCTAGCAGTGTGTTGGGCGCCATCACGACCGGGATTGGGGTCGTGACATTGGAAGTGTGCATTCAGTGACTTGAGGACTTCGAGGCGAATCTTAGCACGTTCGAGGACGAACGTTTGTTTTAAGAGGGGGAGGATGTAACGACCCGGCCGGTCGTTTTGAGAATTTAAGCTTCGTTCTGAGGCGTAAGGTTTTGAACAGCTTCATATTATGTATATCGACTTGCGTGCATGGTTCAATTGAGTTTCGGAAGTTTAAACGGTGAGAATTTGACCGGAACTGGATTTTTGAGTAAACGGCCCCGGAATGAATTTTTGATGATTCCAACAGCTTCGTATGGTGATTTTGGACTTAGGCGCGCATCCGTATTTAGATTTGGAGGACCGTAGGGTAATTTGAGGCATTTCGACGAAAGTTGGAAAAGTTGAAGTTTGAAAAATTGAGAAGTTTGACCCATAGTTGACTTTTGTGATATCGGGTTCAGAATGCGATTTCGAGAGTTGGAACGGCTCCGTTATGTTATTTTGGACTTGTCTGTAAAAGTTGGCGTCATTCTGAGTTGATTTGATAGGTTTCGGCCCGAGTTTTGGAAGTTGGAAGATTTGAAAGTTTCTAAGTCCGATTCATGGTGTGATTCGTCGTTTCGGCGTTGTTTGATGCGATTTGATGCCTCGAGCGAGTCCGTGTTAAGTTATATGACTTGTTTGTGTGTTTAGACGGGGTCCCGGGGGCCTCGGGTGGGCTACGGGTCATTTTTCCCATTTTTGGAACTGCTGTTTTTTTTCTGCTTCTGGTATCCTCGCATTTGCGAGGTTTAGGTCGCAATTGCGGGAGGTAGTCATCGCAATTGCGAACCTGAGCTGCTGGAGACTGTGTCGCATTTGCGAAGGAAACACCGCATTTGCGAAGCCCTCAGAGTTTGCATTTGCGAACTCCCTATCGCATTTACGACGAGGATAGTACTATTCTAGGCTTCGCATTTGCGAGTTCGCATTTGCAAACCCAGTGTCGCCAATGCAACATCTGCAGCCTACTAAAAGCTGGGTAAGTTTTGCTTCATTTTTTTTCCCATATTTTTGAACCCTAACTCCGAGAGTGGGCGATTTTGAGAGAAGATTTTCATGCCAAATCATTGGGTAAGTGTCTCTAATCAATTTCCAACTATATTTTTGTGATTATGTCTTAGATTTAACATCAAATTCATGAAAAATCTAAAGGAAAGTTTGGGAAAAATTGTGAATTCTTTCAAAAATGTAAAATGATGATTTGAAGGACCAAATGGTATCAGAATTTGATAATTTTTGTATGGTTGAACTCGTATCGAAATGGGTATTTGGTTTTTGTAAAATTTGTTGGGTTCCGAGGTACGGGCCAGGGGGTCGACTTTTGGACCGATTTTTGGATTTTGTTGAAGATTGAGACTTTATGATCTAGAATAGTTTCTGATGTGTTTTATTTGTGCTTTGAAGTTAATTTGGTTAGATTTGAGCCGTCCGGAGATCTTTTCACCCGAGAAGTGCATTTTAGAGTATCGGTGTGTCGTCTTTAAGGTAAGTATCTTTCCTAACCTTGTGTGGGAGACTTCCCCTTAGGATTTGAGTCTTCTACGTGGATTGTAGTCCGTGTACGCGGGTGACGAGTGCGTGTTCGGACTTATTTGTGGAAAGTTGGCCTTTAAGGTTCTTAGGTCTTTATATTCACCGTGTATGCATGTGTTCTTGACCTGACTGAGTTTCCTATTTACTAGTTTCACCTCTACATGCTTAATTGGAATTAATTGCTTCATGATTCACTCTTATCACCTAATTGACTCCTATTTGATTAAATAAAAGAATTTCGCATCTCCTATTGTTATGCTATCTTTTTCATAGCTGTTGTCTTATTCGAGAATCATCATTATCCATCCTAAAATTTATATAGTCTTAAGTGGAGCTAAAGATCATCTCTCCTTAATTGAATTGTCGAATATCCTCGAAATTGTCCAATCTTAAAAGAAGTTAGATAACCTATGCCCTTGTTGACTTGCCCTTATTTGGGACTATTTGACTCGTGTTGATTTCCTTGTTATTGACTTGTATATTGTGGGATCGTCGCTATATATTAGTTTTCCCGTTGTTGAACTGTTCCCTTTATGCCAGCATTCTTTCTGTGGTTATTCCTTGTGAGCTGGTTCTGCCGTTTCCTTGCGATTTTTAGTCCTTAAGTTGATTTACTTGTCTTACCTTGTATTATTGTCATTGTTGTTGTTTTATGTATTGTGGTGGTGTACGAGCTTTTCTGTTGTGTTGTGACTGTTGTTTCTGTTGGTTGCGCTGCATGTTTACTTTGGGACTATGGATCGTTGTTTCGGGAGATCCCCCTGCATATTTACTTTTGGGACTACAGGGCTGCACCCGGGAGAATCCCCTGCACATATATTGACTTTTGATTGTAGTGCGGGATACCAAGAGATCCCCAGCACATATATTGAGGATACCAAGAGATCCTCGGGATACCAAGAGATCCCTAGCACATATATTGAGGATATCAAGAGATTCTCGGGATACCAAGAGATCCCTAGCACATATATTGAGGATACCAAGAGATCCTCGGGAGACCAAGAGATCCCCAGTACATATATTGAGGATACCAAGAGATCCTCGGGATACTAAGAGATCCCTAGCACACATATTTACGTTTGGGACTATGGGACGATATCTTTGAGATCCCCAGGTAAAATCATTGACCCTGTGTAAACATTATAGGTGTTGTCCGTTCCATTCCTTATACTTACTAGTTGGTGCGAACTATGTTAGGACACTTGCACAAGCATACACGTGGTTAATCACCCTTATCGGGTAGGAGGCTCTTTGAGATTTCTGAGTATAGACGCACCCCTTGTTTATTTTCCTTCCATGTGAAAATGACTCTTTGGGCACGTGAGTTGTCAGTATGATTATGAGGTGTGATGAGGGCACAAGATGCCAAGTGTTAGGGTTCAGGTATTGAGACCCGTATTGTATGATTATGAGATGAGGTATCACAGGGTGACTTATATTCGAAGGATTATCTTTTTGGAAAAGATTATATTTGAAAGCATTATTTTGAAAGAAACTCTTTTGAGAAGAACACTTATTTGAAGGAAGTATATTTCAAACTATTTTTTTATCACTTGAAAAGAGTTTGATTATTTGATTGATGCTTGCTGGTTAAGACTCAAGGTGAAGGCTGCCGTAGTTGCTGAGTTATGACTTGTCCTTTCTGTATTTGTGATTTCGAATTTGGGTTGTATTTTTTTGTTCACTTTTATGAGCTTTATTATGGTTTTCCACTATTACTTGCTGTTTCCTTTCCATATTGTAGTTTCTGTATTGTTAGCAATATCGCTTAGTCTTCATATAGATATCATGTTCGGGTTTGTTTCTATACTTATACTTGTTCTACTTATTAGACCAGTGGGTGTCTTGACTGTTCCTCGTCACTACTCCGCCGAGGTTAGTCTTGATACTTACTGGGCACCGCTGTGGTGTGCTCATACTAGACTTCTGCACATTTTTTGTGCAGATCCAGGTATTGTTCGCTAGTAGCTGTTCGGATTCTTGCCGAGGAGACTCAAGGTAGTCCTGCTGCTGCGTTCGCAGGCTTCGGAGTCACCTTCCTATTTTATATTCACACTGTTGTACTTATTTCCATACGGTTGTGTTTAGAAGTTGTAGAGAAACTCTGTAGGGCTTATGACTTGTACTACCGGGTTTTGGGAATTATAAATCTTGTAGAGATTTCTGCTTCAAGACTGTTAAATTTCATTTATTATTGTGGTATTTCAGCATAAGTTAGGCTTACCTAGTCCCTAAGACTAGGTGCCATCACGGTACCCAAACGGAGGGAAAGTTGGGTCGTGACAGATTCAGACAGTTATTCTTTTATTCACACTATTATTTGTAGCACTCTAGACCCACCAGTTCTAGGATTGTATTTGGATATCGCCATTATTTTAGTTTATTTACTATAATTCAGTTTATTCAGCTTATTGGCTTTAATTTGATTTGAATTGTTAAAAATGGCTAATAATTATATCTAACATTGGTTGCCTAGCAAGTGAAATGTTAGGCGCCATCACGGTCCTGATGGTGGGAATTCCGGGTCGTGACAGTATTTTTTCAGAAGTACTTTATCCAAAAGTACTTTTAAAAAAAATAGTTTGTGTTTGGTCAATTCATTTAAGAAGTACTTTTTTTGCAATATTTGATAAACAAATTATATTTGACCGATCTTTCCCAAAAATACTTTTGAGTGTCAAATTACCAAAAAGGATAATACCATGGTCTTATAATTATTTTAAAAAGAAAAATGAACTTACATATTTATCATTTGAGACTTTTATTATTTTTTATTTTATTTAATTAAAATATAAAACATATATTAAATAAACACATTAAAGATTTATATCAATATAACATATATAGTTATACCAAAGCATAAAATATTATCTTATATAATTACTTATTGTTTACATGATGATTTGAATAATAAAAATACGTCATTCAGTATGAATCAGAAGTCTATTCCACAAATTACTAGTATAAATTATTAATTTAGAATATAGTAACTTAAAAGGAGCAGAATCTTGAATCCATTAGATTCAAACCTTGAGCCCGTCTCTGCCGGCTAGAAAAAATAAACAGTAAATTCGACCCGACTATTTGTGTGAAGATACCTTTAATTTATTGAATTATTCGGAAGGGGCAAAGTTCCAAGTAGAAGTTTCCAAATATGATGGTGTTATATAAATAAGCTTTTGAAAAGTCAATGGCTTTAGGAATGGTGCTAAAATTCTTAGTGATTTCTCAATTCGTTTCTCCTGCTTTTCCTGCACCAGCAAAACAGCATGTTAATAGCATATAATAGAATTTGTGAAGTATGGGCTGAAAGCCTGAAATTGTACTGAAGTCACGTGATGCCCCTCGATTGTCATGATTATATTCATAATTTAGCCCTCTCATAAATTTTGTGTGTGTTTCTTTCTTCACTTAGCCAATTTATTTGTTTTTTTTCCTTCGTGCGAGCTACTTCTCAAGCACTACTTACATTAATTCTACTGCAATTTCATATTCATAAATAATGAATATGAAGTCTTCTGTATAATAGTCATCATCTATAGTAACACTTTACTGTAATGGCCAAGTTTTCTTTGGAACAAATTTTTATGTTATGTTATAATATATGTTTTTCATAATATCATTTCACTATACCAATCAAAAAATATCAGAACGCGGAGCTGTTATAAAAAAAATTGACAGTAGTTTGAAAACTTGAGCTTTGCAAGGGAAAGCATATGGTGATGATGATAATAGTGCGACTTCGTCATGTAAGAATGTTTTATCTTCCTTTTTTTTTGGGTAAATTTATTACATATGCGGTCATGAAACAAGAAATATTATTTGTTTAAGGAATAATACTGTCTCCGTTCATTTCATGTGATATTTTTCATCTGATCATGCACATTTTATCAAGCCTTAATGACATGACATATTAGATTATACGAAGATACTGTTAGAAAAATAGTGAATATGATATCTCAAAAGGAAGTGTTCAGAACCATATTTTCTGAAAGTGTCTAAATTCATTTTATTAATATTTAGTGTCTTTATTATTTCATGCAATAATGGATCATTATTTTATATTTGTAACTGTTGGACCATTATTCACCCATTATAACCACTTGATTCCATTCACCTATATATACACACATTCTTTATATACATACATTCTTTCTGGTGTGGTAGTGTAACTACCCGATCGTTCGTTCTGAGAGTTATAGCCACATTTCCCCGATCTATGCTTATTTATGTGTTGTTCAGCTGTGTTGAGTTGTATCGAGTTGGTAGGTTTGGGTTCAGAGTAGTTTTGGAGTGAAATGAACACTTAGTCTCTTAATTAGAAAGCTAAGTTAGAAAAGTCAACCGGAAGTTGATTTATGAGTAAAAGAATTCGGATTTGGATTTTTATGATTCGGTTAGCTTAGTTGGATGATTTTCGACTTAGGAGTGTGTCCGGAATATAATTTGAAGGTCCGTGGTAGAATTCGGCTTGAATTGGCAAAAGTTGGAAGTTTAGAAATTCTTAGGCTTGAATTCGAGGTTGATTTGGTATTTTGGTGTTGTTTTGGGTGTTTCGGAGGTTTGACTAAGTTCGGGTAGTGATATATGACTTGTTGGAATTGTTGGTTGAGGTCCCGAGGGCCTCGGATGAGTTTTAAATAAGTTTGGGTTGTGTTGCGCTCGTTTTTCTAATGTTTCGACGCCGTTTCTTCAAGCATAAATGATATCATATTGAACAAATGAGTTACAATTTCTTTTTTGATTGAAGCATTAGATCCGTATCGTAATTACGGACCCGTAGCAAAAAGAATCGTCGAATTTGGACATCGTATGAGGATTTTATGGTCATTTTACTAAGAATTAGGTTGCCAGATTTTTCAGATTAATTACGAAATTGCCACTGACGTCGTATTTAAAAATCTGCACTATTTGCAAATATTAAAACCTACATATCTCATTCATTATAAGGTCAAATTGAGTGATTCAAAAGCCTAACTTGACTAGAATTTCACAAGGAATCCATTGGAGGCATAAAATACGAGTTTCGGGATCGTTTGGCACAAGAAACGAGGCAGAATAACTGCCAGAAAAATTATATAAAACTAGGGTTTGTTCATTCGGTCATATTTTGAGTTGGGGAGCTCGGATTTGGGCGATTTTGGAGGCGATTTTCACCATATGGATTGGGGTAAGTGTTCTCTACTCGATTTTGATTATAATTTATGAATCCATCTTCGTTTTTGGGATTTGATTGATGATTTCAAAGTGAAATTGAGGCAGTTAGGGTTTGAGTTTTGGAGAGTTTTAAGTAAGGATTTGAGGGACCAAACGGAGTCCGATTTTGATAAATTTCATATGGTTAGACTCGGGAGAGAATGAGGTTTATGATTCTGCCATTTTTGACTGATTCCGAGACGTGGACCCGGCGGATTTTGGCCGATTTCGAATTTTTGACATATTTTATAGTTTTTATTGTGGAATTCGATTCTTTAGCACATGATGGTGGTATTAATCTGATTATGGTTAGATTCGAAGCTTTTGGAGACCGAGTCCAGAGACGAGGGCATCCCGGAGTAGAATTTCACGCTGTTGAGGTAAGTAACAGTTTTAACTCTGGCTTTGAGGGTATAAACCCGGAGAGTTTGATATCATGTGTTTGTTTTGAGGTGATACCCACGCTAGGTGACGGGCGTGTGGGTGTATACCTCTAGGGATGGAGACTTGGTCCGTCCCGTGAGGCCTCATGGCCATCATTTGTGTTTATGCATTTACTTGTTGTTGAACTTGACTGCCTTCATGTTGGGGATCATACGTAGGATTTATTCATGATCACATTATTTATACTCAGTCATAGAAATTATTGTACATGTTTACCCCCGTCTCTATTATTTGCTAATATGATGTGATACTTGATGTGGGTTGTGTCCCCTTATTTGTTGATGATGGTGAGGCTAGTGAGGTACATGATTGAGTGAGACCGATGGCCTGGTTGTGAGGATATTAAAACCATAGCGCGTGAGTTGTCCGCGTAGCACGTGAGTTGACCGTGCGGGTTCAGGTACTTATACCATAGCGCGTGAGTTGTCCGTGTAGCACGTGAGTTGACCGTGCGGATCCAGGTATTGATATGGTAGCACGTGAGTTGTCCGTGCTTAGCGCTTGGGCTTTGGGAGCCCCTCCGGAGTCTGTACACACCTCCAGTGAGCGCAGAGTGTTGAGTGTATTGAGTGCTGAGTGGTGAGTGCGAGTTCTGAGTGATGGAGTGGCATTGCTGTGAGGTTGCATTTACTTTTGCTGTTGCTGCATTTATCTGTTAAATTTCTTTTTGGCATTTACTGAGCTATGGAATTTACCTATTTATTCCTATTATTTTTAAAATTGTGAAAAATAAATAATTGGACTGTTTTGCTCAGCTCGTCACTACTGCTCAGTTCCTTAGTTATTTCTGTTACTACTGAGGTGGTTGTACTCATACTACACCCTGCACTTTATGTGCAGATCCAGGTGAGTTCGTTGAGTTCAGGCCGGCTATCTGTAGAAATTGCAAGGTAGCTGCCAATGTCCGCGGGACCTTGTCACTCTTTTTGTCATTTCTTCTTTTAGACAGTTATATATCTTAGTTCATAGTTTTAGACACTCATGTCTTAGTGACACCCTGATGTTTGGGACTCGTTTCCGTATTTTATATTATTTATATTTAGAGTTGGTTTAGTTTATCAGGAATTAAATTATTGGAAATATTTTATTAAATTCTTATAATCAGATTAGTTGGTATCAGAGCCTAGGTTACATAGGTCTCACGAGTCATGAGCGGGTTTAGTAGAGTCTTGCGGATCGGTACGGAGACGTTTGTACTTATCTTCGAGAGGCTGCAGAACTTTTAGGAAAACTTCACCTTCTTGAATTCTTATCGTGCGATATTGATTCAGCTTGAAGCGTAACTCTTTGAATTCCTTCCACGCATTCATATGCGCACATGAGCGCTCGGTATCAGTTATGCATCGACGGATTATCATTCCCTGGATGAGGTGCGAGATGTGATTTCTGTGTTGATGTTGGGCCAGTCCAGGGGACTTGAGGCCGGGTTTTGTTTGGAGCTGGAGTACGAATATTTTGATTGTGTGAGCATGTGCTTATATGTCCGTTGGTGTCCCTATTAGTGGGATTTGTGATTTGATGGATGTGTGGCGAGTATGATTTGACTGCGAGATTATGTTCGGATTGATCGAATGTGACGAGAAGGGTTTACTTGAGATGTAGCAAGGACTAATGGGTGTTTGATTTGTGACTTGATATAGCTTGTTCGGACTCTGTCTGATAAGAGGTTTATTACCAGCCTTTGGTTCTTTTGGGCAGCTACTATGATTAGAAATCATCGTTGTGACTTGTGAGTGTTTGAATTATGTGGTATATCATGTGATTTCAGGTATGTTTTAGACTCGTTCGAGGACGAACGTTTTTTAAGAGGGGGAGGATGTAGCTACCCGATCGTTCGTTCTGAGAGTTATAGCCACATTTCCCCCATCTATGCTTATTTATGTGTTGTTCAGCTGTGTTGAGTTGTATCGAGTTGGTAGGTTTGGGTTCAGAGTAGTTTTGGAGTGAAATGAACACTTAGTCTCTTAATTAGAAAGCTAAGTTAGAAAAGTCAACCGGAAGTTGATTTATGAGTAAAAGAATTCGGATTTGGATTTTTATGATTCGATTAGCTATGTTGGATGATTTTAGATTTAGGAGTGTGTCCGAAATATAATTTGGAGGTCCGTGGTAGAATTAGGCTTGAATTGGCAAAAGTTGGAAGTTTAGAAGTTCTTAGGCTTGAATTCGAGGTTGATTTGGTATTTTGGTGTTGTTTTGGGTGTTTCGGAGGTTTGACTAAGTTCGGGTAGTGATATATGACTTGTTGGAATTGTTG
>NC_031997.1:49710855-49735975 GCF_001879085.1 Nicotiana attenuata
TTTTAAGTAAGGATTTGAGGGACCAAACGGAGTCCGATTTAGATAAATTTTATATGGTTAGACTCGGGAGAGAATGAGGTTTATGATTCTGCCATTTTTGACTGATTTCGAGACGTGGACCCGGGGGCCGGATTTTGGCCGATTTCGGATTTTTGACATATTTTGTAATTTTTATTGTGGAATTCGATTCTTTAGCACATGATGGTGGTATTAATCTGATTATGGTTAGATTCGAAACTTTTGGAGACCGAGTCCAGAGACGAGGGCATCCCGGAGTAGAATTTTACGCTGTTGAGGTAAGTAACAGTTTTAACTCTGACTTTGAGGGTATAAACCCGGAGAGTTTGATATCATGTGATTGTTTTGAGGTGATACCCACGCTAGGTGACGGGCGTGTGGGTGTATACCTCTAGGGATGGAGACTTGGTCCGTCCCGTGAGGCCTCATGGCCATCATTTGTGTTTATGCATTTACTTGTTGTTGAACTTGACTGCCTTCATGTTGGGGATCATACGTAGGATTTATTCATGATCACATTATATATACTCAGTCATAGAAATTATTGTACATGTTTACCCCCGTCTCTATTATTTGCTAATATGCTGTGATACTTGATGTGGGCTGTGTCCCCTTATTTGTTGATGATGGTGAGGCTAGTGAGGTACATGATTGAGTGAGACCGATGGCCTGGTTGTGAGGATATTAATACCATAGCGCGTGAGTTGTCCGCGTAGCGCGTGAGTTGACCGTGCGGGTTCAAGTATTTATACCATAGCGCGTGAGTTGTCCGTGTAGCACGTGAGTTGACCGTGCGGATCCAGGTATTGATATGGTAGCACGTGAGTTGTCCGTGCTTAGCGCTTGGGCTTTGGGAGCCCCTCCGGAGTCTGTACACACCCCCAGTGAGCGCGGCGATCGTTGAGTTCAGGCCGGCTTTAATTGGAGACTGCAAGGTAGCTGCCAGCGTCAGCAGGATCTTGTTACTCCTTTCATTATTTCTTCTTTGGACAGTTAGACGGTTTATATATCTCAGTTCATAATTTTAGACGCTCATGACTTAGTGACACCCCGATGTTTGGGACTCGTTTCCGTATTTTATGTTATTTATATTTAGTGTTGGTTTAGTTTATCAGGAATTAAATTATTGGAAATATTTTATTAAATTCTTATAATCAAATTAGTAGTAATATTTTGGGAATAGGCTTGCCTTGTAACACGATAGGCGCCATCACGACCATGGTTAGATTTTGGGTCGTGACAAGTAGATACTAAGTATACATAAAATACTCTCCTTCCTTCTGCTGGATTTTTTACCAAGATAAATATATCTTTGTTAGTTTATGCTCCTAGTTTATACTATAAGGGCTTGTTGAATCCTGGGGGATACACCCACATCGGGTGAAATATCCTTAAGCACAATATCTTTGACATGCCTCAAGCCAGAGGCGGAGCCAGGATTTTAAGTGTGTGGGTTCTGAATTTTAAGACGGGACCGCGACCTTAAGCTAATATACGCAATTGTAATATTAAGAAACGAGTACATATATATATATATATATATATATATAACATATGTCTAATGATCCTTNATATATATATATAAAACGACCATTTAACACAATATATGACCATAAACATTATCGTTATAATTGCAATTGACTACTCATCATGTTTTGAAAACAAAAAATGATCACATCATTAGGTAGGTGTTTAAGTTTCAATAGTCTATTCTATGCATATCAAACTAAACAATCATTCAGAAAGTTATCACCAATGCAAAATTTTATAAAAGTAAAAGTTCTTTCCACTATTACAGTAACCAAAAAAGCCATCAAATTTAAACAAACAAAAAAGTTTCCATATCTCGTGAATATTTATTTTCAATGTTCACTACATATACTAGATGCATAGAACAACTTTTTTGCTTTCCTTTTTTTCTTTTTGCTAATAGAAGGCTATCAGATGATGCAATGTTCCCTCACCGGCTTAATGGCCACATCCTTTCTGGCCTAAACAAATATTGCCCTAGCCTTTGGACATATTCACAGAACAGCTGCCTAGATGACAAGAGGAGCACTAAAATATTCGTAAGAGCTATGGGTTATGAGAATGATAAGGGCATCAGTCAACATTCGAGCACGAATGTTTTTAAGAGGGGGAGGATGTTACATCTCGGGTTTTCGTATGTTAAAGTTTCATCTTCAGTTAATTGACATAGACTCGGGGATGAGATTATCTGGAGGTTAACATATTTATGCTATTTTTAACAAGCGATGAATAAGTGTCCTGAAGGACAAAGGGTACACGAATTAAAGAAAACGAGTTTCGTTGAAAATGGACAATTTGGAATAAAATACTGGTCGAGCGATAATACCCGATAATTATGAACTAGTACCATGCAAGGTACCATATGACCACGGTAGTATAATATATAAAGTATTTTAAAAATAAATAGAATTTTAAGTAATTTGTTGCATTTTTAAATTATGCGGGTAATTGATTAATTACCGGGTAACAAGACATTACCCGGTTAATTAATAAGTGGATAAGATTAAATCTCTACCCCCCCCCCCCCCCCAAGAAAATGTGGCAGAAAGCCACTACTTAAGAAATGACTCATATTGAATTAGGGGTAGGTGGCTACCAAAGACTTATTTTGAGATATTAACAAAGTAGTAACTTAAGGCAAAGTCTTAAAAGACTATTACTCTTTAAACACAATCTGACCTTGGCTTGTAAAAACTTCAAAAACATCAATATACTTTTGGCTTAAAGCCAAGAACGTGAGAAAGCAGAATCACTTTCGTTCAAGATTTCAAACCATTTGAACCAAAATAATTCAAAAAGGTCTCTTTCCAAGACTTCAAGAGTCAGAAACGTTTTCTTCTTAAAATTTCAAACCAAGAAACGTTGGAACAAGTTTTATGTTTAAATCCATTCATCAGTTCAAAAACGTTCAAAGCAGAATCATTTTCGTTCATCAATTCAATCTTTAGCCAACGTTTCAATTTCAAAGAGCTACCAATTTCGTTTCTGAATTTCAAGCAGAATTTCGTCCATATTTCGCATAAGCAGATTCGTTCAAATAATTCTGGGAACAGGTATGTTAAGGCTAAGCTTTTCCTTCATTTTAGCGTAATCTCGTAATTACACAAGTTTGATAACGAGGCATAAAGAAAAATTCATATCCCGGAATTTACGTATATTTTGCTAGTCTCGCATTTACATATATTTTCCTAGTTTTGTAAGTTATCATATTCTTTTTATCGGGACTGCATATTCAGTTGAGTATTTCCTTCTTCCGGGCAAGAGAGCAGAGAGCTTACATATGTACAGTATTAAAAGTATTTTCATTACCATCGAGCTATAATCGATGGGCAGGCCCCTATTGGGCAACCTCTGATCAGATGGTAAGTTATATACCGAGCCTACTGGGGCCGAGCGCATATGAGCGAGCCCAGTTGGTCGAGATACAGAGCCTAGTATGGTCGAGCGCCTATGAGAGAGCCTACTACGGCAGAGCAGTTATATATATACCGAGCCTTATAGGGCCGGACAACTATTTTACTTACTATATTGAGAGAGTTGAGTCAGTATCAACAGGTAAGCATATCTTCAGATCATCTTTGACTTTCAATTACTTTCAGTTATTATATTATCAGTTCAGGTTCAGGTTTCAGTATATTGCCTTACATACTCGGTACATTATTTCGTACTGACGTCCCTTTTCTGGGGGGGCTGCATTTCATGCGTGCAGGTTCAGACAGACAGACGGGTAGACCTCCTCATTAGGTGTTGCCCGAGTTCAGCTTGATCGGTAAGCTCCATACCCTTCGGAGTTGCCGGGTCTAGAGCTTTATGTATATCTTATATATATATATATGTATATATATGTTATGAGTAGACTGTGGCCCTGTTCCGATCACAGTATATCCATCAGTAGAGGCTTGTAGACATATCCTGGCAGTTAGTGCAGTATGTTGGGCTTGTAGGCCTTTTATGTATATTTTGTTGGTTTGCTAGCTGTAGTAGTTATGACGGCCTTGTCGGCCCAGCATTATATTGATGTTTAGTCAGTATTTGAAATTTTCTGGCAATGTGGCCCATGTCCAAAGTATGACATTATATTTTTCAGAGTCCCTTAGTCGCAAGTTGGTACGCAAGGATAGGTGAGGCACCGGGTGCCGGTCTCGCCCCCTAGGTTCGGGGCGTGACATTCACTTGTTTCTTTCATTTTGCACTTCACATTTTTTGATTATTAATTGGTATTGAACTAAATCACATATCTTTAAAACCACAAATCAAATTTAATTGTTACTCGTATTTTTCGAGGTAAACAGTTTGGCGCCCATCGTGGGGCTAAAGATAATAGTGATTATTCTTTACTGATTCTCGTTTCACACGTTATTTATACGCTTTTTCTTGTCTAGATTTTCTACTTCTCAGGATTAAACATGTCGAACTCGCAAAATGCACCTGTTCATGACAACGAAGGTCTTGAATTTTATGGAGAAAACAACAATTTAGGGGTCGGTGTACCACCGATAAACCCTGGGGAAGTGCGAAATGTGGAACCAGTTGATGTTAGTTCACACATTGCCTTGGATGCAGATTTAGGCGCAGACCCCGGAGGGAGTGTACGTAGAGAAGCCCGATCTAGGGGCCAAGGAACACCAGTTATAGGAGATGGGGGAGTCAGCCTCCAAGTAATATTCGAGATGCTGCAAGCTCAGCAGATCTCCATCGCTCAACTTCAAAGTCAGAATAAAACTCCAAGTATAGCTGAACCAAAAATCACTCGACGTGTTAAACTAGCGCCAGAGAGGTCAAACGGAAATGACTCGGGGACTGACCCCACCATTATGAGGATACTCGAAGAGCTCACCAAGAGGATCGAGTCCGGGGAAAAGAAGAATGAGGACAATGATAAGAAGGTGGAGACTTATAACTCCCGTGTTGACCAGATACCGGGGGCACCTCTAGTTTTGAAAGGTTTAGATGCAAAAAAGTTCATAAAAAACCATTCCCTCAGAGCGCGGCTCCGATGCCCGTCCCTAAAAAGTTTTGCATGCCCGATATACCCAAGTATAATGGGACAACCGATCCTAACGAGCATATTACTTCATACACTTGCGGGATCAAAGGAAATGACTTGAACGACGATGAGATCGAATCAGTATTTCTGGCCTTGACCTGTGAGTTTTTGCTATTCATTCCTTTGTGAAAAACTTGCTTGATTAGCAAAACCTCCATGAATGTTGGACTGACTTCCTGCCATGAAGGATGAAGTCTCAGCAGAGATGAGAGGGTTAGCGTATACCTCTCTTTGTTTTTCATCCTGCAAAATTAATGAATAGGCTTGATCAATGCTAGGCAAGGAATTCATCATGATTATGTTTCCCCTAGTTTGACCATATGCTCGTTTAATCCCATATGAAACTGTATGAGTCTCTCATCTTCTTGTAATTTCTCCTGTATTTCCTTTCCTTCACAGACACAAGTGCAAGTGCACTTGATGTTGGAGTTAAGTGAATCTAGTTCATCCCAGACTCGCTTAAGTTTTGTGAAATAGGTTGCAATGTCATTTGTTCCTTGAGTTAAACCTCCTAGTTCCTTTTGCAGGTGGTACAATTTTACACCATTAGATTGTCAAAATCTGTGCTCCAAGCTGGTCCAAAGATTCCTTGCAGATTTGGAGTAAATCACACTGTCTCTTATTTCTTTAGACAAAGAATTGAGGAGCTAAGATGTAACCATGTCATTGGATCTACTCCAAGGTTGAAAATAATATGAAGCCCAACTTGTTCTTTGCTGAAAGGGATATGAGCACAGATCTCTTCCAACCTTGATATCCTTTGCCATCAAACACAACATTTACTAAGCTCATTCTTGGAGCATCTAAAGAGTGAAGGAAATATGGGTGATTGGGATCCGAATTTGGTCCATTTCTAGTTGATGTACCAGTGGTTTGAGCTATAGTCGAGTCAGGCATGACGAAGGACGAATGAGAGAAAGAGCAAAAGAAGAATTAGAAGAGATAGATTAGATTTTCTTGGGATCGAGCTACTACTCTGATACCATGAAAGAACAATGAAGAAAAGATGTAAAAAAATTCTGTATTTTGATTGATGAACTCATTGTACAGGACTATTTAGCTTTATACAAGTATATTCCTAGTAAAAGAAAACTGGAAAAGAAAATAAAAAATAAAAGAATCCTATAAAATCTGTACACTTGTCACTTTTACATTAGACTAAAAATAACAAATTAACCAAATAATATTCTCTACTATCTTTAGTACGTGTGAGCTTTCCTACACATGTGAGAAGCTTCTAGAGGTGAGCTCCACTATAGACGGTCCAGATTGGATCAGTTAGAATTTCTTTGGTTGCTGAGATGATGACACCTGTCTTCTCTCATCTGAGATAAAAAATAAAGAGGCTTTGTTATGTCCAAACATTTTCCTTTGAGTGAACCTATCTGCTTCTTTTGTTTGACCTTTGTTCCTCTTTCTTCTTCTGTTAATGGTGAGATCCATTAATTTCCAACATGATCTAGGAATACCAGGTGGAAGAACTCTCGCTTATCGGATCTAATCTCATATCATCGCTATTTCATTAAACAAATATTTCCGTAACTATATGTCAGGCAGCCCGGTGCAATAAGCTTTCGCTATGCGCGAGGCACGGGGAAGGTCCGGATCACAAGGGTCTGTTGTACGCAGCCTTGCCCTGCTTTTCCGCAAGAAGCGGTTTCCACGGCGTGAACGTATGACCTTCTGGTCACATGACAGCAACTTCACCAGTTACGTCAAGGATCTCCATCATTTTCGTCACTATATGCAAAAATAAAATAAAAACATTTTCAAGAAATTAAAAAACAAGAAGTGATAGTATAATAATACAATTAGTAAATGCAGCATTGCAAGTGGAACTAGAATTTGTGTACTTACAAAGTTGGGAAGTAATTAATAAATTGGTAAAATTTAGGTAAGAAATTTCATGGGAAGAACAAGCGGATCGTACGGGCCATGTCTTGGAAGTCCAAAACAACTTAATGGACCTGTTTTTTTTTTACTCCAATGGGCCCACAACTGGTTCCACGCTGACACATGTCCACCACCCATCTCATTTGAATACTCCGTTACCGGCACCGTTTATGCTCCGTCCGTTAACCAGCTGAAACGTGTACCTTCACGTGTCTCCGTCGTGAATGGCTTGGAATTTGAGAAGTCAGAAACTTTTCCCCCCTTTTTTTACTTTTTTTTTTGTTTCTGATCTGGTGTCCGATACCAATATTCGAGCTCGATTAAATTTGGATTTGTACCGAAAAATTGGTGAGACGCGTCCTGATAAAGGCGATTTTACATCTGTACTTGAATCCAATATCTCTAATTAAGAATGAATAAATATTTACTACTCCACCGTAACTTTATTAGTCACTTCTTTACATTTACTAGTAGAGATGGAATAGTAGTGGTTCATTAAATAGAGAATACTCCAAAATATGACTCCAAAATATTAAATGCTGGATGAAAAAAGAGTGTCTTCATCCTTAATTAAGACGGTAGTTTATGTATGGGTCAAAATTCGATCCCACGATAATTAACGGAGTTAATCTCGTCCTGAGCTAAGACATAATTAATGAAGTGGTATGGCCACTTATTCGTAACAGGACTCGACTCTTGTCCGATTTAATCTACGAGGGTACGGCCCAGTCATTCCCCCATGGGGACGGAACTTCAGCATGGCCACGGCCATTTATCGCCAGCTCACAAAGCTCACATCTATAAATACNATGGGGCATTTTAAAAAATGGCTTCTTTGGAAACCACTAATTAAATTCTGTCTCATTGGTCCAATGATCTGATTTTTGCGGGTGAAGTACACAAATAGCTCTCAAAGTAGATGATCTTAATTTTTTGTTCTCGTTTGTCCTATGGAAAGAACTTCAACAGTTTACAAATTGTTGTCCCTTGCTTGGACCATGAGCAACACTTTTCATTTTGGGATATTATCACTTTTAGCTCGTACAAGAAACTATTTATATTTGGTAGCTGAAAAAGTGTATAATTTTTGTATATAACATATAGAATATGTGTGTGTGTGTATTTGGCTATTATTTTGAGAGTGGCTATATGATATCATTTTCATTTCGATTAATTTTTAACCTTGAAGTTCCGCCCATGGGGTAGGTGGAAGTCAAAAATTACAAATTATCCGGAAAAAAAAAATAATATTTATGTAATTTTTGTCTATAAAAAGAAAATTCATCCAATTAACTTTTAAAGGCAAACTTTAGCCCTATAGACTAACATAGCTTTGAAAAAAGGCCTAAAAAGGTCATACTGTGACTAATAATGGTGAATTGATACTAGGTAGCCACTTTGAGGGCCGGTAATTAGCATATACAAGAAGTGCCACATAAAGTAGTTAAGAAATAGTCTCACAAATTTCCAAAAAAAAAAAAAAAAAAAAAAAAAATCTAGAGTTTGATCAACACCGTTTGTGGGACAACTTTATACTTTCATGTTCGCATCAAACTAATGAAGGTATGGAGCGCTTTTGTCAGGGAGCGCTTTACCCCTCAATGTGGGACTTCCCAGCACGAATTCAAATTTAGTCGGGCCCCAATATAGGTAACGGACACCGGTGGAAAAAAAAAAAAAAGAGAAAGGTATTACACTTTAAGTTTTAACTATTAAAGTTATTTAATTTGTTGTGATATAAACATGAATAAATATTTACCAATACAACATAGAATAACAAATGGATTGATTTCATACTTACGAAATTTCTGCACTATGATATTGATTATACTACTTTTCTTTTTCGCATCATTCATATCTGTATGGGTCAAAATCCGACCCCACGATAATTAACAGAGTTAATCTCGTCCTGAGCTAAGACATAATTAATGAAGTGGTATGACCACTTATTCGTAACAGGACTCGACTCTTGTCCGATTTAATCTACGAGGGTACGGCCCAGTCATTCCCCCATGGGGACGGAACTTCAGCATGGCCACGGCCATTTATCGCCAGCTCACAAAGCTCACATCTATAAATACTAAGAGCAGTAGCCCTAGAAAAGGGGGGCTTCTTGACCACTAGTGAGAGGAGAGAGAAACGAGAAAATATACCCCTCTTATCGGAAGGGAAAAACACCATTGTAAGGCTCTGAACCTCTTCATGGAGAGGCAGACCAAACAAATATTATCAATAAAGGTTTCTAATGCTTCTCCCCCTAATTCTGAGTTCTTATTTTAGTTTCTTTCATTTGATCCAACGGATTATTACGATTTGCTATGATTATCCCGGGATTAATTTATATTATTTTGTACTCGTAAGATGTGTAACATTTTTTGAGCAAACAGTTTACATATATTCGTGTCAAATTAATACTCATTTCGTTCACTTTTACTTGACATTGACATATATATTAAAAATAGATTTTCATTTTTACTTGTCACTTTACGCATATTAAGAGAAGACAATTTTTTTTTTCCTGTCATACCCACAATATTTATTAGTCATTTCAAATTATTTTCTCAAATACAATAAAATATGCATCAATTAATATGGGTATCATGGTAAATTATGCACTTAATTTATTATTTTTTAAGGGGTATGAAAAGTCAAAATGTGCCAAGTAAAAATAAACGGAGAGAGTAAATGGAAAATTACTTTTATAAGTTAAATAAAAATAAATTAGATTATGCTATATATCAATTTGTGACTTATACGGTTAAATCATTTAGTTTGGTGTAAAGATTGAAGGTAAGTAAGGAAATATTGGAGGAAACATACTTTTGTATCCTTTGTGAACAATAAATATAAACTTAAATTTTACTCTTCCAGTCTTCCTTAATAATCTCTTTCAATAAAAACAGTTCTCTTTTTCTATTTTTTTTTCTTTAGAAAAGGCTAGATTCATGGGACTTTGTTTTGGCTTAGTACTCTGCCTACTTCCTATACATTTGAAGCTTTTTAGATTTTGTCGTGAATAAACGGAGCAATTACTTCTTTTTCACCCAAAAAAAAATGTATTTATACATATATTTACTATAATTTGACAACATTTAATTAGTTTAAAATGTAAAATTGAGGTTTAGGTAGGGGACATGAAAGTACTGAAACACGCTAGGAATGTATGCCTATATATTGCTAGATATGTGTTTTAATATATAGTTTAATATTTTAATTTTTCCTCCATTATGGACCTATAACAAACTAGGGTTGACTATAGTTTTTTTTTTTTTTTACATTAATTCTGTCTTAATTCTTTTTTGCTAGCTTAAAATGCACTTTTGCTTCTTAAAAAATACATATATTCTTTTAGTCATCACTCTTAATAATTAAAAAATAACAATAAATTAAAGAAAAGTATGACTAGTCATCACTACTATTTGTCTAAAAAAAACTTTACAGTGGACAACTCAAAAGTAATTAAAAAGGAAAAATTATATCTATGCCAACACTTACTTCTTAATCAAAAGGACAATTCATAGTACATTTGAGGTACCCAAAAGGCAACTCATTTAATTTAAGAACTTAGATTCAAATGATTAATGAAAGAGTAGACCAACTTAAGCATGATTAGGGAATTATTAAGCCAGATACAAATTAAGATTAAATAAAGAATCAAGGAATTCCAAGTCAGCAATGGCTAACAGCTTGTTTGGATGGTTGTTCCTCATTGTATCGTATTGTATTTTTATCCCAAAATAATGTTTGTTTTGACTGTTTTATTAAAATTGGTTGTATTGTATTGTTAAATTCATTGTTCCGGAACAATGAAAAGTCCTCTTTTTTGAAACAACCGATTTGGTGTGGTGGGAATGTTTCCTATTTTTCTTTCCAATTATGCCCTAGCTTATTACTCCACAATTCTATTTTACTCTTTACCTCTTTTCTATTTTAACTCCAAATCTCCAACCTATAACCTACTTTATTTTTTTCCAGAACTTTTGCCGTCAACCTTAAAGGTGTTTTGCCGCCTTCTGTTTTATTTTTTTTTTTCCTAATTTGCTTTTAACTCGATTCTAATTAGCGGTGCTCCTTTGTTTTGCCTTCTTCTGTCTCACTTCTTTGTTTTGCTTTCTTAAGGTGTTTTTCCTTCTTCTGTTTTATTTTCTAAAATTAATTTTATGCATAATTTTTGATAAATTTAATATTTAAACAATTGAGGGTATTTTAGTAAACTTATCAGTTATAGTTATAGTACGTACGATACAGTCAAACCAAATATCAAAATATTATTTAACAATAACAAACAATACAATATATCCAAACATTCTATTCATAAAACGATACGATACGATACAATACAATACAATACATTATAAACGACGGGAAACAATGATCCAAACAGAGTGTAAGCATCCATGTGGTAACTCAACTAGCAAACATCCATATATATCATTGTGGAAATGATGTTGAAGGTGAATGGACCTTTTTTTTAAACCACTGTTTATATTTTGACTCAATTAAGAAAAGTTTGAGGAAATAATTTCGCGTCAGAAATTTAAAGTACGCTCCTTAGAATTTTAAAGCACCAGAAATTCTGACGACCGCCAGAATTTTAAAGCAACAAAAGATCATTAATTTTCAGCCAGAACGGTAAAAGTTCTGGTGATTTGTCAAGATTTGTCCCATAATTGATGAAATTTTGTCCAATATGCTTTAAAATTCTGGCGATTTGGAAAAAATTTAAAATATAGACATGGTGATTTTTTCTCAAAATTTAATTTTCCAGGGTAAAAAAATGAACAATAATACAAAATATTCTCTTTATATTATCAGGAATGACATAGATCCAAGTTTTAAATTTGTTGTGTTCAACTTTTAAGATTTTTAGGACTAAACATATTGGACTTTTGAAATTATATGCTCAGAATTTAAACTCCCTCCGTTCACTTTTACTTGACATGTATACTAAAAATATATTTTCATTTTTATTTATCACTTTACGCATATCAAGATAAGACAAAAAGTTTTTCCTGTATACCCACAATATTTATTACTCATTTCAAATAATTTTCTCAAATCCAATAAAATATGCATCAATTAATATGAGTACGTTTATTATTTTTTAAGGGACGTGAAAAGTTAAATCGTGCCAAGTAAAAATTAACGGAGGGAATATGTATTATTGTATTTTGCTTTCCTGGTTTAAAATCTTTGGTCAAGATTTGGTGGAAGGTCAGGCTGTGATTGTTAAAGCTTTTCCAGTTATAATAGAGACAACATCTAAGTACTTATTAGGAAATAAACTAGAGGGTTTAGCATTAATTGTGATTAAATTAGAGGGGTTTAATTAAGACTTAATAACCAGAATCTGATATCGTTCATCACTCGTGTGCACGACTATACTTTGCCTGCACTAAGCTACAAAATTTGAATTAATTCTTTTTGTTCTTGAATAGGGTTTGCACGTGCCATATTTTATGCTGAAAAAACAGTTTTAAAAAAAAGGCATCTTGTCTTTGTTTATTTAACAGAAAAAGGGATTAATTAATAAATGGAAAGGTTGAATAAAATTCCACAGTAAAAGATATATGTCACAGTTCCCCATATAAAAAGCCAATAATTAAAAGAAGATATAACAGCGCTTTATATGCTTTAAACCCACTTTCTTTTTCTGGGAAAGATTAAAGAAATCCAATTTAAATTACATCTCTTGAATATTGACTCCGGTTTTTACGCTATGAATCGACAAATACTGAATGTAGATAGAACTGGTGAAATGGTAATCTTATAGTAATGTTTTTGGTTCATAAATAATACTGTAAATAGCAATATATATGGACGTCAGAAGAACCAAGATTCCATATTAGGTGCATTGAACTTATTTCCGAATTTATTTCCTAACAAACACCATTTTTTTTTTAATAATGGCGGTGTCCAATATTTTGTGAGTACCTGCTATCTCGAACCAGAACAAGCACTTAAATATGTCCATTGTGGCTTCGGCAAATAAAAAAATATTACTTGACTTTCGGGGGCGGAGCTAGCATGTAAGTTACAGATTCGACTGAACTCATTAACTTTGGTCAAACCTGTGTATTTATCTTAAAAAATTCATTGGATAGGTACAAATTATTAAAGTAGTGTCCAGTAACTTAATTAAATTGATAAAATTCTCGAACTCATAAACTTTAAATTTGACACTGCCTCTACATTATGGCATCTTGACGAGTGTGTTGTATTTATGAGTTTTACTATAATTTTAACTTGAAGAGGAGCCTTGAAGTAACTGGTAATGCCATTGCCATATGACTAGGAGGTCGCGGGTTTAAACCGTGGAAACAGCCTCTTGCAGTAATGCAAAGTAAGTAGGGCATTGGATTGCCCTTTTTTTTTATAATCTTAACTTGAATGTTGGGTTGATTATGATGTATTTTGGAGCACTGAAAATACACTAAGGATCAACGACAAGTTCTAGGAAGATATACTAAATCTTCATTTATTAATAATTTTAAGGAAGAAAGGGACAAGTCGTAATTCGAAAGAAGAATAATAGTTGTGGGAAAGTCATGCTGTTATACTATTTTGCTTTGGAATTAAACTCACTGCTTTGTATATAACTGTATATATATTGCTCATAAATGAGTATGGTAGAGCATACCTAATTCTTTTAGTTTTCATAAGTATAGTATTTGCTTTTTTACATTAAATGTGAAACTACTTTAGCAGAAAACTTCAAATGCATTCTGCAAATGTTTGATTGTCTGTTTTTTCCCCTTAAATTACAATTCATATTACACATTAAATTAACACATTATACTTTCCACACACATTCAATGCTATGTTCTATAACATATCTACAAAGGCATTGGATTTTGTCCAACAATTCACTCTTCAAAGTATAAATGTGTGGCCTATTTCATTAATTTGATCGATGAACTATGAATGGAAATGAAGAGGAATATATAGAATACATGAGAGAATTACATTTCTATTACGATTGCATAACTAGCTTATTTCTAGGCCAATTTGAGTATATATTACATTTCTATTAAGATTAGCTTGTGCTTGTTTAACCGAAAATTAGATTTTAGGTCAGAGCTTGAATTTAGAAGAACTCGGGTTGTTGATAATCGGAAAAATATATATATAAGAAAGAGATTTGAGAATGATATAATCAGAAAGCAAATTAGTCAAAGTATCTTTCAGTAGTCTCTCCCCCTTTTTTGTTTGTGACTTTCCCTTTTATAGTCTTTTTGGGAATACAAACTTTACTTTTGCCATAATAAGACAATTATGGGTAATTAATGACCTTAAATGTTACGTTATGCTATCATATACATTAATTACATATTCTCTAACGTTTCTAGTATTTAATACTCATCAAATGCTGTATCTGGGCTCTTTTTGCTGTCAGATTCATTCCTTTGACTCTTCTCGATCTTTAACCTTTGAATGTCTTGAATAGGTACGAGCGTTGAATTATTTGTATGACTGCTCGTGCCTTCTTTATTTAACTTGCTCGTATCTGTTGTTGCTCGTGTCTGTTAACCAACCTTAATTCTTTGACTGTTTGATCAGTCTACGTGTCATGACATGTCACTATACATATATAAATACAATTTTCCCCAATACAGATAGTCCCCCCACTTTCCATTTATTCGTCAGTTTGAATATTTGGGAAGTGGAATTCATTAAAGGAGAATTTTTGTCACCATTAATGTTCTGACAGAGTTGACGCTTCAATTATCACTTTCATTTAATGCTTTAGACACGTGTCATCTTCATATTGGTTCCACAGTTTACAACACTTTTTCAGGCTGTCTTTTCGGCTCCACTGTTCATGAAGTATCAGTTACCATTATTGTGATCCTTCCATTACTGCGTTTTTACTTTTGACGGTCGCCCATCAGTATAAATTCAATTTTTCCTTTCACCTTTTACCACATAAAACTTTTTCCTCGAACACTTGAATTGTGCGAATCTCTGTTTACTTATTTTTCTTCCTCATCATGTCTTCTTCGAACCCTAACCCTAAGAGAGTTCCTATTTTAGACAATTTTCCCAATGCCCCTGTTAGACACAGAAGGGGTGGGAGACTTCGTAGCTTAGGATCCTCCCGTGGTGGTGCTTCTGCCATGCCTTCTCCTAGCCTTGGTTCTTCCTCTAGAACTAGAGGTTCTTTTACTCAAAAATCATCTTCTAAGAGCAAGGAGACTTCTGAACCATTACAGGAACCCTTGGTAGAAGAAATCGTCCCTAACGATTTATCTTTTCAGCACGATAGACAATCACTTCAGACCCAAATTTCTGGTTTAGATCGTGCTGATACTTACCCCACTATGATTACAGAAATTTTAGCTCCCATAGTTCGCAAAGATTGTCACTGGAGTAATGATTTTCCCATTATAATCCCCAATCCAAATCAGAGGATTACTTCGTATATGACTGGACTCTCTTTCGTTTACACATACCCTTTTACTCTTGGGTTTAAACCAGCTATCGACCCAGTAATTCTCGATTTCTGTCGTTTCTTCAAAGTTTGTTTAGCACAGATTGGCCCGCTTGTATGGAGGGATGTTGCTTGTTCAAGGCATCTGGCCAATTTGGCAAACGTTGATTTCACCTTCTCCCACCTAATTCATCTATACTCCCTTAGACTTTTTCGTAATGGCGTCTTTACCTTAGTGGCTAGGAGTAAGAGGGTTTTGGTGAGCCCAGAAGATGATAAGGATCGTGGCTGGTATGCCCGATTTGTTGCTGTCCCCGCAGTTGGTTTAGTGGGTGAACAAAACGTTCCCTTCCCTGAGAAGTGGAACTTTGCACGTAAGTCTCTCATCTCTCCCGTACCTCTTTCTTTCGAATTTACAAATTTCTTTAACTTTGTTTCCTCTTTTTTTTTTAGCAACCATGGGAGTTGTAGAGAACATTCCCAATTTTCGTGGCTGGGTAAGATAAATTGTTGAAGATCGCTCCTATGGAGGCTAGGTCTTGGAAATTTATTTCCAATCGTCATGGTTGGAAAGTAAAGACTCACGGTATGAGTTTTTGTCTTTCTCATATGTAAAATTTTTCCCTTTATTGCTTAACTTTCAATTTTCTCTTTGTCAGGTTTTGTTATTCGAGGTGTTACTGCTGAAGCAGTTGCGGCTTCTCGTTTAGGAACCCAACTTTCTTTAGATTATGCTCAGGATATTCTTCTGAAAAGAAAAACCGCAGACGATGATAGCTCCGACGAAGAAGAGGAGGATGGTTCCTTGGTGAGAAGTAAAGAGTTCGGAGACGTATCGTCTCTAACGAAGATGAAGTTTCTCATCATCTTTCTCCTACCGGGCCTGTTAATCTCGTCTCTAATGATGATGTTGCTACCCCTCATGATACTCATGAGTCGATTAACCAGCTTTTCGTTAGTGGTTCTGAGAGTGGCGAGTTAGGACCCGTTTTGGATGAACCTCCCCTATCTTCCTCTTCAACTCCCATATCTTCATTTCCTTCCCTTCCTTCTTCTGTCGTGCCCTTGGTTCCTTCCTTATCTGCTCCAACTTCTTCCGTACCTCTCGCTGCTGTTTTTACTTCTTCTACCGTTCCTCCTTCTACTGTCCACAATATAGAAGCGGGTTCTACAAGTAAAAGGATTGCTATGAGGAGCGTGACTATCGAAGTGCCTCCTAACAACAGCCTTTTGAGGAAATCCGGTCAGGCGGATGTTTGGCTTGAACCCTTAATAGGCCCAATTGAGAAAGAAAAAATGAATAGCCATAGCTTCCTGACTCTGATGAACGACATAGTTCATTCCACCTTGAAGCTATGCCCCTTCTTTCTTTAATTTTGCCAGAATTTTTCTATAATTCTAACTTTTCTTTCCTTATCATTTTCAGGCCAACCTTATTGGTACAGAGCTGATGAACATAATTTCTTTATTAGAGAAAGGTGGCACGTGATTCAGAGAGGGAAGCTCGTGACTTTCAGTTGGAAGCAGCTAATTGGAAGGACCAATTTGATAGTGCTCAAACAACAATGGAAGATTTACAAGAGAGTAAAAATAACCTGGAGCAGCAGGTGAGAGCATTAACTTCAGAGCTTGCGGTTGTCAAGGCTTCTTCAAGTCAGGCTGAAAAAGAAAGAGAGCGTCTCAAGTCTTCTTTCTCAGAACAATTATCTAAATCAAGGGAAGAGATTAGAGAGTTGAGAGCTCTTCTAAGTCAAAAAGAAGTTTATGCTGGAGATTTGATGCAGAATTTGACTCAGACCCAAGAAAATCTGCGAACTTCTGAAGACCAGGTGAAGGCCTTAGAAAAATCTCATGCCTCTCTCCAAGCCTCTTATAACTCAGCTCTGAATGAAAATGAAGGTCTCAAAAATGCAAGTGCTGCTTGGGAAAAAGATTATGAGCTTCTTGAAGATAAGGTTGCAGTTGATGTAAGCTGGGCTTTTCTGAACTCCCGTCGTGATGCCTTAGTTGAAGCCAACCAAGAAAACTTTAACCTGGAGTCAGAGTTAGCTAAGGTGATGGAGACTATTGAAAAAGCTCAAACACCACTGGACTTCCCCTCTCCCGCGATTGAAGTTTCCGAAGCTGAAGCTACCGGAGTTGATGTTCCCGTGGGTGAAGTTCCGGTGAGTGAAGCTCCCTAAACTGAAACTTCTGCAGTTGAAGTCCCCATGACCGCTGGAATTGCCTCAGGTGATGCACCCTCTTCGAGCTCAATCGTGCCCCTTGTTGCAAGTCAAGTTGAAACTTCATCTATTGATACTCCAATAATTGGAAATCAACCCGCTTCTGTTGGCGATGCTATTCCAGTTGAGCCTGCTGATGGTCCTTCTTCAATCCTTTCCTCTTAGTGAAAAAATTTATATTTGTTTTTGAATTCCCCTTTTTGCAGGTACCTGTTTGGAAAACCGTATTTAAAGTTCTTGGATTCATTTGAGAGTTTTTGTAATCAAACCCTTGGCTATCACTTGAGGGTTGATTTTTAGAAGTACAAGTCCCCAAGTCTTATTATGGGGCATTTTGTATAAACAATTCGATGACTAAGTTTATACTTAGTCTTTAGTTTTAAATATTAAGAAGTTTTTATTATCATTGAACTTCCGTCTGTTCTATTCTTGCATTTTTATTTTCAAGGACTTAAAGAATAGTCTGCATTTTTGTTCTTTGAAAAATGCTTCTGTTAATCCCATGACTAAATAACATGAGTTTTATAAAAGAGGGCCCTTTTATATTTTGACACTTAATGAAGAAGACGTCTCAACTTCATAATGGTGTGATCAAACGATAAAAGAAATAGGAACACACATGTTTTTTGCAATAACTTCGACAAATTTTTATTTCTGAACTTTGACAAGTTTTGAATAATACTTTACATGTGTTTGAATTACATCTATAACTTTCTCGTAACTGTTTTCCTTGTAACAGATTTATACAAGAGAAGATCAATAGATACGGGGTTTTTCCTTATAACCCGTTTTAGTACATAGTCCCTTTAGCTCCAAAACATTAGGAAGAGTTTGAGGGATGACTCCATTGTTCTTATGGGAAAGAATACTACGATGCCATGACTTCGTAACTTTCACTCCGCACTTGATTCTTCCAGGCTTGATTTTCTAAATCTTCTTTGCCCTTGCCTTTTTCATACACGTGACTGTATATACTATATAGTCCCCCAAGTGTTTGAGTGTTAAAATATAAAGCCTCGAGCACTTGGTAGTCTCTTTCGCCTGGTCCTTTTCCTGAAAAGGAAATACATACGGGACTCGGGGGTGCGATTATAGATGAAGACTGCTTAACCCGTGTATACTTCTATCAGAATAATTGTAACCCTGGGCTAGGAATTTTAGTTTATTCCATTTTGCCTTACAGGTCGTGACTCATCATTTAGTACGGGTTAGCGTTTTGCCTATCATCTAAAATCGTTAGTAAAATTTTAACAATTCAAAAAATATAATTTAACATGGTGATACCTGACCGTGGGTTTTTCATTAGAAGTAGTATCTCTTCAAATGAACTGCATTCACATGTGAAGGAAGCACCTTCCCGTCCATTGTTTCCAACTCGTATGCTCCTTTTCCTGCAATATCTCGAACTCTGTAGGGTCCTTCCCAGGTTGGACTTAGTTTACCCGCGTTGGCTGCCTTTGTAGATTGAAAAATCTTTTTAAGCACGAAGTCCCCAATTTTGAAGTACCTCAGCCGTGCTTTCCTGTTATAATATCGTTCGATCACTTGTTTTTGTGCTGCCATTCTTATTAATGCGGCTTCTCTCTTGCCTTCCAGTAGATCCAAATTGACCCGCATCTCTTCATCATTAGACTCTTGTGTTGCTTGTGAGAATCTTGTACTTGGTTCTCCTATTTCAACTGGAATTAATGCTTCAGCTCCATAAACTAAAGAGAAAGGAGTTTCACCTGTGCTTGTCTTTGTTGTCGTGCGATATGCCCATAACACTCCGGGTAACACTTCAGGCCAATTACCCTTTGACTCCTCTAAACGTTTCTTCAAATTGTTGATTATGACTTTGTTCGTTGATTCTGCTTGCCCATTGCCTACTGGGTGATAAGGTGTAGATGTGATCCTTTTAATTTGCCAGCTCTCAAAAAACTCTGTGACTTGAGCTCCGATAAATTGAGGGCCATTGTCGCATACAATCTCCTTTGGTACACCAAATCGGCAGATGATATTACGCCAAATGAAGTCCTTGGCCTCTTTTTCTCGTACCTGTTTAAATGCTCTTGCCTCTACCCATTTAGTGAAATAATCAGTAAGTACGAGCAAAAATTTTTCCTGTCCTTTTTCTTGTGGTAATGGACCCATGATATCCATTCCCCACTTCATGAATGGCCATGGTGCTATGACCGGATGTAACAATTTCGCAGGTCTATGCATGTTGTTACCGTACCTTTGACATTTATCACATTTAGCTACGAAACTTTCCGCTTCTTCCTCCATTTTAGGCCAGTAGTATCCTGCTCTAATCAAGATTCTTACCAGTGATCTTCCTCCTGCGTGATTCCCGCTATGCCCCTCATGTATTTCCCTCATTACATACTCCGTTTGAGAAGGTCCGAGGCATCTTGCTAATGGACCATCGAACATCTTACGATAAAGATTCCCTTGTTTTAAACAGTAACGAGCAGCCTTTTTTCGAAGTGCATGCGCTTGCTTCTTGTCATTAGGGATGGTACCATACGGTAAAAAAGCAACAATTTCGTTTCTCCAATCCCAAGTTAAATTATTAAAATTTACCTCATTCTTATCTGGTTCGAGAACTGAATGAAATAAATGTATAACTGCAGCATTTGCATCTTTTGCTACATCAGTTGCGGATGCGAGATTAGCTAAGGCATCTGCTTCAACATTTTCATCCCTCGATATCTGTATGACCTTCCAAGTTTGGAATTGCTTTATCAGTTCCCGTACCTTTTCCAAGTACTGTTGCATCCTTGCTTCCCTAGCTGTGTAAGTCCCCAGCATTTGATTAACCACGAGTTGCGAGTCACTTTTGATCACTACTTGATTTATACCAAGTTCTCGTGCCAATTCTAAACCTGCAATCACAGCTTCATACTCCGCTTCATTGTTAGTTACGGAATGACATTTAATAGCTTGCCTAATAGTTCCACCTGTAGGTGGTACTAAAACAATTCCTAATCCTGCACCTTTTACGTTAGATGAGCCATCAGTAAATAAGGTCCATGTTCCTGGATTAGCCCCATTAAGTACTTGTACTTCTTTTTCTGCTTCTAGTTGCATCCCTTGGCTAAAGTCAGCCACGAAATCAGCTAATATCTGTGATTTTATTGCCGTTCTAGGTAAGTACGTAATTTCATATTCACTTAGCTCTATGGCCCATTTAGCTAACCTTCCTGAGAATTCATGTTTATGCAATATATTACGTAGGGGGTATGCAGTTACTACAACAATGGGATGACATTGAAAGTAAGGTCTTAACTTCCTAGATGCCATGATTAGAGCAAGTGCTAATTTTTCCAATTGTGGATACCGTGTCTCTGCATCTAACAAAGATTTACTAACATAATAGATAGGAGATTGTTTACCCTGCTCTTCTCGAACCAAAACCGCGCCTACCGCAACTTCTGAAACAGCAAGGTAGATGAAAAGTTTCTCCCCAGCCTTTGGTTTTGCTAGAAAAGGTGGATTTGACAAGTATGTTTTCAAATCCCTAAGTGCTTGTTGACACTCCTCATCCCATTCAAAATGATCCTGCTTCTTAAGAGCCGAGAAGAATTTGAAACATTTTTTCGATGATTTAGAAATGAACCTTCCCAAAGCTGCGATTCTCCCTGTTAGTCTTTGAACCTCTTTCTTGCTTGAAAGTATATCAGGGATTTCTTCAATGGCCTTAATCTGTGCAAGATTCACTTCAACACCACGGTTAGAAACAAGAAAACCTAAAAACTTACCTGATGCACACCAAATGCACATTTTTCTGGATTCAACTTCATGTTATATTTTCGTAAAATTTTAAACGTATCAGACAGGTGCGATATATGATCTTTTGAATGTTGAGTCTTAACTAGCATATCATCTATATATACCTCCATAGTTTTACCTAAATGTTCTTGAAACATTTGGGTGACCAACCTTTGATACGTTGCACCTGCATTCTTAAGACCAAAGGGCATTACCTTATAACAGTAAGTCCCCCTGTATGTTATAAAAGAGGTTTTTTCTTCATCCCCTGGATCCATCTTGATTTGATTATAGCCTGAATATGCATCTAAAAAACTTAATAGTTTATGCCCTGCAGTAGTATCAATTAACTGATCTATGTGCGGTAAAGGAAAGGAATCTTTTGGACAGGCTTTATTAAGGTCTGTTTAATCTACACAGACTCGCCACTTACCGTTCTTCTTAGGAACCACAATAGTATTAGCTAACCAGTTAGGATATTTTACCTCATGAATTGAACCAATTTTTAACAATTTTTGAACTTCCTCTTGAATCACCTTATTTTTGAAAGTTTCTTGCTTTCTTTTCTTTTGCTTGACGGGAGGATATGATGGATCTTCATTCAATTTATGAGTCATGACTTCCGGTGGTATCCCTGTCATGTCAGAATGGGACCAAGCAAAACAATCTGCATTAGCTTTTAAAAATTCAATCAATTTACGTTTTACCTCCGGGCTAAGATTAGCTCCTATGTACACCTTTCTCTCGGGCCAATGTATAAATAACACCACGGCCTCTAGCTCCTCTATCGTTGTTTTGATGTTATCGTTCTCCTCCGGTTCTTGAATGGTGTCAATTCTCGAATCCACATCTGTTTGCTTTTGCTCAGGTGAGGTTGACACCATTTACCCTCATCTAAATTCTGTAATTGCTATTTGTCTTCACCCTTAATAGTTGAATCTGCAACGGAATTGATGCTTCTAGATGTTTGTTGATCGCTTCTGATTTGGCGTATTCCCCATGGATATGGAAATTTAATAACTTGTTGAAGGGTTGAAGGAACAACTTTCATGTCATGAATCCATGGCCTCCCAAGAATCATATTGTAAGTCATTTCCATATCTACTACTTGAAATTTGGTATCTTTAACGACGCCTTCTGCGAATGTAGTAAGTATTGCTTCCCCTTTTGTTACAACACTAGAGTTGTCAAATCCCGACAAAGTATGCGCCTTTGGAATTAATTTATCCTCCGCTTGCATCTCGCGCAATACTCGTATTAAAATAATATTTACAGAACTACCTGGATCAACCAAAACTCGTTTCACGTTAGTGTCATGTACAAGTAAAGATATTACCAGTGCGTCGTTATGCGGAGTTATGAGTCCTTCGGCGTCTACGTCGTTAAATATAACATTCTCCTCTTCCAGTACATGTCGAGGCCGCTTCCCGTGGGTAATTGTTACTTTTGAACCTTTTTATATGATATATCGTTGATCTCTTCACCCCCACTTATAACGTTGACAGTTCTCTTGAGCGAAGGTGGTTTTGGAGGCTCCTGCCTGTTCTTCATGTATGCTTGTTTACCTTTCTCACTGAATAACTCAGTAAGATACCCATGTTTTAACAAATGATCAACTTCACCTTGCAGAAACCTGCAATCTGCTATCTTATGCCCGTGATCGTTATGAAATTCGCACCAATGATCAGGGTTTCGTCTGTTCGGATTCGATCGCATTTCCTTTGGCCATCATACATTATCTCCCATGCTTCTTAAAACAGCCACGAGTTCGGAGGTGCTTACGTTGAAGTTGTAACCACCGAACCTTGCCTTTAGACTTCCATCATCGTCTCGTGACCCGCGTGTGTTCCGATCATTTTCGAACCTCGATGAGGAGCCTGATTCCCTGTTTCTAGGTTTGTGATCGTACCTTTGATTATCTTGCCTTGATCGTGAGTCTTTTCCCGCAGGTCCCATGTATGGCTCGTACCTGTTTTTACCGGATCTCTTTTCATTTTCCACACGCCTTGAGCTTACCTTTTCTTCTGTTTTATGTCCTAAAATAATGTCTTCTTCAATCCTCATCTTTGTACTGTATCTGTTGTAGACATCATTCCACGTTGTTGCTGGGAATTCTCGAAGACTTTCTTTGAGTCGCCTCGTGGCTTCTAAACTCTTCTCATTCAAATTACTAGCAAAGGCTATGGCTGCCCAATTGTCAGGTACTCGTGGCAGCATCATTCTTTCCCGTTGAAATCTATCTACGAACTCTCTAAGCAACTCTGAATCTCCTTGCTTGATTTTGAAGATGTCTTCCATTCTCTTTTCAATTTTTTGAGCTCCCGAGTGTGCTTTGATAAACAAATCTGCAAGCTCAGCAAACGAATTTATAGAATTTTCAGGTAAAAGAGAATACCATGTTAAAGCCCCATTAGTGAGTGTTTCACCGAATTTCCTGACCAAGACCGACTCAATCTCTTGCTTAGTCAAATCATTGCCCTTGACACCTGTTGTGAATGCAGTAACGTTATCTCGTGGATCTGATGTACCATCGTACTTTGGAATATCAGGCATCTTAAACTTCTTTGGAATTGGGAGGGGGCAGCACTTGGCTTCCATGGTTGTTGGGAATATTTATCTATATCTACTCCCTTGATCACGGGCGGTACTCCAGGTATTTGTTCTATGCGTTCATTTTGCTCCTTAAGTTGTTTCTGCAAGGTTAGTACTAGATTTTGTAAATCAGAATTAACTGGATTACCTGGGTCTCCCTCTTGTGTTTCACTAGGGGTTCCACCGCTGCCTGAATTAACCAATCCTGAACGAGGATTCTCCAAATTATTGTTGGTTAGAGTAGATGTGGGTGGAGCAGCAGGTAATTGGCTAACAAAAGCCTGAAGAGCTTTATTGACTTGAGAGGCAATAAGTTTTTGCAAAGCCTCATTCATGGTTTCAACATTTTCGAATTGAGCCTGTCCATCTGTGTGAGATCCATCAGGAGTGCCTTCCCGAGACCGTCGTGGGGAGCCTCGTGGAGAACCTTGTGGAGAGCCTCGTGGAGAGTCTCCCTGAAGTTACTGGATTGTTTGAATTTCTGGATTTCCTTGAGTGTTGTCATTGTTGTTTGACATGATTGGCGCAATCAAGAAAATTAGATTGAGATAATTGATTATCAGATTCCCGGTAACGGAACCAATTTGTTTAACCGAAAATTAGATTTTAGGTCAAAGCTTGAATTTAGAAGAACTCGGGTTACTGATAATCGAAAAAAAAATATATAAGAAAGAGATTTGAGAATGATATAATCAGAAAGCAAATTAGTCAAAGTATCTTTCAGTAGTCTCTCCCCCTTTTTTGTTTGTGACTTTCCCTTTTATAGTCGTTTTGGGAATACAGACTTTACCTTTGCCATAATAAGACAATTATGGGTAATTAATGACCTTAAATGTTACGTTATGCAATCATATACATTAATTACATATTCTCTAACGTTTCTAGTATTTAATACTCATTAAATGCTGTATCTGGGCTCTTTTTGCTGTCAGATTCATTCCTTTGACTCTTCTCGATCTTTAACCTTTGAATGTCTTGAATAGGTACGAGCGTTGAATTATTTGTATGACTGCTCGTGCCTTCTTTATTTAACTTGCTCGTATCTGTTATTGCTCGTGTCTGTTAACCAACCTTAATTCTTTAACTGTTTGATCAGTCTACGTGTGACATGTCACCATACATATATAAATA
>NC_031997.1:49736039-49746132 GCF_001879085.1 Nicotiana attenuata
AATATATATATATATATATATATATATATATATATATATATATGGAAGGGGATAACGTTTCATGTGGCATATATTTTGAGAAAATAACGGTCCATAAACGTAGCTCTTGCTATCACAAATTATGACATAGGCTCGGCCACTTGGTTCAAACTTAGAGTTGCATCTCTCCTAAGTGCAATAGAAGCTTAAGGAATAACCTTTCTTGGTCATCCATGGATCCCTTGGACGTACAGGAAATTACGCCCAATGACCTTGAAAATGGATAGTTTCGAATTTTTGACTCCCGCTTGTCCCATGGGCAAACCTTTAAATTCAAATGTCAAAAGTGTTACCCATGAAGCAAGTGGGAGGCAACAATTGTTAAACTTGAAGTTCTGCCCAGGAACAAGCGGGGTCGAAAATCAAAAGTGGCGCCCGACGTGTCCTATTTGTGCAACTCACCCTTCCAGGTAAGTCTCGAGCGGTATATTTAAGTTGAGTTTCTTTTTCTCCTAATCACATTATTTTCCATATAACCAAGTTATGTAAGAGATAAAGACTGAACTGGCCCATAGCAGATGTTTGGGCTTACTCATTTAGGCCCTTCTAATTTTTAGGGCAAAATTCATTTATAGCCCATTAGTCCAAACATATATCGCCCGGTAGCCTAAAATTGCAATATACATTTTATAATCCAAAAGTAATTCTAGTGGCTAACCACAACATCAAGCTGAGAAGAAAGAGAGTTGAGTTCATCGGTAGATTTGGATTTGAGGAAAACGAGCAACTGGTCACGGGTCGAACCATTTGAACCCACTGCGATTAGACCCAACACTACGTGGATCAACAAAGGGAAAAAGACCATGTTGTTGTCCCCTTTAGTTAACATTGGAATTCTGCTGGAGGTGTACTGTGATTCTTCATTATTAGTCAGAAGATCATTCTCCAATCCCACTTCACCCAAAAGAAAAAAAAAGGATTTATAGTGCATAGTGGAATAGACGACGTGGCTTCTTGTGTTTTGTGTTGAGTTTGATTGCGGCTTCTTCTGGGTTTTTTTTATTGCGTTTAAGGATACGCATGCTTGGTTGCTGATCGATTCTCGAAGGTCTTACCGTTATGGAGATTATTTGGGTATTTCTGTGATTGAGTTAGATTTTTCAAGAGTCAAAAAAGAAAAGACACGTTTAAGTTTAAACAACGTTTAAAGTCAACACTTAGCATACAAGTTAGACGCTTCCTATACAAAAAAAAATATAATAAATAGACTGTCACTATACTATATATATATATATACAAAATAAATCGTAACTATACAAAATAGACTGTCACTATACAAAAAATATACAAAATAGATATTTCGAACTATTAGATGTAATATGTTTGGGCAGAAGGGCCATTTCATTTAAGTGAGAAAAAATATGGTCTATTAAATTTTGAGTGGCTATAGATAGTAGTTCTGCTGCTTCTAGCTTGGAATCATTCACCTTCGGGAACCTCTCAGGAAAAGAAAGGAAAATTTTCACATAAAAATAACGGAAACTTACACAAATGTCCCAAATAAGTCTCAATTTACCAACCTCTAGCCATCAATCATAGACTTACTAAAACTAGCCAACCACATATAAAAATTAAAAATCCAAATAAATAAGGTTTTTTCTCTCAAAGAATCACATGCACAAATCACCTTCCATATTTTTACGCATGATTAGCAACATTAGATGCAAGACGGAAAGAAAATTTCATGGATGAGGTAGCAAATAAGGTGATGAAATACAAAAAATAAAAATATACAATATTCCAAATTAAAGCAAAAAAATAAACTTTTTAATGGGTATAGTTGAAATTCATTGAAAACATATAGATAAGTCAATATACAAAATTTGAGGAAGATTGAAGGTGATTTGGACTGATTTTGTATCAAAATTCGAAGTTAAATCGAGTTAACAAAATTCTTCTGCGACACATGTATCAAACATGTATCACGCATGCATCTCACACACAGATATACATGTGATACACAATTGATATAAATATGATACATATGTGATACACAAATGATACATAGTGTGATACACGTCATTTTTTTTCCATGTTCAGTTTTTACTTCGAATTTTCAATTCAAACCACCTCAAAACTTCACCAAATCATCCAAGAACTGAGATTCAAGCTGCTTAAGATGTACCCAAATTATTCTAATAACTCTCACTCAAAAGAAAGCAAAAAATTAATTTTTTTTTTTGCTACAAGTAACTAATTGGCTAATATTAGTAATATTTTATGAATTGACCAATTTTTGAAATGAGCTACTTATAAATGGACATAGCTGGTAGTTTCCCTAAAAACTAGGCTCCCTGCTTTTTAATTTTATAGCCCATATTTCAATTTAAAACTATTAACCCAAAAATAATAATCTAATATTCAACATCCAACTCCAACAGGTTCTCGAAATTAGTATTCAATTTTTTAAAAATATTGCCCAAGCTTCTAATTATTTTCAAATCAGTAACCGTAAATCTAATATTAGTTCAACAAATCAAATTCGTTTAGGTAGTAAAAATTAAATTTTTAACAAGCTTAAATATGTGGGTTTATATTTTGAATTTAATTTTGTGAAAAATTTGGAGTGAGTATTGTTTAAACTTATTAGAAATAGTATAAGGAGGTTGTATATAAAAATTGAAGCCATTTAATAGAGATTTGGGCTGGTTTTGAACAAGAATTGCAACTGAAAATCGTCGAAGAGATTCATCGACAAACGCTTGTATAAATGTAGATAAAAGTATATAAATGCAGATAAAAGTATATAAGATGTTTTTATACACTCATATACATTATTATGCAAGATTATACATAATTATACAAAAAACTTACTTCATCTTCTTCCTTGCATCTTTGCTGAAATTTAACTCAAATTTTGCTCAAATCTACTCCAAATCACTTCAAATTTAAATTTTGAACTCCTTTTGATATTTTCAATCAATTGGAATTACACACAATCCAAACAACTAATAAACCCAAAAAATCCTATTTTCGATAGCGAAGCTTTGAATGGCCTTCAATGGTGGACTTACTCTTTAATTTTCTTATATTGCAACCAGTTAATACAGGGGGAGAAGCAGTAATGGCGGACGGCCTCTTGAAGCATACGTAGAAGATATGAGAAGAAGAGAGTGAAAGCCCAAAAAAATATTACCCTTACTAATTTACGATGAGCTAATGGGCGCAAAAAAAATTTCAAAATATATACAACCTGGGCCAAACCACGTTAGAGCTTCAAATATGGGTCATTTTCGGATGAGCCGTAAGGCCCAATTAATATCTGATGTAATTTTGCCGAAAACAAAAAAAGAAAAAACTAACAGTATGCTGGATTCCAGTGATGAGTAGAAAACTAACTTATTTACTTCCTTAGATTAAACTAAAGGGTCAAACTTGCTTAATTTGGACCCATCCATAAAGTTACAAAACCGTTATATCATAACACAAACCAAAAAAGCAAAATTGAAGTGTTTCAGGAGGCAACAACATAACCTTTTCCCTTGAGCTGATTATGCATAAGAAAAACTTCATTTTGCTTAACATACCACTAATACAACAACGACCTTACCCCTACTCCGATGGAGTAGAGTAACATACCACTGATAATATGCCCAAAATCACACTTTGTTAACTAACCCATGGCATATGTTCGGGTCCAGGTCCGGGCAGTTGTTTCATACCTGTTTCTATCGGTCTTGTACATATGAGCAATCTCCGGCACCAAAGAATCATCAGGATTAGGGTCTGTTAGCAGAGCACATACAGACATCAACACCTGCAAGGAACAAATACAAAATAAACATGCCAGCCCGCAGTTGATCAGTCGATCATGCTTAAAGAGGTTTAAAACAAAGAACAATTTGAATACATATCAAGTTTAAAAATTAGAAAAAAGAACATCATCATCATCAAAAAAAAAAAAAAAACGGTAAAATCTCACAAGTGGGGTCTAGGGAGGGTAGTATGTAAGTCCTGACTGTTTCCAATAAACTCTCGGCTTAAGAAAGATTAAAATAAACAATAGAAACAAGCAATATCAACAAAGTCAGAAAGATAATAGCAGCAGCCTAAGAGCCAGAAAATTAGTTGGAAGGAAGCAGAAACAATAAGCAGTAACCGTGCTGGTGGGAAGCATATCAACCGCCAGAAACAATAACTAATTTCTTCCCACCTGCCTAAGCCTTGATGGGAAAAGTTACCTCGTACCTGTAGTGGTGCTACTGCAAAGTAGCAGGTATCCGGTGTAATAGTCGAGGTGTGCGCATGTCAACTCGGACACCATTATTACCCCAAAAAAAAAAAGCAACTAATGCAAGAGTTTCATTTGGAAGGAAGATAATAGTCATTAATGTTACACGTTGAAGAAGAGCAAGATTAAAGTTTCTCATGTAAGTTCAATCTGAAAATACAGAAGTTTCATGTATATACTTTAAAAGACTACAAAACAAAAAGCAAGGTACTAAGCGAATGTATTTTAATCTCCTATGTTTGACTCACTTGTGTTAGTATAGAACAAGAACTAAATAATCGACGTAAAAGTCCTCACGATCCACCATTGAAATACATTTGACAATGTTCTCAGCAAAACAGGGATGATATTGGACTTGTGTACTCTTGGGATGTAAATAAGAAGCAAAAACAAAAGATTAAATCAGCATGGGAACAACAGGAAATGAACTTCACCGTGGAGATTGTAAGTGCTGGACTCCACTGTTCCTTCAAAACGTCAAGGCAAATGCTACCATTGCTGTTGATATTTGGGTGGAAAACCTTTGTCCTAAAAGCTATCTGCACATTTATCTCGTATTGTTATATAAATTTGTCCAAGAAGTCAAGAGGTGTCATTATATTATATAGTATATATACATATTTTTCCATCGGTACATTTGTTGAACTTCTTCTATACCAATGTACTTATCCAACTGAATCTAACATATAAACTGGACTTCTTCTAGACCAATGTACTAAGCCAGTCAACTATTCATATCAATTGCAAGCAGTTCTCTCCCTAGCAAAATGAGCTTAAATATCTGTACATGCATTAAAAGATTAATATGAACAAAATACTTATTAACTCAATGATTCTGCAGATTTACAAGCCAAGAAAACGAAAACGATAGCTTCTTTGATTCTGTGAAAAGAATCCTTTGCACAATTTAAACAATTAGGAGCCTATAAGCCTGTGAAGGGGAGCCTTGGCGTAACTAGTAAAGTTGTTGCCATGTGACCAGGATGTCACGAGTTCGAGCTATGAAAACAGCCTCTTGCAAAAATGCAGGGTAGGGCTGTGTACCATAGACCCTTGTGGTCTGGCCCTTCTCGGACGCTGCGCATAGCGGGAGCTTAGTGCATCGGACTGCTCTATCAGGCAAGTCATAAAGAAGTTTGTGTGCACTTCATGTTGTAGGAAGAATACCTTGGGTGGCTTAAATGGATAATCAGGTGGAAAATGAATGGTAACAAGAAACATTCCACCGGCATAGGGACTATCAGGCGGACCAATAATTGTTGCTTCCCAGTGAAACAAATCGTCGGCAGCAACTGGACCTAAATACAAACAACAGGAAGCAAAAGCATAACAATCAGAGAACTCTTCAATGCAACCTTAAGACACATTTTTACTTGTTATTTGGGCATTTAGGCTTAGTGCAAGCATATCTACAGCAGCTTGCCTAAAAAATGTGGAAACACAAAAGCACAGAGAACCAGAGAACCATATTCCAGAACGTAAACAATTTCAAGCATGAGCATGCAGGGGCGGAGCTAGTTTGTATGTTACGGGTTCAAACGAATATAATCCAGTAACTTTTAACCAAATCCTATATTTGTTTAAATAATTCACTAAAAATATGTAGAAATTATTAATTAAGGATCTAGTAACTTAAAAGAACTAGAATCCTAAACTAACAAACTTGAAATCCTGACTCCACCTATGTGAGCATGGACATGGTAAGCTGGGGAAGACAAACGTACTCGTCTACACTATTTACCTCATTTCCAAACATTAGAACCTTGTCCCGTGGAGCCCCCAACCCAAACCGGACTTATATGTTCCTTTCGCCAACCTTCCTAAACAAACAAATATGTTCAAGGTCAAGTTCTTTTTTCTTTTGTTTTGTTTAGGTTGAAAAACTAATAAATACACCAAAAGATCATACATTACCTTCAAATTACATCTCAAATCAATTCGACCCTTCCCCGCCATCAAAAAGCCAAACAAGTTAATTTACTCCACAAGGCACTCATTTTTGGGCCAACCAATATCATACAGAACAAACTTCAGATAATTGACTATTTTTAACAGATTCCTCTAAAGTTCACCCCCCCCCCCCCCCCAAAAAAAACCGTCCCTTGGCAGTTGCAATCATATAGGAGAGCACCTAATGATAAATCTTAGCGCGGTTAACTTGGGGGGGTGGGGGATGAAGAATCACTACTAAACATGCGCATTTGATACACAAATTTATCACTTAATCATTTCCCTTCAATTTTTAACTACCAAAGTTAAATTAATTGGTTTGGTGTAAACAGCGGTTGCAAATAAGCATTTACATGTTGAACCTGTCACATGCATTTAACTCACATTATCACATATTACGCTCTTGCCATTAAACCAAAGCTCTTGGGACAAAGTAAAAGGAAAAGAAGGTTCTAGAAACAAACCAAGAGTGCAAAAGACAGGAGGATCTTTCACAAGATCCTTGAGCTCTTTTAGAATCCTCTTGGATGCCATCCTCGATCAAATCCCTCTACAAAAAATAAGTAAAATAACACATATCAGCTCTATATATAAATAATAAATCAAGTCAAACCTTTTTATAACAACCTCAGTTGTTCTGGACATTTTTCGGTTGTTATAGCGAAGTATTATTATAGAAATATATATACATATTACAACATGAATAATTGGTTCTAAAGAAAATATGACTATTATAGTGAAGTTATATTATAAAGGATGACTGACGATACTAACGATTTCTCTAAGGAAAATGGAACATTCAATGGCGAAATTAGCTCGCGATAACGCTCAACCACCCGCTCATCTCCGATGATGATATTGTCACTGAGGATAGCGTAGCGTGTAAAAGGAGCTCTTGGAAGAAACCTTTTCTTCTTAGCAGATTTTTCAACCTACCCGAGGCAAGGAAGTAAAGCAACCAATAGCCTTTTTACCTACTATGCCTTTCACCGGGTGAGCAAAAAGTAGTTACCTTTAGCCCGGTCTTCCTTATTAATAATTGATAAGGCACAGGGGAACCATTATTATAGAGAGGTCTGACTGTAAATAAAGAAATAGGAATTCTTCAATTGTATTCAAACGGGCAATGAATAATTCGTTCCGCAACAAATACAACTGAGAGTTAAACTCAAGATCTCCAATTACTAAGTGTGTGTTCTAGCCAACTAAGCTACGAGAGCTTGTTGCTTTTTTGTTGCGGTTCAAAATAATTGATTTCTTATTTTAGTACTACAAGTAGATTTGCTATAAAATTCAATATAACTACGAATGGTAATTTTCTAAAAGTATAGCTACAAACGGTAAATGCAATATACTCCCTCAGTTACGTTTCAAGTTATGTGAACCCATATGACTGGGCACACAGAGAAACTTTTGAACTTGTGGTGCAAAATGAGGCACATATATCTTATGCGATTATAAATCATTGTATAAAGGTAAAATTGTTTCCAAATAAAGAAAGGAGTTATTTTTTTTGGCAGAACTAAAAAAGGAAATAGGTTCACGAAAATTAAAATGGAGGGAGTATATATTTGTTGTGCCGCATAATTTTTCCCAAACATACATGCAGAGAAGACATGCATAGTATAAAAAATCACAACTAGAGAAAGAGAAAGAAGAGAAAAGAAAATTTTACCTGAGAGATTAACCTACCAAGATGCAACTTTCAGATTCTGAGAAGCGAACAGTACAATGTTGAACTCAGAACTTTTTTTAATATAAAGGCTTTCGTATCTCTGTTGCCCGACTTACAGCTACGCCCCAAATGGTTTGAAAATTTACACTTAGATCCCTTTATTTCTTCAATAACTGTAGTATACGTCCAATTTATGTTCTTTCTTTTCGCAAATTTTTACTTTTAGAACTTGTTATAATTTAAAGTAAAATGTTTTTTTGGTTTTATATGGAGATGCTAGTTGTAGTATTTAATAGTATCATAGGGTGGAAATTAAGTGACTTAATTAATGTTGTAAATGTGAATATATTCGTCAGTTAAATGACTAAGAAAATTCTCTACCGAAAGGCTTTGGATTGATTATTAGACGGGGAGAAATTAAAAAATAATCAGATTTATAAGTGGTAATTGAAAAATAGCAGCAGTTTCAAAAATAATCGAAATTTTGCCACTTTTTATGTAAAAGATAAATTTGAACAAAAACAATGTTCAAAGCCCAAAAATATTCTAGCATAATATGCTGGAGTTCGAACTTTTTGCATTTGAACTTCCAGCATAACATGCTAGAATTTCATAATGTGTGGGAGTTCCAACATAGTATGCTGGAAATCCATACACAGGTGCTCCAATCTTAGTATATAATGTTGGAACTTTTCGTATGCTGGAATTCCAATATAATATGCCGGAAGTTCATACACAAGTGCACCATTCTCCAGTATATTATGCTGGATATTTCCGTGTTGCAGCAAAATAGTGACTATTTTTTAATGATTTTGCAAACGTTAGCTGTTTTTCAATTACTAGCCCGAAAACTGACTAGCCCGTGCTATTTTGACTATTAGATGGAGTAATATATATTATATCGAAATGAAGGTCCCCTCTCCTATCGTGGACACTAACTTAAAGTAAAAATAGCACGGGCTAGCCAATTTTCGGAATGGTCATTCAAAAATAACCAGCATTTGCAAAGTCATTGAAAAATAACCACTATTTTGCTGCAACACGGAAAGTTCCAACATAATATACAGGAGACCGATGCACCTGTGTATGAACTTCCAGCATATTATGCTGGAACTCCAACATGCTGAAAGTTCCAGTGTAATATACTGGAGATTGGAGCACTGGTGCTCCACTCTATTGGAGTTCCAGTATACTTATCTTTACAGGAAAAGTGGCTAAATTTTGATTACTTTTAAAACTGTGGCTATTTTTGAATGACCACTTGTAAATCTGGCTATTTTTAAATTTCTCCCTAACTTAAAGAGCCTGATATATAAGGCCCAAGGTTCATATAAAAAATTTCTTAGCAAAAAAATATCAAACTACCACTATTTACTCATGCAAAATAACCTTCAGATAATTGTCATAAGTTCATCTATTACGTTAGATCACAACTCTGCATCATCAAAGTGTGTTGGGAAAAAATTGAATTTAAATATTGAAGGTGATGTGTCATGACACGTGGACCGGTCAAATAGTCAAAACGTGGTAATCAGTTAGAAGACACGAGCAACAACAGATGCGGGAGAGAAGATACTTAAAGACACGAACTATTATTCAAATGAAACGAAACTCGTACCTGTTCGAGTCATTTAAAGTTCGAAGAACAGAAGGAATTGAAGACATGAATCTGATAGCGAAAAAGAGTCCAAATTCAGCATTAAATGCCAAATACGTTAGAGAATTTGTATTTAATATGAATGATTGAGTAACGTTTCCTTCAATATCATTTATTGCTCGTAATTGCCTCATTAAAGCAAAGGCATTACACTTTCTCTTAAAAATTAACTATAAAAAGAGGAAGTCACAACATCTGTAGGACACACGAAAAACACTACTGGAATATACTTTGTTTTATTTGCTTTCTGATTATATCATTCAAAATTTCTTTCTTATACACTTTTCCGATTATCAGTAACCCGAGTTCTTCTAAATTCAAACTTTGACCTAAAATCTAATTTTTGGTTAAACATAACGTACAAAGAATATGAAAGAAGAAATACCTTGTAGGTGCTGTTTTATGGAGAAGAAATCTATCTTCTGCCACAGCTTTATGTCTCTTTCTCTGTTGGGCAAGAGAGTTAAATAACAATCACTATCAAATTCAAAAATTAATCTAGGACCATTTTCTTGGCTGAAATTCACATTTATACTTAATA
>NC_031997.1:49749673-49752896 GCF_001879085.1 Nicotiana attenuata
AGGTGCAACGTATCAAAGCTGGGTCACCCAAATGTTTCAAGAACATTTAGGTAAAACCATGGAAGTATATATAGATGATATGCTAGTTAAGACTCAACATTCAGAAGATCATATATCGCACATATCTGATACGTTTAAAATTTTACGAAAATATAATATGAAGTTGAATCCAGAAAAATGTGCATTTGGTGTGGCATCAGGAAAATTTTTAGGTTTTCTTGTTTCTAACCGTGGTATTGAAGTAAATCCTACACAGATTAAGGCCATTGAAGAAATTCCTGATATACTTTCCAACAAGAAAGAGGTTCAAAGACTAACAGGAAGAATCGCAGCTTTGGGAAGGTTCATTTCTAAATCATCGGAAAAATGTTTTAAATTCTTCTCGGTTCTTAAGAAGCAGGATCATTTTGAATGGGATGAGGAGTGTCAAAAAACACTTAGGGATTTGAAAATATACTTGTCAAATCCACCTTTGCTAGCAAAACCCAAGGCTAGGGAGAAACTTTTCATCTACCTTGCTGTTTCAGAAGTTGCGGTAAGCACGGTTTTGGTTCAAGAAGAGCAGGGTAAACAATCTCCTATCTATTATGTTAGTAAATCTTTGTTAGATGCAGAGACAAGGTATCCACAATTGGAAAAATTAGCACTTGCTCTAATCATGGCATATAGGAAGTTAAGACCTTACTTTCAATGTCATCCCATTGTTGTAGTGACTGCATACCCCCTACGTAATATATTGCATAAACATGAATTGTCAGGGAGGTTAGCTAAGTGGGCCATAAAGCTAAGTGAATATGAAATCACGTACTTACCTAGAACAGCAATAAAATCACAGATATTAGCTGATTTCGTCGCTGACTTTAGCCAAGGGATGCAATTAGAAGCAGAAAAAGAAGTACAAGTACTTAATGGGGCTAATGCAGGAACATGGACCTTATTTACTGATGGTTCATCTAATGTAAAAGGTGCAGGATTAGGAATTGTTTTAGTACCACCTTCAGGTGAAACTATTAGGCAAGCCATTAAATGTCATTCCGTAACTAACAATGAAGCGGAGTATGAAGCTGTGATTGCAGGTTTAGAATTGGCACGAGAACTTGGTATAAATCAAGTAGTGATCAAAAGTGATTCGCAGCTCGTGGTTAATCAAATGCTAGGGACCTATACAGCTAGGGAAGCAAGGATGCAGCAGTACTTAGAAAAGTTACGGGAACTAATAAAGCAATTCCAAACTTGGAAGGTCATACAGATATCGAGGGATGAAAATGTTGAAGCAGATGCCTTAGCTAATCTCGCATCCGCAGCTGATGTGGCAAAGGATGCAAATGCTGCAATTATACATTTATTTCACTCAGTTCTCGATCCAGATAAGAATGAGGTAAATTTTAATAATTTAACTTGGGATTGGAGAAACGAAATTGTTGCTTTTTTGCAGTATGGTACCATCCCTAGTGACAAAAAGCAAGCACATGCACTTCGCAAAAAAGCTGCTCGTTACTGTTTAAAACAAGGGAATCTTTATCGTAAGATGTTCGGTGGTCCATTAGCAAGATGCCTCGGACCTTCTCAAACGGAATATGTAATGAGGGAAATACATGAGGGGCACTACGGGAATCATGCAGGAGGAAGATCATTGGTTAGAACTTTGATTAGAGCGGGATATTATTGGCCTAAAATGGAGGAAGAAGCAGAAAGTTTTGTAGCTAAATGTGATAAATGTCAAAGGTACGGTAACAACATGCATAGACCTGCGGAGTTGTTACATCCGGTCATATCACCATGGCCATTCATGAAGTGGGGAATGGATATCGTGGGTCCATTACCACAAGCAAAAGGACATGTAAAATTTTTGCTCGTGCTTACTGATTACTTCACTAAATGGGTAGAGGCAGGAGCATTTAAACAGGTACGAGAAAAAGAGGTCAGAGACTTCATTTGGCGTAATATCATCTGCCGTTTTGGTGTACCAAAGGAGATTGTATGCGACAATGACCCTCAATTTATCGGAGCTCAAGTCACTGAGTTTTTCGAGAGTTGGCAAATTAAAAGAATCACATTTACACCGTATCACCCAGTAGGCAATGGGCAAGCAGAATCAAAGAACAAAGTCATAATCAACAATTTGAGGAATCAAAGGGTAATTGGCCTGAAGTGTTACCCGGAGTTCTATGGGCATATCGCACGACAACAAAGACGAGCACAGGTGAAACTCCTTTCTCTTTAGTTTATGGAGCTGAAGCATTAATCCCAGTTGAAATAGGAGAACCGAGTACAAGATTCTCACAAGCAACACAAGAGTCTAATGATGAAGAGATGCGAGTCAATTTGGATCTACTGGAAGGCAAGAGAGAAGCCGCATTAATAAGAATGGCAGCACAAAAGCAAGTGATCGAACGATATTACAACAGGAAAGCACGACTGAGATACTTCAAAACTGGGGACTTCGTGCTTAAAAAAGTTTTTCAATCTACAAAGGCGGCCAACGCGGGTAAACTAAGTCCAACCTGGGAAGGACCCTACAGAGTTCGAGATATTGCAGGAAAAGGAGCATACGAGTTAGAAACAATGGACGGGAAGGTGCTTCCATCGCATTGGAATGCAGTTCATTTGAAGAGATACTACTTCTAAGGAAAAACTCACGGTCAGGTATCACCATGTTAAATTGTATTTTTTGAATTGTTAAAATTTTACTAACGATTTTAGATGATAGGCAAAACGCTAACCCGTACTAAATGATGAGTCACGACCTGTAAGGCAAAATGGAGTAAAATAAAATTCCTAGCCCAGGGTTACAATTATTCTGATAGAAGTATACACGGGTTAAGCAGTCTTCATCTATAATCGTACCTCCGAGTCCCGTATGTATTTCCTTTTCAGGAAAAGGACCAGGTGAAGGAGACTATCAAGTGCTCGAGGCTTCATACTTCAACACTCAAACACTTGGGGGACTACATAGTATATACATTTACGTGTATCAAAAAGGCATAGAAGATTTAGAAAATCAAGCCTAGAAGAATCAAGTACGGAGTGAAAGTTACGAAGTCATGGCATTCATCATAGTATTCTTTCCTATAAGAACAATGGAGTCATTTCTCAACTATGTACTAAAACGGGTTATAAGGAAAAACCCCGTATCTATTGTTCTTCTTTTGTATAAATCTGTTACAAGGAAAACAGTTGCGAGAAAGTTATAGATGTAATTCAAATACATGTAAAGTATTAC
>NC_031997.1:49758220-49787800 GCF_001879085.1 Nicotiana attenuata
TTTCTTTCTTTATTTACTTTTTCGGATTATTCAGTTAAACCCGATTCTTCTAATTTCTAGCTTTTGACTAAAGAATCTATTTTTTTGGGTTAAACAATCATGTCAGTTTGAAGATTGACATCGAAATTAGAGACAGACTCAACGGACACCATATTAATGCTTAATGGAAATAACCCGTAATTTTTACAATTAATTTTTTTGAATGCAGGGTTTTAATGCACCAGTTTTAAGCCACCAAATTCTGAGGCATAACTTCAGGAAGGAAATGTGATAGCCCAACCTCTTTGGCGGAAGGAAGCGAGTGAAAAATATCAAAGTTTCAAAATGTGTTTCCACATGCACTCCACCTTGTTTTGTTGAAACCTCAGTTGGCTAAAGGACAAGTATGGTTATAGATTTAGGTCAAAGTTTGTAACTACTACTGTTTAGGAAAAACTAGCCAAGTTGGCAAATTAAAATGTTCCTTAAGGGACTATGTAAGACTGTGTAATGGTTTTGTGGTTAGTAATATAATATTATCTTTTGCTTTAAAAAAAAAAAAAAAAAGAAGGTATTGACATACATAGATTTGTTCTCAATTAATTTCTTCAACATGAAAAATCTTATGCTCATATATATAAGGTGCTGGGTAAGTGGTAATACATTCCCCTCCCAAATCTATTTGTTGCTTTTCAAACTTTATTTGGACGCGTCCCTTGTCCCTTTCGACAAAAAAAAACTAGTAATTTCTCACACTCTTTACGTTTGCCGTTAAATACTTTGCAACTGAATAGTTGCTGCAATGGAAAATAAATTATTTAATTTCTACGGTTCGCATTAGTAATGCTAGAAGTGCCTTTCGCCAATTCCTAAATTTTGTCAAGGTAATATTCAAGCTATGAACAGTTAAAGAATATTTAGAAAACTGTTGCGCAATGTTTTAGGACTTTCCGAACTAAATCTGAGCATCATCTAAGCCCAGGAGTTCATTACAAAAAATTCAGATAATTTTATACAATTTCTTACAAATATAAAATTTAGTCCGTAAATTGTTTAAACTTTTTAATTCTAACCTGTGTTTTCTCCAACGCAATCTGCTAATGTTTTCCATCTAAGAGGCAAAGAAGATAATTTGTAGAGCCAAATTATCAAATTTAAATTTTAGATGGAACCGTTAAAATCGTTGTACAAAAGCATAAAAATACTATCTGTAGCACCCTACTTTGAACGTGCATGCCTTCATATATCTCGCTCTTGCAAAAATTGTCAATGTAAAACGGCCTAACAAATCGATCATTCCAATAGTCACTGGCCTCACAGGTGCAAGGATTGCCATATCACACAAATACTACTCTAGATTAATACGAACACAATGGCCCAAAAACCGAAAAAAACTTTTTAGGAAAGAATACACGGGGACATCAAAGGGTGGTCATAAAACAATACATCAAACATTTGGGGTTACACTGACATATAAAAGCATGCGTAGTTAGGATAATTTTTTAAGAGTAGCAGTTGAAGAGACGTTGACATGGTTGATTTGTGTAGGTGGAGTATTTTTTTTAATTAAGATAAATAGAAGAAAAAAAAAAGCCAAAAAACAGAGAAAAGATAAAAAAAAAATTCCTTGTCCATAACAGCACTCCTTTGAAATTTTAAACAATTTTTCGTTCACGTTTTAGCAGTCATGGAAGCTATGAGTGTTCACGATCCGGGAAATCCCCACCATCGGGGACCGTGATGACGCCCTAAACATCACACTTGTAGGCAAAGCCCAACGTCAGAGGTTTAACTAGGCCAAATCCTTTACGTCTCAGTGATTTAACAATAAACAAGCTAAAGTCAGTAAAAATAAAATGCTGGAAGTTAAATAAATTAGCCTCTTTGTTTGTTATTTACTATTACCCAAATACTCATAAGTATTACTACCAGAATCCAGCTGTCATAATCCACGAACACCCTAAGATTTGCTACAAACATTTGTTCGAAAGGAAGATACAACTGTTTTATAAAGGATAAGTAAAAACAAGTAAATGTAGGAAGCATAGAAAGGGGACGCCAGGGCCTGCGGACGCCAGCAGGACTACCTTTCGGTCTCCTAGCTGAAAATTATCTGCACCCGATCCTCTCGTATCAGCCCTACTTGCTCCAAAATCTGCAATAGAAAGTGCAGAGTGCAATATCAAGTACAAATCTGACCCCATTACTGGTAAGTGCGAAGCCTACCTCGACGAGGTAGTGACGAGGCTACGACGGAGCAATTACAATATAACCTGCATAAAGTGTATAATAAAAGCAGAATAGAAGGACATGACAAAATAAGGCCAGTAACTTTGCAAGGTATGAATACAAGAAACTCAAGTATCCTTATCAGTATCCCAAAGCTATAACCAAACCCTTAAGTGAAAATGCCAAAGCGTACAAATAACTACACAGTAGAAGAAGATACACAAACACGTAAAACTGGATGCGGCACAACGATCCCGATCCCACCATTAATTCAATATCAATATGAATTTCACCTTATTAACTCCATATCAATCCACCCTTTATTCCTCCCGTTCATGCGTGCAACCCGATCCCCACCGTTTAATAGCATTCGCCCTTATTCCTGCCTTAATATATCACCCTATTCTCCTGTTGCGGCGTGCAAACCCGATCCCACCATATCAGCATCAAATTTACTCAATAAGTACAGAAATTTTACAATTTAACTTTCAAAACCCTTCACAATATTTTAAAACCTTCACACCAAGCAAACGGAAAGCTTGTTACATTATGAAACTTCACATAAATAATACTACTATCGAAACCAATTCCAAAATATACCATATAAACACCGAATAACCAACTTAAGCCAATTAATATGAGGACAATTGAAAACTACGGGGTAGCTAATACCTTTAATAATGAAAAACAAATGTCTGGGCAAATAAGCAATTAAGCATGGAAAATTTATCAGAAGAAAGGCATGTAGCAGTTTAAGGCAGGAAAGGGCAGGGTAGAAGAAAACAGTGAAGGAAACATGCAAAATAGATAAAATTGACAGCGCCATAGTTACTCGTCACCTCACGCCACATGGAATTTTCACATAGCAGATAAGTCAAGGGTTCTTAATCCCTCGAGTCAAAGTTAGACACGACACTTACCTCATCCAATTGTACTCACTGCTTTAATTACCTCTTTTCCGTATAGTATTTGCAGTTAGCTCCATGGCAGTCTCAACATCATTAAAGTGAGAAGGATGAAGCTGTGGAAGCTCCAAAGGCCCATGACAATGGTCTCAAACAAAGAAATTTCAAGACCAAGCTTAATGGGCTTCATATGGCCAATTATAAAAAAGTGTCTTTATAATACATTGAAGACTCCAGCACAAGGAGGGATCTTTGGGACAAGTCTTGACAACTATTGGAGGCCCAAATTAAAGTCCAAGAGTGAGATGGAATGAGAGGCCCAAATAGCTCCAAAAGATGAATTTTCAGCAGCCCAAATAAGGCCCAAATATAGTTTCTTAGAATATATATTTAATAGTTGTTTTAATCTATGTTGACTTGCATTGGTCTATGTGTAGGTTGACTACAATTGTCTTAGTGTGGGTAGTTGTTCTATCTTCAGGGAATATAATTTCTTTATTTGAAGTTTTGACTAGCTTCCTTCTTACTACTACATAAAGGGTGTGCTTTTTTTCCATTGTAAAGAATATATGAAGATTAATATTATTATTGTGAGTTCTTTTGAACCTTTGTGAATTTTACTTTGAGATTTATTCTTGCAACCCTAACCTAGTTCATAGTTAAGTAGTAAGATAATTTCTTTCGTGTGATATCTTTTGGTTTCTTTTTGATATTCTTCGAAGGCGACTGGTTTCTTTTACTAGTTGTTGTCGTTAAGTTTATTCAAACTAGAAGTCAAGATCCGAATCTGATTCTTGATTAGCTTATCTCTGGTGAAGCAATTGGTTTTCATAGCAACTTGTTGCGTGTAGGATTCTTGTAAATCTAGATTAACTAACTCGGTTCTTGGACCTTTCCTTGAACTTCCACATATCCTAGTTTAATTTTCTTGATTTCTCTTAATTCGATTGCATTTCTTTACTGCTTCCGCAATTCCTTCAAAACTTATTTTCGTTAAGTTCTTGGATCTCCAACCTTTGTGTTATCAAGTGGTATCAAGAGTGGTGTTATCAAGATTCCGTTCTTGATAAAGTCTGGGATATGACACAAAGGCAGCAAAAAAAAAGTTAAAAAAAAAATCTTTTCCAAAAAAAAAGAAAGGCGAGAACATATGCTCTTCAAGAAATCAGGACTTATTGTGTTTGTTTTCCAACTTCAAGAGAGAACAAGAGAGGGGATCCTAGATCTTTAATGATAAGAAAAAAAATCAATTTTTTTAACTCTTTTTGATCTTGGTCCTAAAAATCATTTCCTTTGTTCGTTGTTTTGTTTCAAACTTTAATCCTACTCTTTCTAGGATTGCGCTTCTTCACTTTCTTTAGCGCTCCAAAATATTCCTTATTTTACTACTAAGGGCTTTGATACAAAGTTGGGTGTAATAAATAATCTACAAGGTATCCCAGAGGTTAATTGAGGAGGAATAAGGTAGAAGTGGTGAGAAACAAATTGAAGGGAAAGAAGCCAAAGTTTGAGTGATAACTATTTTTTTTCTTTTTAAAATGTCTCATTACATGTGCTAGTGATGATGAACTTGAGGCTCTTCAGGAAGCTGAAATCCAGGAAGAAATATTTCACCTCTACAAAGCCATGCATCAATAAATCGAGAGATGGGAACTTGCAATTCAGAGATAAGGAATACTATTTGCCTGAACAAAATGAGACAATAGCTGCACTTAAGAGGGGAAATCAACCTGATGTACAACCTCGAAATAATCCCTAGGGCTCAAATAGAAATAAATGTATCCCTGCCCCTATTGTAACATCAAGAAAACCCTATAAGATGGATTTGTTTGATGATCTTGAGTTAAATCTAGATAGGGTGGAAGAAGATAGGAGGGATACGAAGGTAGAGGTAGAAGATGATAATATTAGTAGCATAAAATGAAGATGCCCATCTTTCAAGGGCACAAGAGACCCAACTTGTACCTTGGATTGTGGAGCGGAAAGTTGAGGCCGATCTTTGACTGTCACCACATACTCTGAAGGTAAGAAGGTCTAAGCTTGCTGTTGTTGAATTTTCGCTGATTATGCTCCTCTTTTGGTTGGAAAAATTCTTACACAGGACAAACAACAAGATGGCTACTTGGACCGAGATGAGAGAGTCATTGAGGAAAGAGGTTTGTACCTTCTCACTTCAAAGAGGAACCTGTCAACTGTGTCTTCAGACCTTGAAGCAAGGAACCATGGACTGTTGATTGAATACTTTAAAGCTATGGATATGACTATGATCCAAGCTAATTGTATGGAAGAAGAAGAGGCCACTATGGCTAGATTTCTTAATGGTTTAAATAGAGAAATAGCTGATGTAGTAGAGATACAACAATATGTAACTATAGACGAGTTAGTAGATTTGGCTGTAAAATAAAAAAGCAAAAATAAAAAAGCAAACAAAAGAAGGCAGCAAGCTAGCTCATGGAGAAGTCGGCCAAACACCAATTCCAAGAAGCCATGGCCAAAACAAGAAGTAATTTCCAGACCTCAAGAAGACAAGGGGAAAGGTAAAGTTGATGAGAAAGAGGGAGGTAAAGCTTTCAATTCTATATCCTCAAAACCTTCTAGTTCCATTCAATGTCACAAATGTCATGAAAGAGGCCATATGATGCATGAATGTCCAAATAGAAGAAATATTCTTTTGAGAGAAGATGGAGGATATGAGAGTGAAAAAAGTGAGGAAGAAGAGGAGGAGTAAGTGAAGAATTGAAGTAGAACTTCCTAATGATGGGTTTGGTTGGGGTAATTAGGAGGACTATAGATGGAAGAATATGAGGGGAAAAAAAGTGAGGAAGAGGAAGAAGAGGAAGGTGTGAGTGAAGATGATGTAGAGTTGCCTTTTAATTATGGTTTGGTTGGGGTAGTTAGGAGGATTATGACTATTAATTTAGGAATCAATAGTGAAGAACAAAGAGAGAATATATTTCATACTAGGTGTGGAATAAAGGGGAAAACTTGTTCTAATGATTATTGATAGTGGTAGTTGTCTAATGTGGTGAGTTCACACTTGGTGAAACATGTTAGAGCTTTGCATGCATGAAACACCCTAAGCCCTATAGACTCCAATGGTTGAATGATAGTGGTGAACTGAAAGTCAACAAACAATGCATGATTTCCTTCAATGTTGGTAGGTATGATTATTTGTGGTGTGGTTCCTATGCAAGCTTGTCATATCTTGTTAGGTCGTCCGTGGCAATATGATAGGAATATTTTTCATGATGGAAGAAAGAATAGATATTCTCTTGAGCTTAATGGCAAGAAGTATACTCTTGCCCCCTTTAAATCCTTCTCAAGTGTTTTGAGGATCAAAAGAGATTGAGAGAAATAATGGGAAAACAAAGGGGAGGAAAAAAGTGAGGCTTGAGGGAAAAGAAAGAAAGAAGGCCAAGAGGTAGAAAAAAGAGAGATGGCCAAGAGAGAGAGAGAGAGAGGACAGCAACTTGAGCAAAGTGGTAAAGAGGGTTTGAGTGATTAAAAGAAAAGTTTGGTGAGCGGAAAGAGGAAAAGGAAAAGAAAAAGGAGAGTTTGTACATAAAAAGCCAAAGAGTGTTTGAACGCCAAGAAAAGAGGGGTGCCCATTATACTACTACTTGCCAAAGAAGTTTTTGATTAATCTGAGTACTAACTTCTTCTTTGCCAAGTAGTGTTTCTTCTCTTTTGCAGGATTTTAATGATATCTTCCCCGAGGATATCCCTAAAGTCTTTACCACCTTTCGTGGCATTGAGCACCAAATTGACTTTGTGCCTGGAGCACAAATTCCAAATAGGCCTGCTTATAGGAGTAATCCAGAAGAGACAAAAGAGCTTCAAAGGCAAGTTGAGGAGTTCTTGAGAAAGGTTTTGTGAGAGAGAGAGCATGAGCCCTTGCTCCGTTCCTGTCCTATTGATACCCAAAAAGGATGGAACTTGGAGGATGTGCGTGGACTGTAGAGCAATCAACAAGATAATGGTTAAGTATCGCCATTCCTATTCCTCGTCTTGATGACATGTTGGATCAATTGCATGGATCCCAAATCTTTTCTTAAAATTGATCTAAAAAGTGGTTACCATCAGATTCGATCCTGGAGAATGAATGGGAAAACTGCTTTAAGACCAAATATGGGCTTTATGAGTGGTTAGTTATGCCTTTTGGCTTGACTAATGCCACCCAACACTTTCATGAGATTGATGAATCATGTTTTTAAGGATTTTCATGGGAAATTTGTGGTGGTTTATTTTGATGATATCTTGATTTATTCTAAAAATCTAGATGAGCATGTGAACACTTTAAAACATGTTTTTGAAGTTCTTAGAAAGCAACGCTTGTTTGCTAATCTTAAGAAGTGTACTTTTTTTGTGTGGATCGTGTGGTATTCTTGGGTGGTTTGTGTGGTTAGTTCATAAGGGAGTTAAAGTTTGATGAAGAGAAAATCAAGGCAATCAAAGAGTGCCTTATAAACCTAACAATGTAACTGAAGTTAGGAGTTTTCATGGCTTGCTAGTTTTTATAGGAGATTCGTTAGAGATTTTAGCACCATTGCTGCTCCTTTAACTGAAGTTGGTTAAGAGGACAAGGGTTTTCATTTGGGGAAAAGAAACAAGATGATGCTTTTAATTTGTTGAAAGAAAAAATTGTGTTCTGCTCCTCTTTTGCAATTACCCGATTTTTCTAAATCTTTTGAGGTTGTAATGTTATGCCTCTGGAAAAGGAATAGGTGTTGTTTTGATGCAGGACTTGAAGCCCATTGCATACTTTAGTGAAAAGCCGAGTGGAGCTACACTGAACTACTCAACTTATGACAAAGAGCTATATGCTTTGGTAAGGCTTTAGCTACATGGCAACATTATTTGTGGCCAAGAGAGTTTGTGGTTAAGACTGATCATGAATCCTTGAGATATTTGAAAAGCCAACGTAAGCTTAGTCGTTGCCATGCAAAATGGGTTGAATTCACTGAAACTTTCCCATATGTGATTGCTTACAAGCAAGGAAACGAGAATGTGGTTGCTGATGCACTTTCAAGAAGGTATGGTCTTTGGTTTCTTCTCTTACTTCTAAATTGATGGGTTTGATCAAATCAAGGAACTTTATTCTAATGGTTCTGATTTTGGCAAGGCTTTTGCAGAATGTAAGTTGGGTCCTTATGAGAGTTCAATCTTCAAGATGAGTTCCTTTTTAAGGAAAATAAATTGTGTATTCCTTAATTGCTCTTTGCATAGAATTGTTTGTTAGGGAAGCACATTGTGGTGGACTCACGGGACACTTTGGAGTGCCCAAAACTTTGAATATACTTGTTGAACATTTGTTTTGGCCTGGCATGCGAAAAGGATGTTGAAAAAAGTGTGCTCTCAATATCTTGAATGTAAAACAAGCCAAATCAAAAGTGTTACCACGTGGTCTTTATACTCCTTTACCTGTCCCTACTTCTCCTTGGATTGATATTTCTATGGATTTTTGTGTTAAGACTTCCTAGAACTAAGTATTGGTAAGGATAGTATATTTGTGGTGTAGATAGATTTTCCAAAAATGGCTTGTTTTATTTCATGCTTGAAGACTAATGATACATTACATGTGGCTGATTTATTTATGAAGGAAGTGGTTAAATTACATGGCATACCTAAAACTATCATTAGTGATGGGATGTCTAAATTTTTAAGTCACTTTTGGAGAGTTCTTTGTGCGAGTTGGGAACTAAATTGCTATTTCTACATCTTGTCACCCACAAACCGATGGACAAACTGAAGTAGTTAATAGGACCTTAGGGAATATGTTGAGAGCTGTTTTAAAAGGAAAATTAAATTCTTGGGAAGAACATTTGCCCATGGTAGAGTTTGCCTATAATAGAACTATCCACTCTTCTACTGGTAAGTCTCCTTTTGAAGTTGTTTATGGATTTAATCACCTTACTCCCCTTGATTTGTTGTCTTTGCCTACTAATGACATTGTTAATCTTGATGGTAGGAATAAGGCTGAAATGATGAAGAAGATTCATGAACATACAAGGCTTGCAATTGAACGGGAGAATGAACAAACTGCCTTAAGAAGAAATAAGGGGCGAAAATCTATTATTTTTAAGCCTGGAGATTTAGTTTGGGTGCATTTTAGGAAGGAAATATTTCCTGCCAAACGAAGATCCAAATTAGATCCAAGAGGAGATGGGCCATTTGAAGTACTTGAAAGGATTGGAGAACAATGCTTACAAACTTGACCTTCCTAGGTGAATATCAAGTTAGTGCTACCTTCAATGTTTTCTGATCTTTCCTTGTTTGATGCAGACTCGAATTCGAGGACGAATTCTCTTTAAGAAGAGGGGAATGATAGCATCCATGGCAGCTCAACATCATTAATTGAGAAGGATGAAGCTCCGGAAGCTCCAAGAAGGCCCATGACAAGGTCTCAAACAAAGAAATTTCAAGACAAGCTTAATGGGCTTCAATTGGCAATTAAAAAGTGTCTTATAATACAAGAAAGAGCTCCACACACAAGGAGGATCTTTGGGCCAAGTTTACAAACTATTTGGAGGGCCCAAATAAAGTCCAAGAGGAGATGGAATGAGGCCAAATATGCTCCAAAAAAAAGAGGAATTTTCAGCAGCCAAAATAAGCCCAAAAATAATTTCTAGAATATATATTTAATAGTTGTTTTAATCTATGTTGACTTGCATTGGTCTATGTGTAGGTTGACTACATTGGTCTTAGTGTGGGTAGTGTTCTATGCTTCTAGGGAATATAATTCTCATTTATTGAAGTCTTGACTAGCTCCTTCTTTACTACTATATAAAGGGGTGCTTGTCTTCCATTGTAGAAGAATATATTGAAGATTAATATTATTATTGTGAGTTCTTTTGAACCTTTGTGAATTTTACTTTGAGATTTATCTTGCAACCCTAACTAGTTCATAGCTTAAGGTAGAAAGATAATTTTCTTTCTTGTGATATCTTTGGTTTCTTTTGATATTCTTCGAAGGCGACTAGTTTCTTTTACTAGTTGTTGTCGTAAGTTATTCAAACTAGAAGTCAAGATCCGAATCTAGTTCTTGATTAGCTTATCTCTAGTGAAGGCAATTGGTTTCATAGCCAACTTGTTGTCATTAGGATCTTGTCAAATCTAGATTAACATAATCTCGGGGTTCTTGGACCTTTCTTTGAACTTCCACATATCTAGTTTATTTTTCTTGCTTTTCTTAATTCGATTGCATTTCTTTACTGCTTCCGCATTCCTTCAACTTATTTTCTTTAAGTTCTTGGATCTCCCAACCTTTGTGTTATCAAGTATCCACCTCCGAACCACTCGTATATAGCCACAATTAACTCAATAACATCAATTATTGCTAAAGGAATCAACTACAATGCATAAATTTAGATTTCCCAAACTTTCCCCCAAAAAGTCAAAAATTGACCCCGGGTCCGCTTGGTCAAAACCCGAGGTTCGGACTAAAATTCATTCACCCATTCACCCCCGAGTCCGGATGTATAATTGGTTTTGGAATCCGACCTCAAATCGAGGTCTAAACCCCCAATTTTGCAAAATCCCAAATTCTTCCTAAATCCCTAATTTTCTACCATGGAAGAATAAAGATTAGGCTAGGTATTCAATGGGCGATGTTAGAAATAGAAGAAAATAAGTTAAAGAGTGCAAACCTATGATTTGGTGTTGAATCCGCTCTCAAAATTTCTCCTAGGTCGAGTTCTAATGAAAGAGTTGTGAAATTTTTGAACAATCCCGTTTCAGGTCTATTTTAATACACAGGCGTCAGACCTTCTTCGCGTTCACGAAGGATCTGACGCGATCGCGGAGCAGCGACTCTAATAGCCTTCGCGTTCGCGAAGACTTATTCCCACCAGCCTTCGCGTTCGGAGCCATGTGCCGCGTTCGCGAAGAGTATACTTCCCCTCCCCCAGGTCCCAATGCTTCGCGTTGGCGATAGCCTGGTCGCGTTCGCGAAGGGTAATGCCCCCAACGCTCCGGGTTCACGACCCGTCCTTCGCATTCGCGTAGAAGAAAGTCTCCTACAGACCAATTTACTCTTCGCGTTTGTGAGAGTCCCTCCACGAACACGAAAAAGGAGACACCAGATGATAGCTGAAGCCAAAAATACTAGATTTTCCTAAGTCTAATCACCCTGTGGCCTATCCGAAACTAACCCGAGCCCTCGGGGCTCCAAACCAAACATGCACACAAGTCCAAAAACATCATACAGATTTGCTCGCGCGATCAAATCGCCAAAATGACACCTAGAACTACGACTTTAGCACCAAATTAGATGAAATTTTCAAGAAAGCTTTAAAACTTCTATTTGCTCAACCGGACGTCCGAATCACGTCAAATCAATTCCGTTTCTCACTAATTTTACAGACAGGTCTTAAATATCATAATGAACCTGTATCGGACTCCGAAACCAAAATACGGACCCGATATCAACCAGATCAAACGTTAACTAAATTCTTAAAACCATTAGATTTTTAGTCTTTCAATTTTCATCAACAATTCATTTCTCGAGCTAGGGACCTCGGAATTTGATTTCGGGCATACGCCCAGGTCCCATATTTAGATATGGACTCACCGGGACTGTCAAAACATGAGTCCGAGCCCGTTTACTCAAAACGTTGACCGAAGTCAACTAACTCAACTTTGAAAGGTAAAAATTATTATTTTTATCAACTTTCAACATAAAATCTTTCCAGAAACATGCCCAGGCTGTGCACGCAAATCGAGGAGGAATAAAATAAGGTTTTGAAGGCCTCGAAACACGAAATCAAGTTCTAAAACATAAGATGGCCTTTTGGGTCATCACATTCTCCACATCTAAAAATAACCGTTCGTCCTCGAACGGATATAGAAAAGTACTTGAGCTGGTGAAAAGGTGGGGATATCTACTCTGCATATCGGACTCGTACTCCCAGGTAGCTGCTTTAACAGGCTGACCTCTCCGCTGCACTCGAACCGAAGGATAACTCTTCGATCTCAACTGACGAACCTGCTGGTCCAGAATAGCTACCGGCTCCTCCTCGTAGGTGAAATCCTTGTCCAATTGAATAGTGCTGAAATCTAACACGCGGGATGGATCGCCTTGATACTTCCGAAGCATGGACACATGGAATATTGGATGTACCGCTGATAAGCCTGGTGGCAACGCAAGTCTGTAGGCCATCTCTCCCACTCGCTCAAGGATCTCAAAAGGTCCGATATACCTAGGGCTTAGCTTGCCCTTCTTTCCATACTTCATTACACCCTTCATGTGCGATACGCGAAGCAACACTCTCTCTCCGACCATGAATGCCATATCATGAACCTTACGGTCGGCGACACTCTTCTGCCTTGACTGAGCTGTACGAAGTCTATCCTAAATGATCTTAACCTTATCCAAGGCATCTTGTACCAAATTTGTACCCAATAACCGAGCCTCCCCCGGCTTAAACCATCCAACCGGCGATCGACACCGTCTACCATATAACACCTCATAGGGAGCCATTTGGATGCTCAACTGATAGTTGTTGTTGTAGGCAAACTCCGCTAACGGCAAGAACTAATCCCAAGAACCTCCAAAGTCGATAACACAGGCGCGGAGCATATCCTCCAAGATCTGAATAGTACGCTCGGACTGTCCGTCCGTTGAGGATGAAATGTTGTGCTTAACTCGACCCACGTACCCAACTCACGCTGTACTACCCTCCAGAAGTGCGAGGTAAACTGCGTACCTCGATCAGAAATGATAGACACGGGCACACAGTGAAGACGAACGATCTCACAGATATAAATCTCTGCCAACCGCTCCGGAGAATAGGAAACTGCCACAGGAATGAAATGCGCTGACTTGGTCAGTCTATCCACAATAACCCAAACTGCATCGAACTTCCTCTGAGTCTGTGGGAGTCTAACAATGAAATCCAAAGTGATATGCTCCCACTTCCACTCAGGAATCTCTATCTTCTGAAGCAAACCACCAGGTCTCTGATGCTCTTACTTTACTTGCTGACAATTTAGACACCAAGCTACATATGCAATAATATCCTTCTTCATCCTCCTCCACCAATAATGCTGCTGTAAGTCTTGATACATCTTGGCAGCGCCCGGATGAATAGAATCTTTTTGGAAACACGCTCGGACTACGCATGCAAATCGAGGAGTAATAAAATAAGGATTTGAAGGCCTCGAAATACGGAGTCGAGTTCTAAAACATAAGATGACCTTTTGGGTCATCCCATTCTCCACCTCTAATACAACCGTTCATCCTCGAACGGACATAGAAAAGTACCTGCGCTGGTGAAAAGGTGGGGATATCTGCTCCGCATATCGGACTCGGACTCCCAGGTACCTACTTTAACATGCTGACCTCTCTGCTGCACTCGAACCGAAGGATAACTCTTCGATCTCAACTGACGAACCTGCCGGTCTAGAATAGCTACCGGCTCCTCCTCATAGGTCAAATCCTTGTCCAACTAGACAGTGCTGAAATCTAACACGTGGGATGGATCGCCGTGATACTTCCAAAGCATGGACACATGGAATACTGGATGTACCGCTGATAAGCCTGGTGGAAACGCAAGTCTGTAGGCCAGCTCTCCCACTCGCATAAGGATCTCAAAAGGCCCGATATACCTAGGGCTTAACTTGCCATTCTTTCAATAGCTCATTACACCCTTCATGGGCGATACCCGAAGCAACACTCTCTCTCCAAACATGAATGCCATATCACGAACCTTACGGTCGGCGTAATTCTTCTACCTGGACTGAGCTGTACGAAGTCTATCCTGAATGATCTTAACCTTATCCAAGGCATCCTGTACCAAATCTGTACCCAATAACCAAGCCTCTCCCGGCTCAAACTATCCAACTGGCGATCGACACCATCTACCATATAACGCCTCATAGGGAGCCATCTGGATGCTCGAATGATAGCTGTTGTTGTAGGCAAACTCCGCTAACGGCAAGAACTGATCCCAAGAACCTCCAAAGTCGATAACACAGGCGCGGAGCATATCCTCTAAGATCTGAATAGTACGCTCGAACTATCCGTCCGCCCGAGGATGAAATGCTGTGCTAACTCGATCCGCGTACCCAACTCACGCTGTACTTCCCTCCAAAAGTGCAAGGTAAACTGCGTACCTCGGTCAGAAATGATAGACACGGGCACACCGTGAAGACGAACAATCTCACAGATATAAATCTCTGCCAACCGCTACGAAGAATAGGAAACTGCCACAGAAATGAAATATGCTGACTTGGTCAGTCTATCCACAATAACCCAAACTGCATCGAACTTCCTCTGAGTCCGTGGGAGTCCAACAATGAAATCCATAGTGATACGCTCCCACTTCCACTCAGGAATCTCTATCTTCTGAAGCAAACCACCAGGTCTCTAATGCTCGTACATTACTTGCTGACAATTTAGACACCGAACTACATATGCAATAATATCCTTCTTCATCCCCTCCACCAATAATGTTGCCGCAAGTCCTGATACATCTTGGTAGTGCCCGGATGAATAGAATATCGGGAACTGTGAGCCTCCTCTAGAATCAACTCATGAAGTCCATCCATATTAGGCACACAAACACGACCCTGCATCCTCAAAACTCCATCATCTCCAACCGTAACCTACTTGGCATCACCGTGTCGCACTGTGTCCCTAAGGACAAGCAAATGAGGATCATCATACTGCCGCTCCCTGATATGCTCAAACAAGGAAGACCGAGCGACTGTGCAAGCTAAAACACGTCTGGGCTCAAAAATATCCAACCTCACGAACTGATTGGCTAGGGCCTGAACATCTAGTGCAAGCGGTTTCTCACCGACTCGAATGTACGTAAGGCTGCCCATACTAGCTGACTTCCTACTCAAAGCATCGGCCACCACATTGGCCTTCTCGGGATAATACAAGATGGTGATATCATAGTCTTTCAATAGCTCCAACCACCTCTGCCTCAAATTGAGCTCCTTTTGCTTGGACAAATACTTCAAACTCTTATGATTCGTGAATACCTCACACGACACGCCTTATAGATAGTGCCTCCAAATCTTCAGCGCGTGAACAATTGCTGCCAACTCCAAGTCATGAACAGGATAATTCTTCTCGTGAACCTTTAGCTGCCGTGAAGCATATTAAATAACCTTGTCACCCTGCATCAATACCGCACCAATTCCAATACGAGATGTGTCACAATATACTGTATAGGTCCCTGAACCCATAGGCAACACCAACACCGGCGCCGTAGTCAAAGCTGTCTTGAGCTTCTGAAAGCTCGCTTCACACTCGTCTGACCATCTGAATGGGGCACCCTTCTGAGTTAACCTGGTCAGAGTCTGAAGTACGATCTAAAGATGCTGCTGGTGCTCCTCTCAGCTGTGGGAATAGATCAAGATATCATCAATAAAAACAATCACAAATGAATCTAGGTAAGGCTTGAACACCGGTTCATCAAATCCATAAATGCTGCTGGGGCATTTGTCAAGCCAAATGACATCACCAAGAACTCATAATGCCCATATCGAGTCTAAAAAGCTGTCTTAGGGACATCGGATGCCCTAATCCTCAATTGATGGTAGCCAGACCTCAAATTAATCTTCGAAAACACTTTGGCACCCTGAAGCTGATCAAATAAGTCATCAATCCTCGACAATGGGTACTTGTTCTTGATGGTGACTTTGTTCAACTGTCGATAATCTATGGACATCCTCATCGATCCATCCTTCTTCTTTACAAACAACACGGGCGCACCCCAAGGCGAGACACTAGGTCTTATAAAGCCCTTATCAAGCAAATCTTGCAACTGCTCCTTCAACTCTTTCAGCTTTGGCGGGGCCATGCGGTATGGCGGAATAGAAATGGGCTGAGTGCCCGGAACCAAATCAATACATAAGTCAATATCTCTGTCGGGTGGCATCCCCGACAGGTCTGCAGGAAATACCTTTGAAAACTCCCGAACAACTGGTACAGAATCCATAGAAGGAACCTCCGCACTAGAATCACGAACATAAGCCAAATAAGCCAAACACCCCTTCTCGACCATACGCCGAGCCTTCATATAAGAGATAACCCTGCTGGTAGAATGACCAAGAGTCCCTCTCTACTCTAATCAAGGCAACCCCAGCAAGGCTAAGGTCATGGTCTTGGCGTGACAGTCCAATATAGCATGATAAGGTGACAACCAATCCATCCCCAAAATGACATCAAAATCGACCATATCGAGAAGTAGGAGATCTACGCTAGTCTCAAGACCCCCAATAATAACCACAGACGAGTGATAGACACGATTTACAACAATAGAATCCCCCACCGGTATGGACACATACACGGGAGCACTCAAAGAATCACGAGGCACAAACAAACATGAAGCAAAGTAAGATGACACATATGAGTATGTAGACCCTGGATCAAATAGAACTGATGCATCTCTACTGCAAACTGAAACAGTACCTGTTATAACAACATTGGATGACTCAGCCTCAGGCCTGGCTGGGAAAGCATAAACATCGGGGCTGGCCCCCACCACTCTGAACCATATCTCCGGGATGACCTCCTACCGGCTGGCCTCCACCTCTAGCGGCCCGGCCTCCACCTCTAACGGCATGACCTCCACCTCTAGAGGCCTGACCTCTACCTCTGGCTCCCTGACCCCTACCTCTAGCTGGCTGAGCAGGCGTTGGCACGCCCAATGTCGGAATCATGGCACGAGAACCCTACTACTGTGGCGGAACGCCCACTAATCTCTGACAGGTCCTCCGGATATGCCCATAATCACCACACTCGAAACATCCATCCTGATACTGTGGCTGTGGAAACTGAGACTGACCCGGATGAGCCGACTGACCGCGATAATAACTCAGAAGAGGAGGTGCTCTAATAGGAGCTGGTGGTGCACTATAAGCTGGCTGCCCCGAAGAAGGTACATAGGGACCACGACTCCCTAAAGCTCCATGGGATGCCTGAAGTGCTGAATGAAACGGCCTGGGATACCTTTCCGTATCTTTTGCTTAGACTCTGGTGTATAGAGATACTACATTTGTTTTTTAGCTTGTGACTTATGATGTTCCGGGTTTTGGGAATATTGTGTATTACTAGAGTGTTGGTTATTGTACATGCCGAACGACATTGTTATTTGTTATTACATTATTTTTTGTAGTTAATTGTTAAGTTTTACTTCCATTTTTGCTATTTCAGCAATTTGTTAGGCTTACCTAGTCGTAGAGACTAGGTGCCGTCACAATGTCTTACGGAGGGAGATTTGGGTTGTTACACTCCGTCACTTAAGGTGATGAGGCGAGGGTTTAGTGGTTCCTCGGTGAAGCCATGCATTTTAGAGAAGTTTGTGCTTCAAACAATAGTGCACTAAGTGATTCTAACGAGAATCAGTCATTTATTTGAATCTTATCTTTAAGGAGTTGGATTAATATTGGGATTATTATATATTGCAAGCTGAAATTTATAATTTAATTGCAATTTTATTTTGGTGTACTAATTTACAGATGTTCAATTTTTTTTTTAATTTCCCGTAATTTGTGTGCTTCACTTAAAAGAAGTGTGACTTTTCTTCTTGCTTTTCACTTCAAACCCCATGGTCCTTATTGCTTTTTTGCACTTTTTGCTATCACTGGTTCGAGTAACCAGAAAGTTCTATTCTTATTCTGCATCCAAGTTTCGCAGTCTTATCGTTTTTGGCATTTTTTGTAGAATTGCAGAAGGTCGTGATGCCGGGGCATGATAACTCAAATGGGCCTTCAGAAAAATCCAGCAGTGGTATGGATGATTTGCCAACTTTCAATGCCGAGAATATGCAAAATAACATGAAAGTTATTTTATACAGGTTGGTTGACACTATCTTTAGGTTTAGTGCAATGTTCTATAGTCTCTTATGGGTTTATTGTTTCTTGAAGATTTCAAATAGTTGTAATTAGCTAAGCTGGACGTTCGTTAATACATACTATGTTGGTGTGAGTTACGTCCTCAATCATGTGAGATTGATGTTAGCACAACTGGACTACTGGTTGAAGTTATATGCATTTGTGTTGGAATTAAATCCTTCACTGAGGCATTACTTCTATTCTTTTTCTTATAATCGAGAAATGCCCGAGGTCTAGTGGCGTACGATTCGAAACTCGGTGGATAATATACCTACCCCTTTACCCTTCTGCCCCTTACCTCTGCAACAGGGTTTGAACCCGTGACATCTCTCTAATCCACACATCACGCTTTGTGCTCTTACTACTAAACCAAAGCTTTGGGGCTTATTGATGAACATGAATCTATGTTAAATTTTATTAATTTTGGCCAAGATCATATTTTAGAGCTCAAGTTCAAACATATGGACTTATTTTTTAGAAGCGCAAGAAGTCCAAGAAGTCCAAGAAGCTCAAGATTGATTTCAAAAAGCCAAGATTCTTTCCTTTTTAAAATAGGATTTATTGTTTCTTTAAAAGAAAGGATTTCTTGTTTCCTTTTATTGGTAGGTTTAGACTTTCTTTATTATTTTCCTTTTAGAATAAACATTTTTCCTTTTGTAGAATTTTAGTTTCTTTTCCTTGTAGAGTAGGGATTTTACTTTTCTTGTCTTTAGCTATTTGATTTCCTTATTAGAATAGGAATTTTAGTCGTCAAAGAAGAGACCCTAGGCCTATATAAAGAGTTCTCATGCCTTGTAGAAGGAATTCACGTTTTTAAGATTTGTCCTAATTTGCAATAGAATGTTCTTGTCTATTTTCTCGTCTTTATCCTTGTTTTTGTTCCAAGCATGGTGGTGATAGTCTTTATCACTGTTACCAAAGGCGTGCTTAAGCCCTAAAGCGAGGCTCAAAACATGTTGAGTGTTTCGCCTCGCTTAATGTGCGCTTTATTGTTGTCATCAAGGCTCTAAGGCATACTTTTTTTGCCATTGAGCGTAATCCTGAAAAGGCGACATTAAACAATTGATATTTTACTTTATCGTAAATTTTCTTCAATTTCTTTGTCCTTATATTTGGTTTTCATACTTATTGATACTAGTCTTGGACTACGCTTACATATTTGTAGTTTTTCTCCATTTTCGCCTTTCTTCATTAAAGCCCACACTTTATTTGCTCTTTGTGCTTAAAGCCCTAATAGACCTTAGAGCTTTTTTGCACTTTTTGCCTTTAATAACACTGATCTTTATCTTGTTTTCAATTGCATGTGGTGTTTCTTTATCACATTAATTGATTCCAAGTGGTGACTTTAGGAACTTTTTAGTTCTTGATCATTCAAGAACATGTTTCTTGATCTAAATTCGTTCGTTTAATATCTTAGAATCAGAACTTTCACTGAACTGGTACAACCTCAATATGTACTTGTTTTGAACGAATAAATAGTCTTTCTTGTAGTTCAGGTCATCATCTTTCACTTCGTTTTTGAATCATCAGATTTCGAGTCTTAAAACTTGAGATACACTGTTTCTTGAAATCAACCCATAAATCATGTTTTCGTTTCAAAATCTTGATCCTGGTCGATTGGTTCTTTGTTAACTCGAAGAATCACATCAATTTGGTATCAGAGCTATAATCTAGAGGTCTAGGTTGACGAATTTATCTTGGCCAAGATCATGTTTTAGAGCTCAAGTTTAAACATATGAACTTATTTTTAAGAAGCGCAAAAAGTCCAAGAAGCTCAAGATTGATTTCAAGAAGCCAATATTCTTTCATTCTTAAAATAGGAATTATTATTTCTTTACAAGAAAGGATTTCTTGTTTCCTTTTCTTGGTAAGTTCTGTTTTTTTTCCTCGTAGAATAGGGATTCCTTGTCTTTAGCTATTTCATTTCCTTATTAGAAAGACCCTAGGCCGATATAAAGGGTTTTCATGCCTTGTAGAAGAAATTCACGTTTTTGAGATTTTTGCCCTAATTTGCAATAGAGTATTTTTCTCTATTTTGTCTTGTGTATCCTTGTGGTTCCAAGCAAGGTGCTGCTAGTATTTATCTTGTTTTCAATTGAGTGTGCTATTTTATTATCATGTTAATTGATTCCAAGTGGTGACTTTAGAAACTTTTTAGTTCTTGATCATTCAAGAACACGTTTCTTGATCTAAATTTGTTTGTTTAATATCCTAGAGTCAGAACTTTCATTGAACGGGTACAACCTCAATGTTTACTTATTTGAACGAATAAATAATCTTTCTTATAGTTCAGATCGTCATCTTTCATCTCATTTTTGAATCATCAGATTCCAAGTCCTAAACTTGAGATACGCTATTTCTTGAAATCAACCCATAAACCATGTTTTCGTTTCAAGATCTTGAAATAATCTCAAGATCTTAGTGCTAACTTCTTTTCATCTTTTGAAAAATACTTGGAATGATTTTTCTGTATTACGCCTTTTTGGGTTGGGTTCCTTAAGTTCTTATTTTTCCAATGCACAAGACTATAGCTCCGTGCACCAAGTAGAGAGGAAATATCTGTTACTCTTGTTGTAGTTCCATGTGTTACTATAATGGCTTGAAGAGATGCGTACTGTCCTTCAAATATCCGTTCTTTTACCTCACTAAATTTTTAAGTACCTCAATCATCAAAGAAATAACGTAATACCTGTAACAATCCGGCCGGTCATGTTGAGTGTATTTGCCCCGATCCCCTATTTACTGCTTTCCATGTATCCTTTTGTGCTTATGTGACTTGCCGGGAGGTTTTGTTCGTGGTTTCGGAGTGTTTTGGGAACTTAGTCCCTAAAACGGAAGCTTAAGTTCTAGGATTTTGACCGCAGTCGGAACTATGTGAAGACGACTCCGAAATGGAGTTTCGTCGGTTCCGTTAGCTCCATTGGGTATTTTGAACTTAGGAGCGTGTCCGGATTGTGAATTGGAGGTCTGTAGCTGAATAAGGCTTGAAATGGCGAAAGTTGAATTTTTGGGAAGTTTGAGCGGATGTGAACTTTTTGATATTGGGGTCGGATTCCAATTCCGAAAGTTGGAATAGGTCCGTAATGTCAAATGTGACTTGTGTGCAAAATTTAAGGTCAATCGGACGTGGTTTGATAGGTTTCGGCATCGGTTGTAGAAGTTTGAAGTTTCAAAGTTCATTAAGTTTGAATTGGAGGGTGATTCGTGTTTTTAGCGTTGTTTGATGTGATTTGGAGGCTCGACTAAGTTCGTATGATGTTTTAGGACTTGTTGGTACCTTTAGTTGAGGTCTCAGGGGCCTCGGGTGAGTTTCGGATGCTTAACGGATCGAAATTAGACTTGTGTAAATTGCTGAAGCTTTCAAGCTTTTGGTGTTTTCGCACCTGCGGTGGGGTGACCGTAGGTGAGGGCACGCACGTGCGTGAGGTCAAGCGCAGAAGCGGATTTGGAATGAGTGGCCAGGAGTCGCAGGTGCGAAGGAGATGCCGCATCTGCGAGCCCGCAGATGCGCTTATGGGCCCGCAGGCGCGGAGCGTGAGCTGGAAGAGGATTTCCGCAAAAGAGGACAATAGACCGCAGGCGCGCACTCGCAAGTGCGGTCTTTAGATCGCAGAAGCGGACCTGAGGACTTTAGTCAAGTCCGCACCTGCGATGGAATTTCCGCAGGTGCGAAGATCGCTGGGCAGAAAAGAGGGATTTCGAGGGTTCGATCTCATTTTACACTTTGGGACTTTGAGAGCTCGGATTTGGGTAATAATTTGGGAGATTTTCATAGGAAGCTTTTGGGTAACGATTCTTAACTCATTTATGGTTATTTTCCACTTATCTATAGTTGATTTCATCATTTAATTGAGGATTTGGGTTGAGAAATTTGGGGAAAAGTTGGAAAATTCTTCAACTATGTTTTGAGTTTTTATTTGGATTTTGATATCGGATTTGGATAATTTTGGTACGAGTGAACTCGTGAGTGAATGAGTGCTCATATTTTGTGACTTTTACCCGATTTCGAGACGTGGGCCCGGGTCGACTTTTTGGGATAATTTTCTAATTTCTTGCTTAAGCCTTGATTTTATTAATTAGATTAATTTATTATAGTTATATTTAAGGTGTGTAATTACTTCTGGTTAGATTCAGGCCATTCAGAATCGGAAAATCGTGGAAAAGACATTCTTACTGAATGATTGAGCTTGGTTCGAGGTTAGTGGCTTGCCTAACCTTGTGTGGGCGAAATTCCCTTAGGATTTGGTACTATTGTGTTATGTGTCACCGTGTACGTAAGGTGACGAGTGCGTACGCGGGCTAATTGTTGTAAAAATCCTGTTTTTACAGAGTAGTAACTTGTTTTCATCTTAATTGAGTTATACCACCATGTGTAGTTATCCTGTTTAGTCTAATATCGCATGTCTACGTGCTTTAACTGCTTACTTGAACTCTTTGCAGCATGCATAGTTGATTTCTTGTCTTTCCTTGATCTGTATCAGTCTTAACAGTAGAATTATTGCTGTTAATTGTTGTAATTAGCGGTTTGAGCTGTGTGTTTACTTTTGGGACTACGAGGTGTTACCTGAGGAGATCCCCCTGCACCTTTTCTTTTGAGAATACGAGGCGGTACCTCGGGAGATCTCTTTGCACCTTTACTTTTGAGACTACGAGGTGGTACTTCGGGAGATCTCCTTGCATATCTACTTTTGATACTACAAGGCGGTACCTCGGGAGATCTCCCTGCATCTTTACTTTTGGGAATACGAGACAGTATCTCGGGAGATCCCCTGCTGTTTATCCCTGTGTACTATACTGTTATTTTGTTGTGTTTTCCTCTTTGTTAAATTCCAGTCTCTTATTATATTGCTATATTCTTCTACTTTATTTATTATATACCAGTGGGCCCTGACCTAACCTCGTCACTACTCGACCAAGGTTAGGTTTGGCACTTACTGGGTACCGTTGTGGTGTACTCATGCTACTCTTCTGCACATGTTTTGTGTGTAGATCTAGGTACTTCTTATCAGCCACATCATCAGTGATAAGTGACATTTTGGAGACTTCAAGGTATATCTGCCGCGTCCGCAGAGCTCAGAGTCCCCCTCTATTCCCTCCTATGCCATTTACTTCCGTACTTTTTTTCTTAGACTCTGGTGTATAGAGATACTGATTTTCTTCTGTAGCTTGTGACTTATGATGTTCCGAGTTTTGGGAATACTGAGTATTACTAGAGTGTTGGTTATTTTACATGCCGAGCGACATTGTTATCGATTATTTAATTATCTGTTGCAGTTAGCTGTTAAGTTTTTACTTCCATATTTGTTATTTCTGCAATTGGTTAGGCTTACCTAGTCGTAGAGACTAGGTGCTGTCACGACGTCTTACGGAGGGTGGTTTGGGTCGTGACAATACCTAACACCAAGAACTGCAGATTTTAATGGTATTGATGAATGAATTTTACCTTTATAAGTTACAATAATCGATGAGAAGTAGTTTTTTGAATCACTTAAGAGTTTATACTGGTTTTCAATGCTAATGGAAGTCCTGGTACTATGCTTCTTATTTTGCTTCTACAACAAAATAATTCCAAGCTCCATAAACTTATCATATAAAAGAAAAAAAAACCAACCTTTTGTGATGCAATTGTGTATCAAGAAATGTCAATACTTGATTATTCAATTGGAACAGAAGGAAGAATGAAAATGTGAATGGAGACGAGCAGCTGATCATTTATGAACAAGTAAAGTTGGGTTCTTTTTGTATTTTTGAGCTATTATGCTTTTTCCCTGTCATTGGACATTTCCAATTATATTGACCATTATGTTGTTCAGCCGCACATTCACGGCAATCATTGGTGGTGTCATTGCCGGCATTCTGGGACTTACTAGCTTGACAGGATTTATCTTTTATTTCCTTGTCATGGCATAACTTCGGTAGCACTCACAGCAAAGGCCAAGTTTTCAATCCACTCCTACTTTGGCAGTTGAAATAGAGTCATGGTTAATGGATTTTTTGGCGGGCTTTTGGTACGTCTTTGATTCGGTACTTCTAATAAGATGCCTTCGTTGTGTATTTTCGTTTGTTCTAATACTTGATTAAGAATCAATTCACCTTTTGCCTGCCCAACCACCCCTACAGGAGAAATATTATAAAATTCACTTTCTTTTCAAAATCATAATGTTACTTTACCCTGCCTCATTTTTCTCCCTTGTTACCCTTTTGGAAATTTTTCTCATTCATTTTTTCGGTTATGAATTCTTCCCAAACCTTTTCAACTTTTATTTCTTCAACTTTCTCTTGCAGTTAACCAATTATTGAATCATATTATCTGTATCTCAGCAATATTTTATTGGTTAGAATCATGTTTATTAGTATTCCTACAGATCTTCGTCAATTATTTGGGGAGATGGGATTGATTTCTATCTTGGTAGCCTATGTTGTACCTTTTTGTTCTAAGGTAGTATCCAGCATACAAATTTCACTGCTTGATTGCTGAGAGGAATTTGCTATCTTTGCATGACAATTTAAAATTTAAATTTAGCTTCATATGCTTAATTTGACACTAACTTGACGTTTCTGTTCTTTGCAGTCATTCGTGCTCTTCTGGACGTATCCTAATCTGTTGTAGTCTTTCGACAAATAGATTTATGAATTATTTTATTCCCTCTTGATAAAACTATCTGAAGGTACTTGGCTTATCATCTCCGCCCCAACATGTATGTCTTTTGCCAATATTCTCAAGTTTTAAACAAGATAACGTGTAGAGATGACCATGCAGATGTTATCAGGTTATAGTTGGAAACATGTTATGCTCTACCTCCCCTCCTTTGCCCTAGGAAATAACCATATTTTGTCTTTTTCCTTTGCCTCTTGGACAAATTATTTTGGATAAGTTTAGTTGAGAAAAGAATTGTGGGAAACAAAAACATAACTGGATATTTTGTTAACATTTATGGTGCTCTCAAATTCTTTTTCATAGAAAATTATTTCTTAACCAACCAAATTATAAAAATAAAAAGGAGAGAGGCCGTAGCTGTGCCAATATTTTTGTTGTATTTCCTGTGTGGTTTCTATGTATCTTTACCATAACGTCCCTTGCATGGTCTTGTATCGTATATGCATTCCTGTAATTCCTTGACATGCAAAAGATTCGCATATGACATTGTGCATATATTTTGAGGATCCATTCTCGTGCGAGGTGAAGACCTTTTGCTATCCCAAGAAGATTCTAAGACATTTTCAACTTCAAAGTGGTGGGTATTCAAAGTTTGCACTCATGATATTTTCGTTCTATTAAGCTTGCAAGAAAGTTTTTAGAGTTGGGAGTAGTTGAACATTTGATAAGAAAAGTTTTTGGTTATTTATATTCAGTGTTTAAAAACTCGAGTAATTGCATAGGCAGTTGAACGTTCCATATCACTGTTGAATGATATTTAGAGCCGGTAATCTTAGTGAGATCTAATTGTTCAGGTTCAACAATTGAGCCTTATATTGCTCTTAATAAGCACTACTATGGTTATACTTTTGACTACAGATTGGCTTCTCGAAAGGTAGAAAATACAGGTTTTGATTGGATTCAGCAGTCATCTGGTTTGTTCTTAGTTTCCGATGCCAATAAGTTTCTGTATTGTACAAAATGAATTGCAGTTTTTTTAATGCATGATTGAGTTAAGATGTAGCTAAGGAGAGAGGCCCTGTGATTTTCTACAATTAATTCAGGCTAAAATCGAGCTTTAGGGTGTGTTTGGTATGGAGAAAATATTTTTCAATTTTTCTTTATTTGGTTGGTTTTTTTCATGAACTTATTTTCCTCCAATTGAGGAAAATAATTTCCCTACTAAAAGAAAGAAAATATTTTCATAACTCTTTTTCAACATCCCTTATTCTCCACCTTCCCTCAACCTCACCCCACCCCTACCCCCCACACTTAACCCCCACCCTGCCCTCACCTCTTGCCCCTAACTTTGCCATTGTCACCCCGACTTACTATCCTTCCCTGTCCTTATCCACTTGTCTCTTGTAGTGTTTGCCTAAATTATATAGTTTCAAAAGATACTTTCTGCTACCTAACCAAATACAAGAAAATAAGTAAGAAAATCACTTATTTTTCAAAAAAAATCTTTCAGGAGAATATTTTTTTCTTCATACCAAATACATCCGTAGAATGCAATTTAATTCATATGAAGCCACGTGAGGCCCTCACAAGTGAATCAAGGTTCAAGAATACAAGAAAAATATTATACCAACATATGGGCAAGTTTGTCACGCCCTGACCTCGGGAGGCGTGACCGGCGCTCAACCGAGTGAACCCGATTGAGCAAGCCTATCAGACATTTTCTCCACAACTCATTATGATCAAGAAAGCAGGTTATTATTAACTATACAGCAGGAAGATTTTGTGAACATTTCCAAATCGATTCAATTGTTACATTATTGGTAAGTTTTTTTTTAAAAAATTACATACACTTTTCAATTTGAAGGAACAAGGGTCCAAAACACAACATAATTCAGTGACCCTTCCAATACCCATATACAACCCACATAATGTCTACGGAGCCTCTAAAGATACAAAATAGAGCCATAACAACGCCGGCAGTAAGGCCCCAGCTATACCTCAAAATATGGCAAACATATAACATAAGATGCACTACATGACCCCACGAAGAAATGGGGCTCACCAAATCTGCTGGGAAGACAACGATGATGATGCACGTATAACATGGCCCGGGGTACATAGACGTATTCTACTATATAGAAGAGCGCAGAAGCAGCTCTCCGTCGACATCCCTGCTTGCCGACGGAGGGCAATTTAGTATTTTTCCTACTTCTATATATTAGGCAAAATTCCTATTGTATCCCTGAATTAGCTGATTTCTGTTGTTCAAAAAAAGACTATTTACGTAATATTCCACTTCACTGCCACCGCTTAATTTTGCTCAGCTTTACCATAACATCATAATTTTGCTCTGTTTCACCCTCTTACTTTCTGCAAAATTCACCCATCTTCTCCTTCTTCGTCCCTTAACCCTTGTGGATTTTACGTTACTTTTTGCTTTCATAAATGAATACCAATTTCTGGAATATAAAGTGATATTTTGACAGAAAATTGAGGTTTTTGCTGAGTTTTTCTCAATTTCACATTTGCTCCACTATGATAATCACATGGTCGAAAGGTTAGTTTTACTACTCTATTTCTTCTCCTTCATATGGGTGACTCTGATTATTTTGTTTCAGGGTTCTTGTTGGTTTGTTGTTCGAGTTTATGTTGTTTGTGAAACTCAAAGAGAACTGCTTATAAAGAAACTAGGTTTCCGTCAATTATCCGACAATTTTCCATCTTCGTTTGGATTTGAAGGTTTTGTCATTTTTTAAATTTGGGGATTTCAAAAGGGATGAGCATCTGACCTTCTTTTATTTGAGCCACAATTCTAATCTGCTTCTGATTCTGATTTATTTTATTTTGTTTGTCTGTGTTTACATGAAAAATGAGTTAGTCCTTCATTATTTGGAAGTTTGTGCATTTGCTTCACTGAGCTTAGTTACTTATCGGGCGGATTACACACGAAGACATAGTTATGTAAATACATATATTCTTTTTTAGTGTTGTACTTAGATATGATTTGCTAATTCTGAATATGTTTAAAGCTAATAATTCACCAAATCCACTCTGAAGGCCAATACACAGACTATAACCAATACTTGACAAAGAAATTCTTATTTCATATTCTGCAAATTTGCAACAGGTACAAAATGCTTTTATGTTCTTCCAGATTCTGCATTTAGTTTGTTTTGGTTATTTTAGGGCACTAAATAATTTTACTTTATTTAGGTTTTGCATTTAATTTGCTTTTTCGTTTGTTACGATGGATTAACTCCCTGTCATTTATAGGGTACCATTTTGTTAGCTCACTTGCTAGAGAGTTGTTTTCGTTAGGTCCGTCCTCTTTCATGTCTGGTTACATTGTGAGTTCTTTCTACTGTTCTATTGGTCTTCTTCTGATTTTCTTATATATCTCTATTTTCGTCCTCCTATTTTAACTAGCCTGTTCTTGTCACTGTCAGTTAGGGCTTCATGTGTTTAGGATACCCTTGCTATTGAATCAGTATAGCACATATATATTAGGTTACACTGATCTTTGTATTATGTATTTTGAGTTAGTCTGTAAAATCATGCATCAGTTACCAACGATGGACTGAATGGCTATATAGACTTTGTTTTGTTCAAAACTATATTGTAGAGTAACTTAGAGATATTACTTTCATACAAGTATTTGCATATATCCTTTGACAATTGAAGTTTTGTCAAATTTTTGTATAGCGGCAATGGCATACATCCTAATACTAGATGTTCTGAAATACAATTATGTCATCACGTAGGTGAGTTTCATCTAGAATATTTTATTTTACTGATTTCTCTAACATATAAATACCTTATTCTAAAGTTTATCACGCGCACAATTAGAATCAATTACAATATGTTTTTCATTTCATGATTATTGTGTATATTAATTTCTTTTACCCACTAATACAATACTTAGCAGATGATTCGTACTTTTTTTGTATGCACTACCAGCTACAGCAACTAAATATCTTTTGTTCTGTTACGTAGACACAATTCTTACTGCAACTTCAGTCCAGAAAGAGATCACATTGTGGTCCCTTCGCAGGGAAAGAAAAGTAAAGTCAAGAAAATTCTCTTGTAGCATCGATACTACCCCAATCTTGGTCATCTGCTTTAACTAAGTTATCTCTTGTTAAAACAATTTGAAGATCATGTCCCTAAGGAGGTGAATATTGGATGATTTAAGCCCGATTTCTTTAAATGAGTTTGCCCTTGAAATAATGCCAGGTTTCTTTCAATGAGTCTTACCTTGAAATAATGTTTGATTTATCATCTAGCGAGATGGATTCTTGTTATTAGGAGTTGCCAATTTTGAGGAATCAAGAGATCAGTTTAGGATCCATAGACAGGCATGTGCATTTCTAAGTCTTTTGTTTTCTTTTCCTCCAACTTTTCAGGCTAAGCTTAGTAGAGCTGAGAAGAATGTGAAAGATGGAGCATGTCTGTTGACTTAATGAAAAAACAGAGTAAAAAGCTGATTGAAAGAGCGCGGCTCTCCATGAAAAGGATATGAATTGTGGCATGTCCGAGCTTCAATGCTTATTTGCTTCATTCATATACTCAAAGCGTAACATCATATATAATCTCTCTAATATTCCTTTTTCAACAGTTTCAGTACCCTTCTGCTTACTCTTGACGGGTTGCTTCACTTGAAGATACACATTTTTCAAATTTATTATGGGAAATTTGTTGATTCTTTTTATGTCCTCTTTTGCAGATATTGTAGCATCCTACCATTTTGTATAATACATCGAAAAGTTTGCTAGTTATGATAGTCCAATTTCTTATCTATAGATGGAACACTATTCCATTGGCACTAGAACACTTCGAGAAAAACAAGCAGAATGCTTAATATGTTGGGTCCGTGCGATAGCACGGGCAATCTTCATCTAGTGAATATAAAGGTGTGTTAAGAATGGAAGATGGAATTTTGGTCCTAGAGCTAACCAAATGATCATTAGTTGATTTTCATTTTTATATACAAAAATCACTCTAGAAGTCATTATAATACGTGAA
>NC_031997.1:49787820-49792176 GCF_001879085.1 Nicotiana attenuata
GACACTAGGGGGGGGGGGGGTAGGGCACCTTAATACAATTATTAGTGTTATTAGTATATAACACACCTTCCGATCTCTCAAAAATTACCCTTGGAGTAAAGAGCCTAAGAATATTTGTTATATTTCTAATGAACAAATTAAGGTTAATATGATTAATTTTATTGTTAATTAATGCTACAAGTGAATTCCTTAATGTTACACCCCAAGTTTTCATACGTGAGAGTACGTCGTAAGTCATTGATGTAAGCTCGGAAATGAGATTATATTTGGAAGCAAATAAAGTAAGTTAATCATGTTACCTTGGAGGCTACAAATATTTAAGATCATGAATAACAAGTACCAAGAGGGTTGGAAATCTTAGAAGCTAAACCAATTGAAGAAAATAAGTTTCGTCGAAAGTCGACAAGTTTGGAATGTTATAACGTGTACTTTGGGGTGAGAGTGGGGTTCTTAACATGATAAGGAGGTTATTCTATGAGTTATTTTAGTCGTATGATATTCATTTTCTACATTTTGAAGGCAAGCAAGTTGTGGAACAAGAGTTGGCAAAGGTCATCACAAGTTACATTCATAAATTTGCTGAAATTTAGGTCAAATGTATCTGATCATTTCTCCAAATATACTTGAAATCATGGGATTTTCTACCTACCAAATTGAAGATCTACGAGTCTAGTTTCTAACGCATTAAACCGTTCATCAATACGACATCGGAGTAGAGAGATATTCGCGTTTTCGCGAGACCGCGCAAGCAGCTCCCAATGGGACCCACTTAGGCGGTGGTCGACGTACTTCACTTTATAAACGATTTGGACGCCTATTTTTCACTTATTTTCAACTCAACTTCGTCTCCAAACTTCTATTAACCCCTCTAAACAGATTCCACAAGGGTTTGAAGTGATTCCAAAGTGATTACACCATATTTCAACATCAAAACCTAGTTCTAGTGAAGAACAACACCTCTTTGAGGTTATGTTGTCATTGAAGATTGTTGTGGGCTGTATTTGGATGAAATTCCAAGTTGTTGCTGCTGTCTAAGGTGAGTATAACAGCCTACTAATTATGCTTAAGCATGCTTGTATGTTGGTTAAGTTGTTAGGATGATAAACTACAAGATAGTACTTGGATTAGCTTAAGTCACTTCTATGATGTTGTATTGCTATTGAGGGTTGTTGTGAGCTGAATATAACTTGGATTTCGACTTGAAGTTACTGTAGGAGGTGTGTGTATTGTTTTCTTGCATGTGCTTAAGGTTATCTTGATGTTGATTAAGTTAAATGGATGGAGTAGACATGAACTAGTGAATAAAGTTACTAATTGAAGATAGTTGGCGTTGAGTATTGTTTCTTTTGTTATAAATATATGGTATAAGGATGAAATCATTTATGAATGACTTCATTATCATGTTAATGATACTGTTAAATTAATGTAAGAAGTCTATAAGGGGTGATATGGGTTATATGGATTCCAATCGGAGCTTGCCGCTCGTCGTGAAGTAGTTATGACTTGTTGTTGTTATATGGTGTCTTGTTATCGATATTTATAGGTTGCTGGACTTCCCTGGCTGTTGTTGTTGGTATATGGTATTGGAGGAGGCCCTTGTTACAAGGGAGATGCTGCCCGAATTTACGTAGACGAGCTACTAGCTTAAGTTACAGACTTAGCCTTTGCTCAACACTGATTTTGAATCTCCTTATGCTATGATAGATCGAGTTGACTTGTTTCAAGAGTTGCTTGGAAGGTATTAAGGACTCAACATGTTTAAGGTATGTTAAGGCAATCCCTTCTTTCTTTTGGCATGATCAAAAGTGAAATGAATACGCTAATTCATAACGGATCTACTCCTAGCAACTAAGGTTGTCCATGTTGTTCTTTCCTTATAAAATTATTCTAAGCAAGTGTGTATGATCCTTGAATCCTACTAAGGTTCATATTGAGGGTATGGATGTCCATAATGTTCTTAAGTCACTCCAAAAGGTTTAGAAGGTGATTCCATGAGTCTAGCATGCATTATATATAGTATCTATTTTACTCTACCGAGTCGCGCTATAGTCAGTCGGGTACGACACCTATTGTGCAACCACTGATCAGTTGGGTTTACCGAGCTCCACGTGGCCGGGTACGATTCTACCGAGCCTTATGATGGCCGGGTACGTTTTTATCGAGTCCTCTTTGAGGCCGAGTACGATATGATGATGATGATGCCCACAGAGGCGTATGTTTTTTAAAAAAGCTTATGTATATATATGTATTATGCATTTCATGTCAGTAGACCCCAGAGGCACTCAGATGTTACAGGTTGTATCTCCTCTATCTCTCTTTACATTATTGTTCTTATTTATGTTTTCCTGCCTTACATACTCGGTACTTTATTCGTACTGACGTCCCTTTTGTATGGGAATGGTGCGTTTCATGCCCGCAGGTCCCGATAGACAGGTTGACATTCCTCCAAGTAGGCTATCAGTTCAGCGGAAGGTGTTGGTGCACTCCACTTGCTTCGGAGTTGCCTATTTGGTCAGTATGCTTTGGATATGTATTGATTGGTATGGCGGGGCCCTGTCCCGACCTTTATGATATTAGGTACTCTTAGAGGCTTGTAGACAGATGTCAGGTGTATGAATACTTGTATGGCCTTTTCGGCTTATGTTTTGAGTTTACAAATGGTCATGTCGGCCTTATAGGCCCGTATGTCACATGTATAAGTTTGCATATCATGGTGGGTCGTCATATGTTGAGTATTCCCCTATGTTTCATTCTTGTTATCTCATGACGAGTTTTGTAGCTCATTTACAATGATAGTATGATAAGAAAGATATGTTATGTTGGTACTCGGTTGAGTAAGGCACCGGGTGCTCGTCGCGGCCCATCCGGTTTGGGTCGTGACAAAAGTGGAATGAGAGCAGTTCTGTCCTAGGGAATCTACAAGCCGTGTCTAGTAGAGTCTTGTTTATGGGTGTGTCGTGCACCACACTTATAAACAGGAGGCTACAGGGCATTTAGGACTGTCACTCTTTCTTCTTACTCTAGATCGTGTTGTAGAGCTCAATTGTAAGAATTCAAACTTCTAATTTCTATTGTATTCGTAATACAACGGTACCTCATCCAAACAGGCTGTTGGTATGAGATTGAATGTGGTTGTGGAAAAGTTGAGTTAGAGGAACTTGATTTTGCATTAAGCTTATGATGAGTAAATGTGAGGTCTTCAACAGATCACGCGTGTACTAAGACGCGTAAGTTTATTGATAAGGCGGCCTAAGGCATGAATATCTATCTACCCATATGGTTTAAAAAGCAACAAGAAAATCAAAAAATAGACACAAGTTTCAACAAGTAAAAGAAGCAAGGTGGCGAAGGTTACGAGGTACCAGTTAGTGAAGGTTTTGAGTTTTTACAATTCAGGCAGAGAAATATATGTATTCTTAGTTACCTTCAACAGTAACAGAGGTATGTACAATTGGCCACGCCGTTCTCAATATGCCCTATGGGAGTTGACAGATATAGTTTAAGAGAAGAAGGGGATAACAAGATCCAATTGGGGCTAGAGTAACCCAAAATTGTAGATGGATTATTATCATTAGCTAACATTTCCAAAGGATATTGCACATGTGGTAATAGTTCTCCTTGTGAGACACCCCGATGGTGCAATCTAGAATAGTACATTCAGATATGAATACTAGAATGTGTGGAACAATTTAGGGGATTGACACGGGAATCCTAGAAGGGATAAATATTTACCTTTGTATGGCTCCCGTTCCTAGTAAAGAGAGAATGCTAGGTGACCTAAAGAGCCAGTGAGATGAAGCAAGGGGAGCTAAAAGTGAAAGAATGTTTGGTTGAAGTTATCAGAATAAAGCGATAGACAGATATTAGCCGGAGAATAAGAAGAGAGTAATTTAAGCATTATGAGTAAGATGTGATAAATGGATGATAACGGTAAATCAAAATATGACAGAATGATAGAGTCCATAGTCAAGTTAAGGAAAAGAAAAAAGGTGACAGGCCTTGAGACAATAATAGAGTATAGGCCAAAGGTCATATCCTCATTTCGAGAAAGGAGTTGCTGAGTCCAACGCGATTACCAGAAGGCTAAGTTAGACCCCCTATAGTAACAGAAATTAGTATGGTCTAGTAAACAAGATAAAACCGAACATGAATTAGGGACCGGAGGATTTGATAATGGTCGACATCGTGAAAATTTTCAGAGATCGTGCTCCAACAATAATATAATAGACAACAGACGAATAACATTTATAGGTCATTTAGGAAGTCGCTTACCTAAAGCAAGCACTCTGAGCAGAGTTAATCTTAAGGGACTAAGTGTGCCAGTTACACTAGGTGTCTCCTTTGTGCATAAGAAAT
>NC_031997.1:49792960-49805517 GCF_001879085.1 Nicotiana attenuata
TCTGAACAAGAGCTGCGCTCGTGAGAACTATTGTGTTGCCTATTTTGGCAATTTTCCTCTTCAATATCCTAATTTCTAATTAGTAATCAATCATTATGTTATTTACATCATCTATTTCTACTGTTTCTTCTTTAATTATGTCTAGCTAAACCCATTAGCTAGGGTTGTGGCTCAACCCTAGTATGGGTAGTTAATGGGTGTTGCATTCTATGGTGAGATTGAGATTGGCTATTTGTTATTTGGGTTAATTTTGTGTTTCAATCTAGAATTTGTGGTTGCAAACATGAATTCAAGCTTAGTGGGTCTAACTCTTCTTGAGAAAGAGAGTCATATGACCCTAAAAGTTGACCCAACAAGGAATTGGGATGGACCCATGAGAATGGTAGTCCCAATTAACGGGTTAAACCTCGAAAGAGTAACTACCCTCCTTGAGCCCTAGTTGCTCGGTCTAATTGGACTACCTAATTGGTCTCGAGAGAGTCAATTGGGCAAAATCGTTCTCTCTACCGAGAGGTGTGACAATGAGTGCAATTGTGCAACGGTTATAGCAATAAACCCAGATTTATCAATCTCCCCTTAGTAGTTTCTACCCGTTAGCTAGCCACCTAGGTAGTGTCACGACTCTAGTGCCTTTTTCCTATATTAAGCATAGCTTAGCAATATTTCCTTAGCATCATTTAGCTTTAATCCTTAGATTACAATAGTAGTTTTAAATATAAAAACCCCCAAAGATGTTAGGAGTGCAATTAGAAGTACAAACGCAATTCTAAACTAAACAGCAATACAACTCCATTCCAAGCTCCCTGTGGAATTCGACCCCGATCCACTATTCGGGTATTAGTTATTGCTACCCACTCTTCCTGCCATTGTGTAGTGTTGAGACGGCCGCGATCAACTTTTTGGCGCCGTTGCCGGGGAGCTTACGGTGTTGACTATCTGTTTAGTTAGTTTTGTGTTTTGATTCTCTTTCCTTCTTGTTTACTAATTCTATTTGTGTCAATCATTCCGGTACTATGGCTCTCAATGCAAACGACCCTCTTGGCAACGTGAACACGGGGGAGGAGGTAGAGGATCTTGAGCCCGAAGAGGTTATACCACCTCAAGTTCCACGTAGAGGCCGTCCGACCAACGCAAATGACAACAATCCTATTCCAGACCCTCCTACGCCACCTCCAAGAGTAGTCCCAAGAGTTCTTCCTAATCAAGGGTACGCGAGTGCCATCGTTCCTCCCCGAATCCGGGCGGGGAACTTTTAAATCACAAATGTCATGTTGACCTTGCTCGAGCAAAGGGGATATTTTACGGGCACCTCCGACCAAAATGCATACAAGCACTTGAAGGGGTTCGTAGATACTTGCAGGGGCAGCAAACAAACAAACGTGTCATAGGATGTGTTGCGATTGAGGCTTTTCTCGTTTTCTCTTCGGGGCAAAGCGTTGGACTGGTTAGAAAGGTTACCAAATCATTCTATCACCACATGGAATAAATTGGCGGACAAATTTATTGCCAACTTCTTTTCTCCAAGTCATATGGCGGCTCTTCGGGACGAGATTCTAGCTTTCAAGCAAATGCCAACGGAACCATTGCACGAGATCTGGGAGCAATATAGAACAATGGTGAAGGAGTGCCCTAACAACGACATGACTGAGGCGATGATCCAGCAGACTTTCTATAAGGGCATCAACACCACGAATCAGTGCATTGTGAACCAATTGTCCGGTGGGAACTTTATGAAACTTTCTTACCAAGAGGCGTGTGACGTACTTGATGAAATGGCCGACACCTCTTCGGCATGGCAAAGCCGAGCGAATGTACCCCAAGGTGACCCCACGGTCATCCATTTGCACAAGGAGTTGAATGACCATGGCCAAGCTATTGCCGAACTTACAACAACAATGAATCAGTTGGCAAAGGTGCAATTGCAACAAGTACAAAATCCGCGCCAAGTCAATGCAATGGAGAATGTTTCTATGCTAAAAAGGAGGCAAAGAGGGAAACAACAACCTCAAGGTAATGGTGAGCAGTTTGACAACAACAATGATGGTGGTGGTTATTCGAACGAGTGTTATGATGATCAAAGAGAGGAATGCCAATATGTCAATAACTACCAAGGAAATAGAGGAAATCAAGGGAATCAACAATTGCGCCCCCAAGGCAATTGGGGCAATCAACAAGGAGGCGGCAATTGGAATAACAATAATCAACAACAAAGTGGTAACAATTAGAACAATAACAATCAGAACAACAATTGGGGTAATCAAGGTAATAACCAAGGCAATTGGAACGGGAACAACAACAATTGGAGCAACAACAATAGCAATCAAGGAGGCTGGAATAATGGTGGTAGGGTGCAAGGCTTTCAAAGGCCCCCCATGTTCCAACAACCAAACAATCCACCCCCCTTTCAGTCACAAGGGCCTAGTTCTTCCGGAAGTGATATGGGATGGATAGAGATGATGTTCGAGCAGATGATGAAAAAGAACCAAGATTCGGACGCACAATTGGCTTCACATAACACATCTATCCGGAACCTAGAGGTGCAAATAGGACAAATTTCTCAAGCTTTAAATACCCGACCTAAAGGTGCGCTACCAAGTGACACGGTAGTGAACCCAAAGGGGGGTAACAATCATGTGATGGCGGTTACAACTAGGAGTGGAAGAGGCGGTGATGTGCATGCCTCAGATGAGAATCAGGTTGTGAATGATGAAGTTGAGTTGCATGATGATGATGTACCTTTGAATGTTGACAATGTGGTTGAACTAATAGAGACAAATGATGTGCGGATTGATATTGATGATGAGGCCGGGGTAGAGACTCAAGATGCCGTGAACCCGTCTAGGGGACACGTTATTGATATACCCGAGATGGCGGTGCCCAAGGCCAAGGCACCCTTGCCTAGACCACCTCCACCATATCCTCAGCGGTTAGCAAAGCAAAAGAATTACAATCAGTTCAAGAAATTCATAGACATGATGAAGAGCCTCACAATCAATGTTCCTTTAGTGGAGGCACTTGAACAAATGCCTGGGTATGCAAAATTTATGAAGGATTTAGTCACCAAGAAGCGTTCTATGGAGTGTGAAACAATAAAGATGACGCACCAAGTTAGTGCGGTTGTGCATTCTATGGCCCCGAAACTAGATGACCCTGGACCTTTCACTATTCCTTGCACTATCGGGAGTGCGGAGTTTGCTAAGGCCCTATGTGACTTGGGGGCTAGCATTAATCCGATGCCGTACTCAGTCTTCAAGACTTTGGGAATTGGGCAACCTAGGCCAACCTCAATGAGACTTCAAATGGCGGACCGGTCGATGAAGAGGCCTTTAGGTATAATCGACGATGTGCTTGTCCGGGTGGACAAATTCATATTGCCGGCCGACTTTGTCATATTGGATTGTGAAGTGGATTTCGAAGTGCATATTATTCTTGGAAGACCTTTCCTAGCTACGGGGAAGGCATTGGTTGATGTGGAAGCAGGGGAGTTAACATTCCGTGTGGGTGATGAGAAGGTGGTATTTCATGTGTGCAAATCAATGAGACAACCCAATAGCACGGAGGTGTGTTCATTTGTGGACATTGTCACAGCGGTGATAGTGGATGACACAAGTGCCTTGATTAATGTTGAAGATCCTCTTGAAGCCGTGCTTCTCAATATGGATGTCAATGATGATGCCGGTAGAGTGGAGTGCGTGAATGCATTGCATGGTATGGGTTCATATTTATACGAGCCTAGGAAGCTATCTTTGGATCTTGAGAATCGCAAAACTCCGCCAACCAAGCCATCAATTGAGGAGCCACCGATTTTGGAGTTGAAACCACTTCCTCCACACCTCAGGTATGAATTCTTGGGCTCTAATTCTACTCTTCCAGTTATTCTTTCTTCTTGCCTTACTAACTTGCAGGTTGAGGCCACTGTGGAGGTGCTTCAAAAGCGAGAAAGGGCAATAGGATGGACTTTGGCGGACATCAGGGGAATAAGCCCCACATTTTGCATGCATAAGATCATCTTGGAGGAGGATGCACGGCCATCTCTTGAACATAAACGGAGACTCAAAGAGGTGATGCAAGAAGTAGTAAAGAAAGAGGTTATCAAGTGGCTTGACGCCGGTGTGGTTTACCCGATCTCGGATAGTTTATGGACCTCTCCGGTCCAATGTGTGCCAAAGAAGGGTGGAATGACGGTAGTGACCAATGCCAACAATGAGTTGATTCCTACTCGGACAGTTACGGGTTGGAGAGTGTGTATGGACTATAGAAAGCTGAATAAGGTGACAAGAAAAGATCATTTCCCACTACCATTCTTGGACCAAATGCTCGATCGTCTTGCGGGCCGGGCCTTTTATTGTTTCCTAGATGGCTACTCGGGATACAATCAAATTCTCATTGCCCCGGAGGATCAGGAGAAGACAACCTTTACATGTTCTTATGGCACGTTCGCTTTCTCGAGAATTCCATTTGGACTATGTAATGCCCCAGCGACCTTCCAAAGATGTATGATGGCAATTTTCACCGATATGGTGGAGGATATCTTGGAGGTCTTCATGGACGATTTTAGCGTGGTGGGGGATTCATTTGAGGAATGTTTGGTGAACTTGGATAGGGTGTTGGAAAGATGTGAAGAGACCAACCTTGTGCTCAACTGGGAGAAATGTCACTTTATGGTGCAAGAGGGTATTGTATTGGGTCACAAAATCTCAAGGCAAGGAATTGAAGTTGATAAGGCAAAAATCGAGGTTATCTCAAGGCTCCCTCCCCCTACGTCTGTCAAAGGGGTAAGGAGTTTTCTTGGTCATGCCGGGTTCTACCGGCAATTCATTAAAGATTTTTCAAAAATTGTGAACCCGCTTTGCAAATTGTTAGAGAAGGATGTCAAGTTTATCTTTGATGAGAAATGCATGGAGTCTTTTGAGCTATTGAAACACAAGTTGACCACAACTCCTATCATCACCGCACCTAATTGGGATTTGCCTTTTGAACTTATGTGTGATGTGAGTGATGTGGCGGTAGGTGCGGTGCTAGGCCAAAGGATCAACAAAATGTTCCATCCTGTGTATTATGCTAGCAAGACGATGAATGAGGCCCAAAGAAACTACACAGTGACGGAAAAAGAGCTATTGGCTATTGTGTTCGCGATGGAGAAATTTTGACCTTATCTTATGGGGGAAAAGGTGATCATACACACAGACCATGCATCCCTCCGGTATTTGATGACTAAGAAGGATCCGAAAGCAAGACTGATGAGGTGGGTGCTACTCCTTCAGGAATTTGATTTAGAGATTGTGGATAAAAAAGGAAGCGAGAATCAAGTTGCGGATCATTTGTCCCGGTTAGAGGAAGAAGGGAGACCATGTGATGGTATTGAGATTAATGATAGGTTCCCCGACGAGCAGCTTCTTTCCGTTTCTATGTGTGATATGCCATGGTTCGCGGACATCGCCAACTTCATTGTGACTGGTAATGTCCCGTGTGAGCTCTCTTCCAACCAAAGGAAGAAACTCAAGCGGGATAGCTTGGATTTCTATTGGGATGATCCGTATCTGTTTAAAATTTGCACGGATGGGGTGATAAGAAGATGTGTACCTGAAAGTGAACAAATGAACATATTAGAGGTTTGTCACTCTTCTCCCTATGGTGGCCATCATGGGGGGGTGAGGACGGCCTCAAAAGTTTTGAGTTGCGGATTCTATTGGCCGACACTGTTCAAGGATGCTAGTGACTTGGTGAAGAGATGTGATGTATGTCAAAGAGCCGGCGGTATTTCCAAGAAGGATGAGATGCACCTCAATACAATTCTCGAGGTGGATATTTTTTGATGTTTGGGGCATCGATTTCATGGGTCCGTTCGTGAGCTCTTGTGGTAACCACTTACATTCTCGTGGGGTGGACTCAAAGTGGGTGGAAGCCGTGGCTCTACCCAACAATGAAGCCCGAAGTGTTGTAGCATTCTTGAAAAAGAGTATCTTCACGAGGTTTGGTACTCCTCGGGCCATTATTAGTGATGGGGGGTCCCATTTTTGCAACAAGGCTTTCGACTCATTGCTTGCTAAGTATGGAGTTAACCACAAAGTGACCACCCCCTATCATCCACAAGCTAGCGGACAAGTGGAAGTCTCAAATCGGGAAATAAAGAGTATTTTATCCAAAACGGTGAAGCTAATAGGACCGATTGGTCGAAGAAATTGGATGATGCTCTTTGGGCTTATCGGACGGCTTACAAGACTCCAATTGGTATGTCTCCGTATCGGTTGGTGTTTGGTAAGGCTTGCCATCTTCCGGTGGAACTTTAGCACAAGGCTATATGGGCATTGAGGAAGTTGAACTTGGAATGGGATGTTGCAGCCAATCTCCGTGTGGAGCAATTGAATGAGCTTGATGAGTTTGGATTTCATGCCTACTCCAGTTCGTCCTTGTACAAGGACAAGATGAAGTACCTTCACGACAAATATGCTCGGGGAAAGGAATTCAAGGTTGGTGATATGGTTCTTCTTTTCAACTCCCGGTTGAGGTTATTTCCGGGCAAACTCAAGTCTAAGTGGAGTGGCCCTTTTGAAGTGGTATTTGTGACGCCTTTTGGTGCTCTTGATCTCAAAAACAAAAATGGTGAGGTATTCCGGGTCAATGGGCATCGCGTGAAGCATTACTTGGGGAAGATTGATGACATCCACGTGGTGGCACTCCTTCATTTGAAATGATGAGATAGTAACATGCGTCGTGTCGCGACGTTAAATCAGGCGCTTCTTGGGAGGCAACCCATGTCTGTTTCTATTTTCTTTTATTTTCTTTGTAGACTAGGATATTTGAGCTAATGGTTTGTGAGATGTTACAGGATAATATTGAACCAGTGCAGAACAAAAGTAAAAAAAAATGCCAGGTCTCTGAAGTTTGCCAACGCGGCCGCGCTACAAAACAGTGCGGTCCGCGTAGGCTGGTGCAATGAGGAGTTGAGTCTCTGAATTTGCCAGCGCGGTCGCAGAGCACATTTGTGAGGTCCGCGCTGAGAAGGCCCAAATGTTCATGCTCTCGGAAGTTTCCCACGCGGCCGCGTAACAAAATAGTGCGGTCCGCGTGGGCATCTCAGTTCAATATGAAGGATAGAAATCCAGCGCGGTCCGCGTCCATTTCTGCGCGGCCGCGCTGGTAGGTAAGTGATGGGTCCCACAGGTTTTCTATAAATAGAGACCCTAGGCCTCATTTTACCCTATACGCACTCTGACTTCCTGAGCTTAAATTTTTACTATTCACTGAGACTTTTGCTTCAAGTAGTTGAATCTTCATAATCCCTGGTAACACTCCTTGCTAATTTCATTCATAGTTTTAATTTTTAATTATTTTGCTTGCTTCCCAGTAGTATAACTTCTTATTTTCTTCTCATTTTTCTTTGGGTTAATTATTTGGTTAGTTTTGAACATTGGTCATGAATTCAAAGATGGTCAATTGAGTAGGGACAATTAGGAACATAAATGTATCAAAAAGGGACTCAAATGAATAAACCCTAAACTCAGTTAAAACACTAGGCCCAGCGCAGCCGCGCATCCTTTCTACGCGGTCCGCACCGCGTTTTTCTGTGTGTGCTGCTTATTATTAGCACGGTCCGCGTCACATTTTTGCGCGGTCCGTACTGGCCCAACGCGACCGCGCTACAAATCAGTGCGGACCGCGTTGGGGAGATTCAGAGTGGTTGATTTGGTATAATTGCAAAGCGCGACCGCGCTCCAGTTTTACGCGGTCCGCGCTACCCCAGCGCAACCGCGTGACTCTTTTGCGCAGTCCGCACCTCCTGTTCTGATACACTGCTTCTCTGTTTTGAAATCAACTGTGTTCCCCTCCTGTGTGATTCATCTAATTCACTGCATGTGCTTAAACTAACAATGTTAGACGTGTATTTTTTGCAGATCATGGTTAAGAATCGAGGAGGTAAAGAACAACAACAACCCGGGAGAGGTGGTTCCTCCCAAGGGGGAAAGGGAAAGAGAATCGCTAAACTCACTCCCCAGGCCCGGGCAAATATTAAAAAGACCCGTAAGCTGATACAGGCTGCTGATAGGGCTGCTTCCCACTCTACGGGGAGTGAGTATGCACCTTCCCGGAGCATCACCTTAGAATCAGCCCCCACTCACATCACTGACCCACTCCAATTACATGACACTCCTTCACCTTGACCCACCTCCAAGAGATCGGTAAACGTAGTTTCGGATCCGTCTGATGAGTCCGTAGCAAGAAGTGAAGAACAATACTCCACCTCCCCCACAGCTTCATTATCTAGGGAGAGTACAGGATATGGTGAGAGGGGTGAGCCTCAAGTCGGGGGAGTTGATCGAACCAGAAAACCTGAAGCCTGGGCAGACAGATTTGTGAGTGAGATAACGTTCCACAAATTTAGAGAGTGGTGGCCTGTGAGAAAATTGATCCCGGAGACACAATTCATTGACAGTGATCTTCTACCTCTCAACCCAAAGGTGCAAGAGCAATTCCGTACTAGAGATGGCTGGGGCTCCTTCAAGGAGAGATGTATTGATGCCAATGAGCATATGGTAAAAGAGTTCTATTGCAATATTTCTCATGTGGTTAAGGACACCAAGGCGACGAAGGTGCGGGATAAAATGGTGGTTTTTGATGGGAAGTCCTTGAATGAATATTTGGGGTTCAAAGAGGAGGATGAAACAGAATACTTAGCGAAGTTAGCAATGGGTGAGGAGGTGCGTCCTTGGTTGGCCGAGTACATGGCAGCCCTGGGCACTGTTCCAAAATGGTTGAAGGCGGGGGGGAAGATTCTACGGAACACATTCAATTTTGAAGCCAAGGGTTGGTTGACATTCGTCTGTAGTAGACTTNGATCTTGAGCCTGAAGAGGTTATACCACCTCAAGTTCCACGTAGAGGCCGTCCGGCCAACGCAAATGACAACAATCCTATTCCAGACCCTCCTCCGCCACCGCCAAGAGCAGTCCCAAGAGTTCTTCCAAATCAAGGGTACACGAGTGCCATTGTTCCTCCCCGAATCCGGGCGGGGAACTTTCAAATCACAAATGTCATGTTGACCTTGCTCGAGCAAAGGGGATATTTTACGGGCGCCTCCGACCAAAATGCATACAAGCACTTGAAGGGGTTCGTAGATACTTGCTGGGGCAGCAAACAAACAAACGTGTCAGAGGATGCGTTGAGATTGAGGCTTTTCCCGTTTTCTCTTCGGGGCAAAGCGTTGGACTGGTTAGAAAGGTTACCAAATCATTCTATCACCACATGGGATGAATTGGCGGACAAATTTATTGCCAAGTTCTTTTCTCCAAGTCATATGGCAGCTCTTCGGGATGAAATTCTAGCTTTCAAGCAAATGCCAACGAAACCATTGCACGAGATCTGGGAACGATATAGAACAATGGTGAAGGAGTGCCCTAACAACGACATGACTGAGGCGATGATCCAGCAGACTTTTTATAGGGGCATCAACACCACGAATCAGTGCATTGTGAACCAATTGGCCGGTGGGAACTTTATGAAACTTTTTTACCAAGAGGCATGTGATGTACTTGATGAAATGGCCGACACCTCTTCGGCATGGCAAAGCCGAGCGAATGTACCTCAAGGTGACCCCACGGTCATCCATTTGCACAAGGAGTTGAATGACCATGGCCAAGCTATTGCCGAACTTACAACAACAATGAATCAATTGGCGAAGGCACAATTGCAACAAGTTCAAAGCCCGCGCCAAGTCAATGCAATGGAGAATGTGTCTATGTTGAAAAGGAGGCAAATGGGGCAACAACAACAAGGTAATTGTGAGCAGTTTGACAACAACAATGATGGTGGTGGTTATTCGAACGAGTGTTATGATGATCAAAGTGAGGAATGCCAATATGTCAATAACTACCAAGGAAATAGAGGAAATCAAGGGAATCAACAATGGATCCCCCAAGGCAATTGGGGAAATCAACAAGGAGGCGGTAATTGGAATAACAATAATCAACAACAAGGTGGTAACAATTGGAACAATAACAATCAGAACAACAATTGGGGGTAATGAAGGTAACAACCAAGGCAATTGGAACGGGAACAACAATAATTGGAGCAACAACAATAGCAATCAAGGAGGGTGGAATAATGGTGGTCGGGGGCAAGGCTTTCAAAGGCCCCCCATGTTCCAACAACCAAACAATCCACCCCCCTTTCAGTCGCAATGGCCTAGTTCTTCCGGGAGTGATATGGGACGGATAGAAATGATGTTCGAGCAGATGATGAAAAAGAACCAAGATTCTAACACACAATTGGCTTCACATAACACATCCATCCGGAACCTGGAGGTGCAAATAGGACAAATTTCTCAAGCTTTAAATACCCGACCTAAAGGTGCGCTACCAAGTGACATGGTAGTGAACCCAAAGGGGGGTAACAATCATGTGATGGCAGTTACAACTAGGAGTGGAAGAGGCGGTGATGTGCATGCCTCGGATGAGAATCGGGTTGTGAATGATGAAGTTGAGTTGCATGATGATGATGTACCTTTGAATGTTGACAATGTGGTTGAACCAATAGTGACAAATGATGTGCGGATTGATATTGATGATGAGGCCGGGGTAGAGACTCAAGATGTCGTGAACCCGTCTAGGGAACACATTATTGATATACCCGAGCCGGCGATGCCCAAGGCCAAGGCACCCTTGCCTAGACCACCTCCACCATATCCTCAGCGGTTAGCAAAGCAAAAGAATGACAATCAGTTCAAGAAATTCATAGACATGATGAAGAGCCTCACAATCAATGTTCCTTTAGTGGGGGCACTTGAACAAATGCCTGGGTACACAAAATTTATGAAGGATTTAGTCACCAAGAAGCATTCTATGGAGTGTGAAACAATAAAGATGACGCACCAAGTTAGTGCGATTGTGCATTCTATGGCCCCGAAACTAGAAGACCCTGGAGCTTTCACTATTCCTTGCACTATCGGGAGTGCGGAGTTTGCTAAGGCCCTATGTGACTTGGGGGCTAGCATTAATCTAATGCCGTACTCAGTCTTCAAGACTTTGGGAATTAGGAAACCTGGGCCAACCTCAATGAGACTTCAAATGGCGGACCGGTCGATGAAGAGGCCTTTAGGTATAATCGACGATGTGCTTGTCTGGGTGGACAAATTCATATTGCCGGCCGACTTTGTCATATTGGATTGTGAAGTGGATTTTGAAGTGCCTATTATTCTTGGAAGACCTTTCCTAGCTACGGGGAAGGCATTGGTTGATGTGGAAGCAGGGGAGTTAACATTCCCTGTGGGTGATGAGAAGGTGGTATTTCATGTGTGCAAATCAATGAGACAACCCAATAGCACGGAGGTGTGTTCATTTGTGGACATTGTCACAGCGGTGATAGTGGATGACACAAGTTCCTTGATTAATGTTGATGATCTTCTTGAAGCCGTGCTTCTCAGTATGGATGTCAATGATGATGCCGGTAGAGTGGAGTGCGTGAATGCATTGCATGGTATGGGTTCATATTCTTATGAGCCTAGGAAGCTATCCTTGGATCTTGAGAATCGCAAAACTCCGTCAACCAAGCCATCAATTGAGGAGCCACCGGTGTTGGAGTTGAAGCCACTTCCTCCACACCTCAGCTATGAGTTTTTGGGTTCAAATTCTACTTTACCTGTTATTCTTTCTTCGTGCCTAACTAACATGCAGGTTGACGCCACTTTGGCGGTTCTTCAAAAGCGCAAAAAGGCGATTGGATGGACATTGGCCGATATTCGGGGGATAAGCCCCGCATTTTGCATGCACAAGATCATTTTGGAGGAGGATGCAAGGCCCTCTCTTGAACATCAAAGAAGATTAAATGAAGCAATGCAAGAAGTGGTAAAGAAGGAGGTTATCAAGTGGTTAGACGCCGATGTGATACCCGATCTCGGATAGTTCATGGACCTCTCCGGTCCAATGTGTGCCAAAGAAGGGTGGAATGACGGTAGTGACCAATGGCAACAATGAATTGATTCCTACTCGGACAGTTACGGGTTGGAGAGTGTGTATGGACTATAGAAAGTTGAATAAGGCGACAAGAAAAGATCATTTCCCACTACCATTCTTGGACCAAATGCTCGATCGTCTTGCGGGCCGGGCCTTTTATTGTTTTCTAGATGGCTACTCGGGGTATAATCAAATTCTCATTGCCCCGGAGGATCAAGAGAAGACAACCTTTATATGTCCTTATGGCACGTTCACTTTCTCGAGAATGCCATTTGGACTATGTAATGCCCCGGCAACCTTCCAAAGATGTATGATGGCAATTTTCACCGATATGGTGGAGGATATCTTGGAGGTCTTCATGGACGATTTCAGCGTGGTGGGGGATTCATTTGAAGAATGTTTGGTGAACTTGGATAGGGTGTTGGAAAGATGTGAAGAGACCAACCTTGTGCTCAACTGGGAGAAATGTCACTTTATGGTGCAAGAGGGTATTGTATTGGGTCACAAAATCTCAAGGCAAGGAATTGAAGTTGATAAGGCAAAAATCGAGGTTATCTCAAGGCTCCCTTCCCCTACGTCTATCAAAGGGGTAAGGAGTTTTCTTGGTCAT
>NC_031997.1:49810473-49862887 GCF_001879085.1 Nicotiana attenuata
TGGTAGGTAGGTACTGGGTCCCACTGTCTTTCTATAAATAGAGACCTTAGGCCTCACTTTACCCTTTTCGCACTTTGACATCCTGAGCTTAATTTCTACTGTTCATCTGCGACTACTCTTCTGATTTTGCATCAAGTAGTTTGATTCTTCATAATCCCTGGTAACATTTCTTCCAAATTTCATTCATTAGTTTTTTTTTTTTATTATTTTGCTTGCTTCCCAGTAGTATAGCTTCTTATTTCTTCCCATTTTTCTTAGGTTTAATGATTAAAGTAGTTTTTGTGTTAGTCTGGAACACTGGGCATGAATTACTATATGGCTAATTGAGTAGGGACAACTAGGACTCAAAGACTTGATGAAAAATGGACCAAAATGCTAAACCCTAACTCAGTTAAATTTCATGGCCCACCGCGGTCCGCACGTCCTTTCAGCGCGGTCCGCGTTGATTCTTCTGTGGATGCCAAGTTTACCCAGCGCGGCCGCGTTACATTTTGTGCGGTCCGCGCTGGCCCATTGCGGCCGCGTTCCATATCAATGCAGACCGCGTTGGGGAGATTCAGAGAGGTCACATTTGGGACATATGCCCAGCGCGGTCCGCGCTCCAGTTCTGCGCGGTCCGCTCTGCCTTAGCGCGACCGCGTGACTGTTTTTGCACGGTCCGCGCTACTGTGTCCTGTTGTTCTGTTATGCAATTAACTGTGTCCTCCTCTTGTATTCTTCATCTATCCCACTGCATGTGCTTAAACTAACAATGTTAGACGTGTATTGTCTTTGCAGATCATGGTTAGAAAACAAAGCGGTAAGCAACCGCAACAATCCGGGAGAGGTGGTGCCTCCCGAGGGGGAAAGGGAAAGAGAATCGCTAAACTCACTCCCCAGGCCCGGGCAAACATTAAAAAGACCCGTAAGTTGATACGGGCTGCTGATAGGGCTGCCTCCTACTCTACGGGGAGTGAGTATGCACCATCCAGGAGCATAACCTCAGAGTCTGTCCAACTCACATAACAGACCCCCTCCACCTAGTTGATACCCCTCCATCATCACCTTCAATCAAACGACAAGTCAAGATAGTCTCGGATTCGTCTGATGAGTCCGTAGCAGGAAGTGACCAACAATACTCCACCTCCACCACAGCTTCATTATCTGGGGAGAGTGCAGGTCATGGTGAGGGAGGTGAGCCTCAAGTTGGGGGAATTGAACGAACTAGGAAACCTGAAGCTTGGGAAGACAGATTTGTGAGTGAGTTGGCATTCCACAAGTTTAGAGAGTGGTGGCCTGTGAGAAAACTGATCCCGGAGAGAACTTTTATTGACACAGACCTTCTACCCCACAACCCGAATGTACAACATGAATTCCGAACTAGATATGGCTGGTACTTCTTCAAGGAGACATGTATTGATGCCAATGAACATATGGTGAAAGAATTTTATTGCAATGTTTCTCACATAGTAAAAGGTACTAAGGTAACGAAGGTGAGAGACAAAATGGTAGTGTTTGATGGGAAGTCGCTGAATGGTTACTTGGGGTTCAGGGAGGAGGATGAATCCGAATATTAGCTAAGCTGGCAATGGGTGAAGAAGTGCGTCCTTGGTTGGCTGAGTACTTGGCAGCCCGGGGCACTGTTCCAAAATGGTTGAAAGCGGGGGAAAAGATTCTGCGGAACACCTTCATTTTTGAAGCTAAGGGTTGGCTGACCTTTGTTTGTAGTCGACTTGATCCGTCCACCCATGATCACACAGTTCCTCTCGCCCGGGTTGTTCTTGTGGCATCCATCATGGCCGGGCTTACTCTCAATGTGGTGTAACATCATCTCGAGAGTGATCTCCACTGTCGGACAAGAGACCAACACAAACTACCCTTTCCCTAACACCCTGTCCATGTACTTCAGGGATTTGGAGGTCAAGAAAAAACGTTCTGATGTCAAGACAAAGCCAGTGGCCCCCTATTCATGGTATAGCCAGTTGGGTTCAGACAACCCAAAATCCAAAAAGTACCAGCCACCTACCTCTGCCCCAACTGGCTAGTCTGAGGAGCCAGTTACGGTAGAGCCTTCTACTGGACCATCCTCCATCCCGACCACTTCCACCAGTGAGCCCTTGCCCCCAGGTCCTTCTACTTCAGCTGACCCGGTAGTTCCTACATCAAAGACTCATCGTTCACTGCCCACCAGCTCAGTCAGTCTTTAGCCAGTCTAAACAACTGGATGTCAGCAGCGACATCCAAGTTGTCCACATTGGCCACTGCAGTTGGGCCCAATCTGTACCAGTCACCGTCCAAATTCCTCAGTCTATTGAGGAGACATTGAAGACTCTCCTGGCCAACCAAGAGAAGATCATTGAGACTCAGAGTGCCTTGACTAAGGCAGTTGGTGCACATAGCATAGCTTTGGAGAAGCTGGCCCGGGAGCACAAGAGGATGAGGAAGTCCAGGGCGTCAAAGGAGTCGGTAAAGGTACTTCGAGCAGATATGGACAAGCTAATGGCGGATCAGCTGCCGTTAGATTTGTTATTTGGGGAGTCAACCCCTCCAGCAGCACCAGTACCTGAACCACAGCAAGAGCAGGCACCCAGACCTCCGCGGAAGAAGAGGAAGCTGCCCAGCACTGAGGGAGCAGTGATTGAGTTTGCTGAGATTCAGGTGACTCCCTCCGGTGATGTACCAGATGTCCCGTCGGTCTAGCAGCAGGACCCTGTCCAGGCAGCACAACAGCAAGCAGGCCGGGAACCAGTCTGAGGTTCCGGCTCATACAGAGGACCAGGGGACCACTGAGGATCCGATGCAGACGGACCAGGCCTAGGGAGCCCTCTATATCCTTTATCTGATTTTGTGGTTATTTTGATAGTTGGCATTAGGGACAATGCCAGCTCTTTTTTGTGGGGGTGCGCCCTACTGTTATATTTGACATTTGGATGACTGTATATATAGTTGATACTCAGTTTATGTTCTTAGATTTGATAGTTGGTCTGTATATAATTTTGGCTACTTTTCTACTTTATGTATATATTCATCCCCGTTGTATATTCTACTCCCATATTGTACATATTCATTCGGTTTTTCTATTTTCGTTAAAAAGAAATTTTTGTTTTTAGCTTCGTAGATAGGCTCGTAGCCTTTTGTTTTGGTTTTGGCGTTTTCAATAAGCCCTTGGTTTTCTTAATGCCACGGTTCTTTCCATGGGTAGAGTGTTGTGCGAACCGGGTGGCTCTTCTAATGATAGATGGCGTGACAACCTTCTTAAAGGTTTGAGTCCGTTTTTGATTTTTCTTCTTTTGATTTCGATATTTCATAGTGAAGGGTACCTCAGGCAAAGCTTCACTTGGGCCTAACACATTTCTCGTTGATCCCATGGTCAATGACATAATGTTGTGTTTAGGATGGTGAAAGTCGTGGCCTTGAGACTCTTGTGATGACCAAACAATCATCATGTGGTCGTGTTGAACCATTGTGCGCTTGAATCGTAACTAAGGTCGTTGTGGGCCCTCAACTCGATGTCTTTAGCAATCCTTGAGGGTGTGTGGTGAGAATTAGAATTGTGAGTCCAAGACCCGAGCCGATGGTCTAAAACTTGCCCCGAATGTTTGTTGAGGCGAAATCCTAGGTGAAATTTGACTTGAGAAGTGATTATAGTCTCTCCTTGATCCAAATGCTAAGTTGAACAATTCCATAGCCTACCAATGAAATGATTCCCTAGTTAACCCTTTTGAGCCTTAAACTTTCTTCTTTCAAGAACCAAAGCTACAAGCCTATACCTGTTTTTAATGAGACCCTCTCTTGGCACCCATATCTTCCCTTGAGTAAATGACAAATGTCTGAGTTTGGGGGGAGAGGCAAGAAAGGAAACAATGTCGCAAAAAGGTACAAAAGCAAAAAGAAAAGGAAGGCAATGGAAAAGAAAGAAAAGAAAAGACAAAAAGAAAGATCAACGTAAATAAGAACAAAAAGGGGATTCAAAGAAAACAAAAGTGAAAAAGGATGTGGAGAAAGTAGAAAAAGGAGAAATGTGTTGAATTGCATAAGAGCGACGGTGCGTCTCTCTAACCCCTTGAAAGAGAAGTGAATACTCTAATGAGTCAAGAAAGTGTACCAAAATAAAACAAAAGAAGTGCTTAAGGGAAGATTGAACCCACTTGAACAAAAACATGTCCTACCCGTATCCAAAAGCCTACACAATGACTCCACAAAAGCCCTATATGATCTTGAGTTGAAGGGAGCCTACATTAGTGGATACTTACATAAGGGGCAAGCATATGGTACCTAGAGCCGGACTTGTGACCTTCTTTTTGAGAGAATTGAGTGAAAATCCCATCAACCTCGGTTTGTGTGTCACTACTCTAAAAGGTGAGGTTCGCTTAGGGAGAGTTGAGGATGTTTGAGTTTGGGTTCCACAATGACCAAGGTATTTGAGAAAAGCTCTTTGATGAAATGTGTCAACCCTTGATGCTCTTGTGGCACACTTGATCCATAGTTTTCAAAAGCTTGAAATGTGTTAATGATGCATTCGTATTGAGGGAAATTGTTAGTCCCGATTGATGCTTGTTGAGGTTACTTTAGGATAGCTGGAAATTGTTGGATTGCTCTTTTTGGGGTGGGTCTTATTTTGTTTGCTTGAGGACAAGTAAAGGTTTAAGTTTGGGGGAGTTGATAAGTTAGGATTTTACCATGATTATACCCCTTACTTACTGATAACACAAAGGTTGGGAGATCCAAGAACTTGAAGAAAATAAGTTGATCAAATGCGGAAGTAGTAAAGAAATGCAAGCGGAGCAAGAAAAATAAACTAGATATGTCGAAATTCGAGGAAAGGTCCAAGAACCCCGAGATTATGTTAATCTAGATTTTGACAAGATCCTAATGACAACAAGTTGGTTATGAAACCAATTGCCTTCACTAGAGATAAGCTAATCAAGAACTAGATTCGGATCTTGACTTCTAGTTTGAATAACTTACGACAACAACTAGTAAAAGAAACTAGTCGCCTACGAAGAATATCAAAAGAAACCAAAGATATCACAAGAAAGAAAATTATCTTACTACCTTAAGCTATGAACTAGTTAGGGTTGCAAGATAAATCTTCAAAGTAAAGTTCACAAAGGTTCAAAAGAACTCACAATAATAATATTAATCTTCAATGATCTTCTACAATGGAAGACAAGCACCCCTTTATATAGTAGTAAAGAAGGAGCTAGTCAAGACTTCAATAAATGAGAATTATATTCCCTAGAAGCATAGAAGACTACCCACACTAAGACCAATGTAGTCAACATACATATAGGCCAATGCAAGTCAACATAGATTAAAACAACTATTAAATATATATTCTAGAAACTATTTTTGGGCTTATTTGGGCTGCTGAAAATTCCTCTCTTTTGGGGCATATTTGGGCCTCATTCCATCTCCTCTTGGACTTTAATTTTGGCCTCAAAATAGTTGTAAGACTTGGCCCAAAGATCCTCCTTGTGCTGGAGCTCTTCTTCTATTATAAAACACTTTTTAATTGCCAATTGAAGCCCTTTAAGCTTGTCTTGAAATTTCTTTGTTTGAGACCTTGTCATGGGCCTTCTTGGAGCTTCCAGAGCTTCATCCTTCTCCTTTAATGATGTTGAGCTGCCATGAATGCTATCACTTACTATTGCTTTTGTTACAAATTGCCACAAAATATTCCCAAACGACTTACTAGTTGCGCTTGATTGCAGGTTTGAGCGAAAAGATGACAAATGTCAAAGATCGGCTCAAAACGGAGTGAAACTTGCCAAGTGTCAAAGACCAAGTGAAGTGAGGGACAGGAAGACCTAGCGCGGACCGCACTAAAATGCCATGCGGCCGCGCTAGAAGATTCAGAGAGTGGCTAATTCAAAGGTAATTCGCGCGGCCGCGTCCCATTTATACGCGGTCCGCGCCAGTAAAGACAAAGTCCCACGCGGCCGCACTACATTTCTGTGCGGTCCGCGTGGATGAGATTCAGAGAGTTGGAGTTTTGGCCAAATATAGCCACGCGGCCGCGCTGCATTTCTGCGTGGTCCGCCCCAGTTTCCCACCGCAGCCGCCCTACATTTCTGCACGGTCCGCGGTCCCAACTTCAGAGAACAGAGTTCAAGAGTCCAAGAGCCAATGCGGTCGCGCTCCCTTTTTGCGCGGTCCGCGCAGACCTTGCAGGGGCATTTTTGTCCAGATTTTCTGGCTCGGTATAAATAGATCTTTTTAACATTTTTAGGTCATGTTTTAACTTCAGAACGGGGGCTGCGCTCGTGAGACGTGATTTGTAGCCATTTTTTGCATTTTTACTCTTGAATATCACAGATTTTAAGTAGTAATCAATTATCATGTTCATTTCATCTTTTATTTCTACTGTTTCTTCTCTAATTATGTCTAGCTAAACCCATTAGCTAGGGTTGTGGCTCAACCCTAGTGTGGGTAATTGATGGGTGTTGCCATCTAAGGTTAGGATGATATTGGGTGTTTGCTATTTGGGTTAATTTTAGGTTTTAATTTAGAATTGGTGGTTGCAAACACTGATTTTAGCTTTGTGGGTTTAACTTTTCTTGAGAAAGAGAGTCCATGACCCCAAAATTGACCCAACAAGGAATTGGGATGGACCCATGAGGAATGGTAGTCCCAATTAGCGGGTTAAATCTCAAGAGAGTAATCACCCTACTTGAACCCTAGTTGCTTGGTCTAATTCGCCTACCCAATTGGTCTCGAGAGAGTCAATTGGGCAAAATCACTCTCTCTACCGAGAGGTGTGAGAGTGGGTACAATTGTGCAACGGTTATAGCATAAGCCCCCAAGTATATCATCTTATCCTTAGTATCATCTACTCGTTGGTTAACCACCTAGGTAACGCCACGACCCTAGTCCCTTTCTCTATATTAATTACAACTTAGCAATATCTCCATAGCATAATTTAACTTCATCTATTAGTCTTAAAGTAGAAGATATAAAAATCAAAACCAAAAATGATAGAAGTGATATTAGAAGCACAACCGCAACTCTAGGCTAGACCGATATTATAACTCCTTTACTAGCTCCCTGTGGAATTTCGACCCTGATCCACTATTCGGGTATTAGGTATTGCTACCCACTCTTCCTACCATTGTGTAGTGTTGAGACGACCGCGATCAGTTACCATAAGGAGATTAAGGTTCATCGATAATGTGAAAAGGTGCCAAAGATGAAGAGGTAAAACATCTATAGGTAGATCGTCGTAGTACTAAATCTCAGTACTCCCCTAAAGGGGGGAATATGGTGTGATATGGTATTAAGTCAGAGTTAAGTGGTTCAGTTAACTATGGAATGGTAAATGAAGAATGTGGTAAAAAGGAGAAAGGGATGATGTTGTATTTATTCAGTTCCTGCAGATATGTTGCGACTCCAGAACATTATGCAAGAACGCTGCTTGGGAGAGGCAGTAAGGGTTCCACACCAGATGTTATTGATAAATGAGTGCGAATGAACACTTGATATATAAGGAGCCAGTACGAGTGGTAAGTTAAGACAAAGAAAATAACCCAAGAGAGATTATGTGGAATTTAGATATGAGAATGGACCAACGAATAGTTAGTAGTTGATTCGGAAAGAACCTAGTTATGGCTAGACAAGAGGATACAGACAAATCATGCATATTGTGCAAGGTAAACGTAGTGAACCCCAATATAGTGAATTCGGTCTTGCAAAATAATGACATCGTGATCCTTGAGAAATATTTAGATAGGATTTGGGATAGTTAAAGGTACCGTATAAGTGTTACAGAGATAAAAGAAAGTGCCACCAGGGAGATAGAAAAAATTTAAGTTCAGAAGCAACCCTACGAGCCCAAGAGCGCGGAGGTAGGTAACTAAGGATAATTATAGGCAAGTAAGTACATCAAAAATTCCTTCGGGTATACCACGTAATCAGCTCGCAGCTTTATAGGAGTCAGAGGATCTCCCTTAAGTACTACAGCAAAAAACTAGCTGAGGAAAAAAAAAGAAAAGAAGAAGGATTCAACCTAAGCATAGTAACTTGAAGAAGAAATGGTCTTGTAACAATAGTCTCACTACAATATTGTATACACTCCATAAGAAAGTGGCATCTATCATGGCTAATGAATGGGAAAAAAAAACCATCAAAGGTGATGTTTGAGATCATATGAGGTACGGGAAATTATAGTATTCGTGGGCAAAAAGACAAGCCAAGTATTCATGCAACAAGTGATAGAATGACCAGTAAAAGTAATTGCTTACATTTAAGGACAACTGAGAAGGCACGAAAGGAAATTTATGGTGCTAGCAAGTTAAAGGAAAGTTGCGAGTAGTATAAATAGATCGGTGTAGGTCCTAAGGTGAAGTATTGTAGAGCAACAAGGTTTTAGGTAGATAGGAGTAAGGATATGAAAATGTGAGTGAGAAGGTGACGAGAATATGTATGTCCTCGGGATTAAACCTATCAAAACAAAGGAGCTGATGACTTCCATATGTAATAAAAAGCTCGGTACAGCCTGAATGAACACAGAGGAGTCTAGGACTTGGTGCATTTAGAAGAGATGGAATGCTGCCCTGGTAGTAGAATAAGGGTGTAATTGTGATAGATAAGAGGATGACGCTTAGGCCTTTGATTGAGTAACGATTTAACGAGAAAGGGATTTCATTAATTGCACGGGATTAGAATACCCCCATAAGATGAATCGCGTTGGGATGCAATGTACGGTTATTGAAGTATAGTATTATCCCTAGGTGGATCAGGAAAATCACTTCAGATGTTCCCCGATAAGATGTGGCCCTAGTGACAGTGTATTACGTAAGAGGTTGCAAGTTATCAGTAATAGATTATAGATCAACATTAAGGTGAATAAACAATAGATGGGTACAAGTTCCAAAGTACGAGATGAGATTTGTTTGTTATTCTTAAGATAAATAATAATGAGGAAGCATTAAAGGACTTAGATTTATACACATAGGATAAGCAGCGAGAGAGTAACCTGGAGTTGGGTAGCAAACCTCGGTAATAATAAATCGAAGTAAGTTTTATGGTATAGTATAACCTACCTAGATGTAGTAAATCCATAAGGATAGATATACAAGGCTATGAAACAAGAGATAGCAATAGTCTTAAGTTCGATAAAGTACCAAGCGAAAGACATCAGTACACCTATAGAAGCCTAGAGGGACAACTTGTCATAATTCTGTATATGTTCATAAAGTGAGGCTTAGAGATTGGCTAAAAGATGGAGGAAAAAGGGAAGAAGAGTAGCTAGGCGCTCATACAAGAACACAGTCGTACATACTGCATGACATAAGGTAGCAAATGTTACGATGTTGGAAGAATTCCGACCACATGTCATGGCGTGACAAAGAGGCCTAAAAGGGGGGAATGCCCAAGCGTTTAGATTTATTCACAAAACAGTTGCTTAGATGGCAAGATGAACATTAAAGTATTCGTAAGAGACATAGTTTATGATACTGATAAGCGCATCAGTCAACATTCGAGGACGAATGTTCCAAAGGGGGGAATGATGTTACACCCCAAGTTTTCATACGTGAGAGTACGTCGTAAGTCATTGATGTAAGCTCGGAAATGAGATTATATTTGGAAGCAAATAAAGTAAGTTAATCATGTTACCTTGGAGGCTACAAATATTTAAGATCATGAATAACAAGTACCAAGAGGGTTGGAAATCTTAGAAGCTAAACCAATTGAAGAAAATAAGTTTCGTCGAAAGTCGACAAGTTAGGAATGTTATAACATGTACTTTGGGGTGAGAGTAGGGTTCTTAACATGATAAGGAGGTTATTCTATGAGTTATTTTAGTCGTATGATATTCATTTTCTACATTTTGAAGGCAAGCAAGTTGTGGAACAAGAGTTGGCAAAGGTCATCACAAGTTACATTCATAAATTTGCTGAAATTTAGGTTAAATGTATCTGATCATTTCTCCAAATATACTTGGAATCATGGGGTTTTCTACCTACCAAATTGAATATCTACGAGTCTAGTTTCTAACGAATTAAACCGTTCATCAATACGACATCGGAGTAGAGAGATATTCGCATTTTTGCGAGACCGCGCAAGCAGCTCCCGATGGGACCCACTTAGGAGGTGGTCGACCTACTTCACTTTATAAACGATTTGGACGCCTATTTTTCACTTATTTTCAACTCTAATTCGTCTCCAAACTTCTACTAACCCTTCTAAACATATTCCACAAGGGTTTGAAGTGATTACACCATATTTCAACATCAAAACCTAGTTCTAGTGAAGAACAACACCTCTTTGAGGTTGTGTTGTCATTGAAGATTGTTGTGGGCTGTATTTGGATGAAATTCCAAGTTGTTGCTGCTGTCTAAGGTGAGTATAACAGCCTACTAATTATGCTTAAGCATGCTTGTATGTTGGTTAAGTTGTTAGGATGATAAACTACAAGATAGTACTTGGATTAGCTTAAGTCACTTCTATGATGTTGTATTGCTATTGAGGGTTGTTGTGAGCTGAATATAACTTGGATTTCGACTTAAAGTTACTGTAGGAGGTGTGTGTATTGTGTTTTTGCATGTGCTTAAAGTTATCTTGATGTTTATTAAGTTAAATGTATGGAGTAGACATGAACTAGTGAATAAAGTTACTAATTGAAGATAGTTGGAGTTGAGGATTGTTTCCTTTGTTATAAATATATGGTATAAGGATGGAATCATTTATGAATGACTTCATTATAATGTTAATGATACTGTTAAATTAATGTAAGAAGTCTATAAGGGGTGATATGGGTTATATGGATTCCAATCGGAGCTTGCCGCTCGTCGTGAAGTAGTTGTGACTTGTTGTTGTTATATGGTGTCTTGTTATTGATATTTATAGGTTGCTGGACTTCCCTGGCTGTTGTTGTTGGTATATGGTATTGGAGGAGGCCCTTGTTACAAGGGAGATGCGCCCGAATTTACGTAGATGAGCTACTAGCTTAAGTTACAGACTTAGCCTTTGCTCAACACTGATTTTGAATCTCCTTATGCTATGATAGATCGAGTTGACTTATTTCAAGAGTTGCTTGGAAGGTATTAAGGACTCAACATGTTTAAGGTATATTAAGGCAATCCCTTCTTTCTTTTGGCATGATCAAAAGTGAAATGAATACGCTAATTCATAACGGATCTACTCCTAGCAACTAAGGTTGTCCATGTTGTTCTTTCCTTATAAAATTATTCTAAGCAAGTGTGTATGATCCTTGAATCCTACTAAGGTTCATATTGATGGTAGGGATGTCCATAATGTTCTTAGGTCACTCTAAAAGGTTTAGAACTTGATTCCATGAGTCGAGCATGCATTATATATATGTATCTATTTTGCTCTACCGAGCCGCACTATAGTCGGCCGGGTATGGCACCTATTGTGCAACCACTGATCAGTTGGGTTTACCAAGCTCCACGTGGCCGGGTATGATTCTACCGAGCCTTATGATGGCCGGGTATGTTTTTACCGAGTCCTCTTTGAGGCCGGGTACGATATGATGATGATGATGCCCACAGAGGCGTATGTTTTTTTAAAAAGTTTATGTATATATATGTATTATGTATTTCATGTCAGTAGCCCCAGAGGCACCCAGATGTTACAGGTTGTATCTCATCTATCTCTCTTTACATTGTTGTTCTTATTTATGTTTTCCTGCCTTACATACTCGGTACTTTATTCGTACTGACGTCCCTTTTGCATGGGGACGCTCCGTTTCATGTCCGCAGGTCCCGATAGACAGGTTGACATTCCTCCAAGTAGGCTATCAGTTCAGCGGAAGGTGTTGGTGTACTCCACTTGCTTCGGAGTTGCCTATTTGGTCAGTATGCTTTGGATATGTATTGATTGGTATAGCGGGGCCCTGTCCCGACCTTTATGATATTAGGTACTCTTAGAGGCTTGTAGACAGATGTCAGGTGTATGGATACTTGTATGGCCTTTTCGGCTTATGTTTTGAGTTTACAAATGGTCATGTCGGCCTTATAGGCCCGTATGTCACATGTATAAGTTTGCATATCATGGTGGGTCGTCATATGTTGAGTATTTCCCTATGTTTCATTCTTGTTATCTCATGACGAGTTTTCTAGCTCATTTACCATGATAGTATGATAAGAAAGATATGTTATGTTGGTACTCGGTTGAGTAAGGCACCGGGTGCTCGTCGCGGCCCATCCGGTTTGGGTCGTGACACTTAATATGTATGAAAATTATCAAAAACTCAATTAAAGTGGACCGGAGGAAGTAGAAGACAACATTTAATGAACTTAGAATGTTGAAAGCAGTTATCGTGATATTCACCAAGCATTTCGGGAAAGGACGTGTCGCGTCCAAAGCAGCATCCAAAAGTGAGTTGCCATGTGTCACGACCCAAAACCCTTACCTGTCGTGATGGTGCCTAGCTAGCCGATTTTCAAATACTTCAATATTTCATAAAGGATAAACCAAAAGATTTTTCATAATAGAGTTTTCATAAAAACAGGAGTTAAGCTCAAAATACAATGCGGAAAGATAGCCCCAAACATCGGGGTGTCACCAAGTCATGAGCATCTAGACAACCAGTCTAAGAAAACGTGTCTACAAGAATCCGTGACTAAATATCAATACAGAAAAGAAAGATAATAAAGAAGGAGAACAAGGACTGCGAACGCCGGCATCTACCTCGTAAATCTCCGGTACTCGACAACGTACGAGCTCAACGTCCTCCGTAACCGGACACACCTGTATCTGCACATGAAGTGCAGGGTGTAGCATAAGTACACCCAACTCAGTAAGTAACAAAAATAAATAAGGAACTAAGAAGCAGTGACGAGCTATACAAATACAGTTCATTTCAGTAATTTTACTAAAGAATGGACATGCTTTCAAATCTGGCAGTTTAAGTCAAATCAGTTAATACAGTTGCAAATTCAAGTAAACCGGATATAGAATCTTCCAGAAAATTTCCCAACAATGACAGATATCAACAATTAAAGTCATGACTGAGTACAAGACAGCAAATAGTAGCTAAATCAACAAGTGCACGACCTCTGCGGGTCCCAAGAGTGATGTCATATAGCCTAAGCATGGTTTTTAACATGGATTTCAGTCCAATTTCTATAACACTGAGAGAAACATATAGCTAATAATAAGTTATTCCAATTTACGGTTCCACGAGACGGACCAAGTCACAATCCCCGCGGTGCACGCCCATATGCCTGTCACCTTGCATGCGCGTCACCTCCAAAATAATCACATAGCACAACATCCGGGTTTCATACCCTCAGGACTATATTTAAAACTGTTACTTACCTCAATCCGAATAAAACACTACTCCAAAAAGCCCTTGCCTCGCGAGTCCGCCTCTGAATGTCCCGAATCTAGCAACAAGTAGTACAATACAATCAATATAGGCTAAAGGGATCAATTCCACAAGAAAAGTACTAAATTATAGCCAACAATCCGAAATTGGCCCGAACACGGCCCCCAGGCCCATGTCTCATAATTTGACAAAAGTCACGAAACCCGAAAGCCCATTCACTCACGAGTCTAACCATACCAAATTTACTCCATTCCGATAAAAAAATCCCATTCAAAACCTCAAAAATCAAACTCAAGAATACTTCATCTTCTTCCCCAATTTTTTCACCCCAAATCACATATTAGATGATAAAATTAAAGATATAATCATGGGATTTAACCAAAACCAAGTACGAATCACTTACCCCAATCAACTCCACGAAAATCCCTACAAGAATCACCCAAATCCGTGGTCTCTAGCTCAAAATATGAAAAATGGTTTCAAACCCTCATTTTAAAATTAATACTGTCAGCTCAGATTTCCTTCATCGCAATCGCGGAACACTCCTCGCGATCGTGAAGCACAACTATGCTGCCCCGCACCACACCCTACACGAACACGCAATCACTCACGCGATCGCGAATCACTGCCTCCCAAACCTACGCGATCGCATCCCGCCTCACGTGATTGCGTAGAGCAATTGCCTCACCTCCTCTTCTGCTCAATTTCTTCTACGCGAACGCGGCCTTAGCCACGCGTTCGCGAAGCACAACTTAGCATATTTACGCGATTGCATCCCTTACTCTGCGACCGCATAGAACAAAATCGCCTCTACCCAAATAATCTTATGTATTCGCGGATGAACTCATGTGATTGCATATAAGAAAACCAGAAGAATCACACCAGTAGATATTAGCTAACACTCAAGGGCCAAAAATGATTCGTTAACCACCTGAAACTCATCAGTGGCCCTCGGGACCTCAACCAAGCATACCAACAAGTCCCAAAACATCATACAAACTCACTCGAATCCTTAAAACACCTCAAACAACATCAAAAACATGAATTACACACGGATTCAAGCCTAATGAACTTTGAAAATTCTGAATTCTACAAACGACGTCGAAACCTGTCAAATCACATCCGATTGATCTCAAAGTTTACACACAATTCATAAATGACAACACGAACCTACTTCAATTCCCAGAAATCAAATCCGACCCCGATATCAAAATTTCCACTACCGATCAAATTCGCCAAAATTCCAACTTTCGCTAATTCAAGTCTAATTCTACTATGGACCTCAAATCACATTCCGAACGCGCTCCTAAGTCCAAAATCACCTATCGGAGCTAACAGAATCATCAAAATCCAAATTCGAGGTTGTTTACACATAAGTCGACATCCAGTCAACTTTTCCAACTTAAACTTCCAATTAAGAGACTAAGTGTCTCAATTCACTCTGAAATCACTCCGGACCCGAACCAACTAATCTGGTAAGTCATAACATAACTGTAGAACACAAAAGAAGCAGAAAGGGAACGGGGCTATAACACTCGAAACTACCGGCCGGGTCGTTATATCCTCCCCCTCTTAAACAAAATGTTCGTCCTCGAACGGGTCTGGAAACATACCTGAAGTCTCAAACAGGTGTGGATATCTGCTCTGCATCTCTCGCTCTATCTCCCAAGTAGCCTCCTCTACGGGCTGACCTCTCCACTTCACTTTTACTGAAGCTATATCCGTTGACCTCAACTTTCGAACCTGTCGCCCCAAAATGGCCACCAGCTCCACATCAGAAGTCAAATCACCATCCAACTGAACCGTGCTAAAATCCAAAACATGAGACGGATTGCCGATGTACTTTCGGAGCATAAAACATGGAATACTAGATGCACACTCGATAAGCTAGGTGGCAAGGCAAGCTTGTAAGCCACCCCCCCCCCCCAATCCTCTGAAGTACCTCAAAAGGCCCAATGAATCGGGGGCTTAACTTGCCCTTCCCGAACCTCATAACACCCTTCATGGGTGAAACCTTCAGCAGAGCGTTCTCCCCAACCATGTAAGACACATCACAGACCTTGTTGTCAGCATAACTCTTTTGTCTCGATTTCGCCGTGCGAAGCCGCTCCTGAATCAATTTCACCTTGTCTAATGCATCCTGAACCTAGTCTGTACCCAAAAGCCTAGCCTTACCCGGGTCAAACCATCCCACTAGAGATCTACATCGCTTCCTATACAAAGCCTCGTACGGAGCCATCTGAATACTCGACTGATAACTGTTGTTGTAAGCAAACTTTGTGAGCGGCAGAAACTGGTCTCATGAACCCCCGATATCAATGACATAAGCGCATAACATGTCCTCCAATGTTTGAATAGTGCGCTCGAACTATCCGTCCATCTGTGGGTGAAATGCTATTCTCAACTCCACCTGAGTGCCCAACTATCGCTGCACGGCTCGCCAAAACTGTGATGTAAACTACGCGCCTCTATCTAAAATGATGGAAGCTGGTACCTCATGAAGGCGAACAGTCTCTCGGATGTAAATCTCAGCCAACCGCTCTGAAGAATAAGTAGTACCAACTGGAATGAAGTACGCAGACTTGGTCAGCCGATCCACAATCACCCAAATAGCATTGAACTTCCTCAAAGTTCGTGGGAGCCCAACTACGAAATCCATGGTGATCCACTCCCACTTCCACTCCGGGATCTCTAACCTCTGAAGCAAGCCACCCGGTCTCTGATGCTCTTACTTGACCTGCTGACAGTTGCGACATCGAGCTACAAACCCAACTATATCTTCCTTCATCCTTCTCCAGCAGTAGTGCTATCTCAAATCCTGATACATCTTCGTGGCACCCAGATGAATGGAATATCGCGAGCTATGGGTCTCCTCAAGAATCAACTCCCGTAGCCCATCTATATGAGGCATATATATCTGGCCCCTCATCCTCAATACCCCATCATCACCAATAGTCACATCCCTGGCATCACCGTGATGAACCCCGTCCTTGAGGACAAGCAAATGAGGATCATCATACTGGTGCTCTCTGATGCGATCAAACAAAGAAGACCGAGAAACTACACAAGCTAGGACCCGGCTGTGCTCCGAAATATCCAATCTCACAAACCGGTTAGCCAAGGCCTGAACATCAACTGCAAGAGGTCTCTCACCAATAGGAAGGAATGCAAGACTGCCCATACATACTGCCTTTCTACTCAAGGCATTGGCCACCACATTGGCCTTTCCCGGATGGTACAAAATGGTAATATCATAGTCCTTTAGAAGCTTCAACCATCTCCGCTGCCTCAAATTGAGATCCTTCTACTTGAACAAATGCTGGAGGCTACGATGATAAGTAAATACCTCAAAAGACACACGATAGAGATAGTTCCTCCAAATATTTAATGCGTTAATAATAGCAGCCAACTCCAAAGTATGAACAGGGTAGTTCTTCTCATGGGGCTTCAACTGACTCGAAGCATAAGCAATCACTCTATCCTCCTGCATCAAAACACACCCAATACTGATCCGAGAAGCATCACAATATACTGCATAAGAACCAGAAGCTAATGGTAGAACTAGAACTGGAGTGTGGTCAAGGCAGTCTTGAGCTTCTGAAAGCTCGCCTCACACTCATCCGACCACCTAAAAGGAGCACCATTTTGGGTCAATTTGGTCAAGGGCGATGCAATAGACGAGAAATCTTGCATGAACCGACGGTAGTAACCAGCCAAATCAAGAAAGCTCCGAATCTCTTTAGTTTAGGACGATTTGGGACAACTCTGAACCACATCTATCTTCTTCAGATCTACCTGAATACCCTCACTAGATGCCACGTGCCCCAAGAATGCCACTAAACTGAGCCAATACTCGCACTTGGAGAACTTGGCATAAAGCTTCTCCTCCCTCAACCGCAGCAATACAACTCTCAAATGCTGGGCGTGATCCTCCTAGCTACGAGAGTACACCAGGATATCATCAATGAACACAAAAATGAACGAGTCGAGATAAGGTTGGAACACGCTGTTCATCAAATGCATGAACGTTGCTTGGGCATTGGTCAAGCGAAAAGACATCACGAGGAACTCATAATGACTATAACGGGTCCTGAAAGCTGTCTTAAGGATGTTCGAGTCCCGAATCTTCAGCTGGAGATACCCAGACCTCAGGTCAATCCTGGAGAACACCCTCTCTCCCTGAAGCTGGTCAAATAGATCATCAATACGAGGTAAAGGATACTTGTTCTTGATTGTAACTTTGTTCAACTTCCTCTAATCGATGCATATTCTCATGGTGCCATCCTTCTTCTTAACAAATAGAACTGGTGCACCCCAAGGTGACACATTAGGCCGAATAAACCCCTTATCAAGGAGTTCCTGAAGTTGCTCCTTCAACTCCGCCGGTGCCATATGATATGGTGCAATAGAAATGGGCTGAGTGCCCTGCACCAAATCAATACCAAAGTCAATATCCCTGTCCGGCGACATGCCCGGCAGGTCAGTAGGAAACACATCCGGAAAATCCCGGACCACTGGAACAGAATCAATAGTAGGGGTCTCTGCACTGACATCCCTCACAAAGGACAAATAAGAAAGACAACCCTTCGCAACCATCCGCTGGGTTTTCAAGTATGAAATCACTCTACTCGGGACTTAGTCAAAAGAACCTCGCCACTCAATCCGTGGAAACCTCGGCATCGCCAATGTCACAGTCTTAGCGTGACATTCCAGAATAGCATGACATGGAGACAACCAATCCATCCCCAATATCACATCAAAATCAACCATACTAAGCAGCAACAGATCAACTCTAGTCTCTAATCCCCCAATAGTCACTACACACGATGGATACACGTGGTCCACAATAATAGTATCGCCTACCGGCGTAGATATACAACAGATGAAACTAGAGACTCACGGGGCATGTCCAGATAATGAGAAAAATATTACGACACATATGAATAGGTGGAACCAAGGTCAAATAATACAGAAGCATCTTGATACATATGGAGATAATACCTGTGATCACTGTGTCTGAAGCAATAACATCTGGTTTGGTAGGGAATGCATAGAAACGGGCGCCACCTGATCGGCCTCACCCTCTGTAGAGACCTCTAGCTGACTGGGCCCCACCCCGAGCTGGCTGAGCAGGTGGTGTAGCTGCTGGTGCTGGTGCCATCGGCCGAGAACTCTGCTATGGAGTCCCGCTCAACAACCTAGTTCAATCTCTCTTGATATAACCAAGATCCCCGCACTCGAAGCAACCCCTCCTCTAACGGAACTTCTGCTCCTAATACCCCAAGGAACTACCCGTAAAAACTTGAGAGGACGAGGCATGGTGATAACTCTGCACTGGCAGTGCACTGAATGAAGGTGGGCCTGAGAGAGCAATGTGAGAACTGTGGCTGACTGACGCACCACGATGAACTGGTCGAATTGTGTGAGCATGCCTATAGGGATGACCCCTGTCGTGGTGGAACTGGCCTCCCGAAGGAACACCACCAAAACTACCTGATCCATGAGGCCTCTTGGCCTCCCTTTTAACCAGCTCTTGGCAGCAAACAGACTCTATCTCCCGAGAAATCTCAACAACCTCCTCAAAAAGTAGCACCGGTCACCCTCTCTCTAGTCTTAAGCACCAACAGCTGAAATGTGAGGCCATCAACGACCTCATGATCCTCTCCCTGCCCGTGGGAACCAACCAAACACCATGACGGGCTAACTCAAAAAACCTCATCTCGTACTGCATCACAGTCATATCATCCTGACGCAACTGCTCGAACTGTCTGTGCAGCTCCTCTCTACGAGACTGCAGCACATACTTCTCCAAGAAGAGATCGAAGAACTCCTGCCATGTAAGTGGAGCTGCATTAACCAGCCTACGCCTCTCATAAACCTCCACCAAGTGAAGGCAGCTCTAGTGAACTGAAAAGTAGTGAAGAAACCCCACTGGTCTCCAAAATACCTGCTGTATCCTCTGACATCTGTCCAAGAAACCCTGGGCATCCTCTCCTGAGCCTCCCAAACCTCTCTAATCTACGCTGCTCAAGATCAGTCATGACAGGAACCACTTAGTCTTGAGCAGCTACAACTGGCTGGGCTGGTGGTACCCCCGATATCTGGAGTCCTTGCATCACCTGCTCGGGTGTGCGGGCAGCGTGAGTTTAAGCACCTCCCCGCCATAAGAAGTGGTTGTTGCGGCTGGAATAGAGACCGCCTGAGCAAAACTGGTGCACACGGTCAAAATCTGAGCTAAGGCCTCCTGAAGGCCTGGAATAACAATAGGCACAGCTGGTGCCTGAGCTGGTCTCGCTGGCGCATCCACAATTGGGACATGATCCTGAACCAAGGCAACTGGTGGATCTGCAGGTGCTTCCCTAGCTGCTGTGCGACCTGCACCTCTGCCCTCACCACGACCTCTACCGCGACCTCGGCCTCTCGCGGCCCCGATTGGTGGTACTGGTGGCTGTCCGTCCTGCCCAGTAGCACGTGTGCTCACCATCTGTGAGAGAATAGAATAACAGAAGCTTAGTTTCCAGAATCAACAGATTCACACGATAAGAATTCAAGAAGGTGAAGTTTTCTAAGGGTTCTGTAGCCTCTCGGAGATAAGTACAGACGTCTCCATACCGATCCGCGAGACTCTACTAAACCTGCTCATGACTCGTGAGACCTATATAACCTAGGCTCTAATACCAACTTGTCACGACCCAAAACTCTAACCTGTCGTGATGGCGCCTATCGATGGTACTAGGCAAGCCAATTTTCAAAATACTTCGATATTTTATAAAAGATAAACCAAAAGCTTTTTCATAACAGAGTTTTCATAAAGATAGCCCCAAACATCGGGGTGTCACCAAGTCATGAGCATGTAGACAACCAGTCTAAGAAACAGTGTCTACAAGAGTCTGTGACTAAATATCAATACAGAAAAGAAAGATAACAAAGAAGGAGAACAAGGACTGCGAACGCCGGCAACTACATCGTAAATCTCTGGTACTCGACCACGCACGAGCTCAACGTTCTCCGTAACCGGACATATTTGGATCTGCACATGAAGTGCGGGGTGTAGCGTGAGTACAACTAACTCAGTAAGTAACAGAAACAAATAACGAACTGAGAAGCAGTGACGAGCTATACAAATACAGTTCATTTCAGTAATTTCAGTAAAGAATGGACATGCTTTCAAATTCGGCAGTTTAAGTCAAATCAGTTTATACAGTAGTAAATCAAGTAAACCGAATATAGATTCTTCCAGAAAATTTCCCAAAAATGACAGATATCAACTAAGTGCAACAACAATTGAAAGCAAGTACAACCTCTCAAGGAAACAATCACTCAACTCATCTCAACAACTTAATCACTCGGCTCACAGCCCTCAGTACTCACACTCAATAGGTACCTACGCTTACTAGGGGTGTGCAGACTCCGAAGGGGCTCCTACAGCCCAAGCGCTATGATTCGCATGGACAACTCACATACTGGGCGGACAACTCACGTGCTATAATATCATATCAAGATCCGCACGGACAACTCACATGCTATAGTATCATATCAGGATCCGCACGGACAACTCACGTGCTACAATATCAATACCTCACTCTCAAGCCCTCGACCTCACTCAGTCATCAACCTCCCTAGTCTCTCAGGCTCTCAAAAATCATATAAATCAGCCTAAACAGAGATAGCAACATGTATCAACAAGTAACAAGAACAGATGGAGGTATGATAAGCAATTAAAGTCATGACTGAGTACAAGACATCAAATAGTAGCTAAATCAACATGTGCACGACCTCTGCGGGTCCCAAAAGTGATGTCATATAGCATAAGCATAGTTTCTAACATGGATTTCAGTCCAATTTCTATAACACTGAGAGAAACATATAGCTAATAACAAGTTATTCTAATTTACGGTTCCACGAGACGGACCAAGTCACAATCCCAACGGTGCACGCCCACACCCCTGTCACCTTGCATGCGCTTTCACCTCCAAAATAATCACATAGCACAACATCCGGGGTTTCATACCCTCAGGACCATATTTAAAACTATTACTTACCTCAATCCGAGCAACACACTACTCCAAAAAGCCCTTGCCTCGCGAGTCGGCCTTTGAATGTCCCGAATCTAGCCACAAGTAGTACAATACAATCAATATAGGCTAAATGGATCAACTCCACAAGAAAAGTACTAAATTATAGCCAACAATCTGAAATTGGCCCGAACCCGGCCCCCGGGCCCATGTCTCAAAATCTGACAAAAGTCACGAACCCGAAAGACAATTCACTGACGAGTCTAACCATGCCATATTTACTCCAATCCGATAACAAAATCTCATTCAAAAACTCAAAAATCTAACTCAAGAACACTTCATCTTCTTCCCCAATTTTTCACCCTAAATCACATATTCGATGATTAAATTAATGATATAATCATGGGATTTAACCAAAACTAAGTAAGAATCACTTACCCCAATCAACTCCATGAAAATCCTTACAAGAATCGCCCAAATCCGGGGTCTCTAGCTCAAAATATGAAAAATGGGTTCAAACCCTCATTTTTTAAATTAATACTGTCTGCCCAGATTTCCTTCATCGCGATTACGGAACACTCCTCGCGATCGCGAAGCACAACTATGCTTCCCCATACCTTTACCCTACGCGAAAACGCAATTGTTGACATGTGATTTTTGACCCTCCCCGAAATTTTACCCATTTTAGCATGTAAATATTTAGTTTAGGCCTAATATCGCCATTTCAACTACTTTTTACTATTTTACTTTATTTTATTACAAGAAAATAAAAAATTACAAAAAATAGGTTTATTAATATTTTGTAGTCATTTTTAATCTTAAAAAAAATTACCAAAATAGTACCCTATCTTTATTTTTATATTCTTAAAAAAAAAAGTAGTTTTATGTTTTATAATTTAGTTCAATTAATTAAAATTAGTCTTATATTTTTATATTATAATTGTACATAATTTTAGAAGAAAGAATTAGTTTTAGGTTGGTTTATCCCGTTTTTATAAATCTTATAGTCCATTTTTTAGTCTTTGGCCCAAAATACCTAGCCCATAGTTCCTAGGCCCATACCCTTAACCTAATCCCTATCCTATATAATACTACCTATACCACAAACAAAAAAAAAAAAGGAGAGAATAACGCCTAGGAGAGGAAGAGCCGCAACAGTGCAAGACAACCCCCCCCCCCCCGATCGTTCCCTTTTCTGCAAGAGTGCATCAGCCATTTTTTCTTCTTCCATGGAGAACAAAAATGCTGAAGAAATCTAGAGAGCTGAAGAGCCTTCAGCCGCAATACTGAACAAAAACACAAAAAATAAACCTTTCTTCTTCATCTTCCTCATGGATCTAACACCACTAAACCCTAGAACTTAGCTCCATCTCCATAGCTCACGCCGGACTCTCCTCTCCCCACCAGCGGTGAACTCGTCGTTACACCCCCAAACAACGACCAAAACCGAAAGCAGACGATCCACCATTTTGGATCTGGACTTCATCTTCTCCATCGAAAACTAACAATGGCTAAACAAAAGCTATCCAACGGATCTCTACACACACAAGAACACACGTACTTTGAGATTTCCTTGATGTAAAACTCACAAGACAACTACATAGCGCATAAAACATTCTGTTTCGTCTCCTTAGTTTCGGACTTTCGCTTCTCCATGAACGGAGTTTGTTTGAGCAATTTGAGTTCACGACGAGCCCCGTTGTTGAGTGTTGTCGTGGTTCCGGCGAGTCCCGAGCTTTTCGATTGAATATCGAAGGTCGATTCTATTGGTTTTTGGCCGAAGCCCGTTCGAGGTTGTCGCGTCAAGGTCTCCGATGCTGGTTCTGTCGCCGGGAAGGTATGTGACTTTGGTCAGTCTTTTGCCTTTGTGTCGTGTTCAGAAGTACTACTCTTCATGTTTGATGAATCGTTTGGCTAATACTATTGTTTGAATTGCGTCGTTAGCGGTTTCTGAAATTCTGTTCAATTTTGTGTCATTTTGTATTATGTTACGTTCCAGTTGAGTCTTGTTTCCTAGTAAGGCCATGTTTGAATGAGTTTGAAAATCATTATAGTGGTGCTAATTGGATTGAAAATCAGTTTTACTTCAACGTACATAGCATTAACATGGTTGGATATTTGTAGTATATGCATGAGCGTTAGTTTGCTAAATAAGATGAGGAAATTCTTCCGGCCAATAATTGTTGTTTCGTTGTTCAGAGCTGACCGGAGAAAACTGTTTGTTATAGGCACTATTTTAACAGTGTTTAGGGAAATCACATAAAATGAACCCCGTAATTTGCATTAGTTGAGTACAATCCTTTGATCCCTAGAATTCGAGGCGTGCCATTTAGCAAATTTCCATGGCCCTCGCAAAGTTAAAAACGCGTAGTTGCTTTTAGGCGCGTTATTTTAATAATATTACTTCCCTAAATTCGGGTGCACATTTATGTGACCCAAATCCAAATCCCAACAAAGTTGAAACATGTCAAAAATCACGGGTGCATTTATGTGACGTGGTTCGAGATGTGTTTTTAACGACGTTGTAATTCTCTTTAAAAATAATAATAAAAGCGGTTAAAAGTTAAAATTGCACATAGGTTCAAAAATGCATTAAAATCAGATAATAGGCCAAATTATAACAGTTGAGCGACCGTGCTAGAACCACGGAACTCGGGAATGCCTAACACCTTCTCCCGGGTTAACAGAATTCCTTACTCGGATTTCTGGTTCGCGGACTGTTAAACAGAGTCAAACCCTTTCCTCGATTCGGGATTTAAACCGGTGGCTTGGGACACCATAAATCTCCCAAGTGGCAACTCAGAATCTTTTAATAAAAGAATCCCGTTTCGATTGTCACTTCAAGTTGGAAAAACTCCCTTTATTATACCCTTCCGGGGGTGTAAGTGAAGAAGGAGGTGTGACAGCTCTGGCGACTCTGCTAGGGATCGAACCCAGAATCTCTGGTTCAGGGTTCAGAATTCGAGCTTAGATATATTGTTGTATTTGGCTTTATCTGATTTTCCTACATGTTTCATGCTAAATGTGCAAAATGTTATTTTTTACCGCTTTGATATTATCTGAATTGTATATAAACTGTGCCGAAACCCTTCTCTGCTCACCTCCGGGTATGTGCTTACTGGTTGAGACTCCCTATTCTGTTAGTGTCAATACCCTGAAATAAGAAAGAGGCCGGACAAGTTACTAAGCCGGATGGCCTTTTGGTTCCCGGTACGTAGCCCCCTCCTCGGCTCGAGTTGTCCGTCGGGTACACAGTCTAGAACACATACCCAGGTTTTGAACCTAGAAGAACTTGACTTCATGCCGAATCCCTAGTAGGAACGCTTATCTGCATCACGTGCATTTTGACTTAGGGGACTCAACACAGGGGTTGGGTCCGTCTAGGACAGGTGTACCCGGAATAATGGACCATCCTGATGCATCCTACTTGTGCATTTATTTGTTTTGGACCAGCATGCTGACCGGCTTTGAATATTTTGGGAAAAAATGGAACAACCAAAAAGAAAATAGCAGTGTAGGGAGTTAATTTCCAAGTAGTGCCGAAATGCTGCCGAATTTTTGAGAAAATGAAAAAAAGAGAAAAGTTCTTTTTAGTTTGCCAATGGAAAAGAAAAACAAAAAGAGTTTTATTTTCAAATTAGTTTATTTTATTTGCCACTGAAAAAGAAAATATAAAAAAAAAAGAATCCTGCTTTCAGAAATAGTGTATTTGCCAACAAAAACAAAAAAAAAGAGTCATGTTTTAAAAAATAGTTAGATTTATTTTGCCCGAACTACGCTGGTTTGATTCTCACCGGACGTGAGATACGTAGGCAACCCTCATCGGGTCCAACCTCCCCTTTTGCAAAAACAGCCAAAAATGCCAAAATTTTTAATTTCGTCATGAATAAGACGGGTGACGCCATTCTGTCAAAAATAAGCCAAATGTCCCCAAAAGGGCGCCGGAAGGCTGTTTTTGCAAGAACAGCCACCCTGAGTCATTTTCTAAATGGTTAGCAGGCACAGCCTTAAAATCTTCCTTATGAAGTGCTGAAAGGCCGTATCCGCAATACCGGCTATTTGTTTAAATTGGAAATTTGAACAGAGATTGTGCCATTTTTCTCTTTTAGGTCAAAATAAGTGATTAAAATCACCTTAATAAATGTGCAGGATGAGCACGACTCAAAATGAATTATTTTCAATCATGCATAAAATCCCTTTGGAGTTACGTCTGTGGTGGAATGATTTAGGCGGAGAAGGGCAAGATGCAGTCAAGAAACATTTGAAAGGGCTTACCGGGTTGCTCGATATTGCGCCTCGGGGAGATATTANACTATTGTTTGAATTGCGTCGTTAGCGGTTTCTGAAATTCTGTTCAATTTTGTGTCATTTTGTATTATGTTACGTTCCAGTTGAGTCTTGTTTCCTAGTAAGGCCATGTTTGAATGAGTTTGAAAATCATTATAGTGGTGCTAATTGGATTGAAAATCAGTTTTACTTCAACGTACATAGCATTAACATGGTTGGATATTTGTAGTATATGCATGAGCGTTAGTTTGCTAAATAAGATGAGGAAATTCTTCTGGCCAATAATTGTTGTTTCGTTGTTCAGAGCTAACCGGAGAAAACTGTTTGTTATAGGCACTATTTTAACAGTGTTTAGGGAAATCACATAAAATGAACCCCGTAATTTGCATTAGTTGAGTACAATCCTTTGATCCCTAGAATTCGAGGCGTGCCATTTAGCAAATTTCCATGGCCCTCGCAAAGTTAAAAACGCGTAGTTGCTTTTAGGCGCGTTATTTTAATAATATTACTTTCCTAAATTCGGGTGCACATTTATGTGACCCAAATCCAAATCCCAACGAAGTTGAAACATGTCAAAAATCACGGGTGCATTTATGTGACGTGGTTCGAGATGTGTTTTTAACGACGTTGTAATTCTCTTTAAAAATAATAATAAAAGCGGTTAAAAGTTAAAATTGCACATAGGTTCAAAAATGCATTAAAATCAGATAATAGGCCAAATTATAACAATTGAGCGACCGTGCTAGAACCACGGAACTCGGGAATGCCTAACACCTTCTCCCGGGTTAACAGAATTCCTTACTCGGATTTCTGGTTCGCGGACTGTTAAACAGAGTCAAACCCTTTCCTCGATTCGGGATTTAAACCGGTGACTTGGGACACCATAAATCTCCCAAGTGGCGACTCTGAATCTTTTAATAAAAGAATCCCGTTTCGATTGTCACTTCAAGTTGGAAAAACTCCCTTTATTATACCCTTCCGGGGGTGTAAGTGAAGAAGGAGGTGTGACAGCAATCACTCACGCGATCGCAGATCACTGCCTCCCAAACCTACGCGATCGCATCCTGCCTCACGCGATAACGTAGAGCAATTGCATCACTTCCTCTTCTGCTCAATTTCTTCTACGCGAACGCGGCCTTAGCCACGCGTTCGCGAAGCACATTAGCATATCTATGCGATCGTGTCCCTTACTCTTCGACCGCATAGAACAAAATCGCCTCTGCCCCAAATAAGCTTATGTAATCGTGGATGAACTCATGTGATCGCGTATAAGGAAACCAGAAGAATCACACCAGCAGATATCAGCAAACACTCAAGTGCCAAATATGATTCATTAACCACCCAAAACTCACCTGAGGCCCTCGGGACCTCAACCAAACATACCAACAAGTCACAAAACATCATACAAACTTAGTCGTATCCTTAAACCACCTCAAACAACATCAAAAATATGAATTACACACGGGTTCAAGCCTAATGAACTTTGAAATTTCCGAATTCTACAAACGATGTTGAAGCCTATCAAATCACATTCGATTGACCTCAAATTTTACAAACAAGTCATAAATGACACCATCAACCTACTCCAATTCCCAGAAATCTAATCCGACCCCGATATCAAAATTTTCACTGCCGGTCAAATTCGCCAAAATTCCAACTTTCGCCAATTCAAGCCTAATTCTACTACAGACCTCCAAATCACATTCCGGACGTGCTCCTAAGTCCAAAATCGCCTAACGGAGATAACAAAATCATCAAAATCCAAATTCAAGGTCGTTTACACATAAGACGACATCCAGTCAACTTTTCCAATTTAAATTTCCAATTAAGAGACTAAGTGCCTCAATTCACACCGAAATCACTCCGGACCCGAACCAACTAACCCAGTAAGTCATAACACAGCTGTAGAACACAAAAAAAGTATAAAATGGGGGAACGTGACTACAACTCTCGAAACGACCGGCCAGGTCATTACACCAAGCATGCAAAAGTAGTGCAGTGTAGATGTAGCGCCAGCCTTCGCGTCCAGCAATCTATCTACATAGAATAGGAGGAGAACCAAATCAATGTGATAATGTTAATTGTCACAATAAAATTTTAACAAGTGTCAAATTTTAGGACAACATTAATTAGTTTAGTTAATAATTAGTTACTCTTTTTTTAATTTGAATTAAAAATAAGTAAATATAAATATATTTTTAAGAAAACTATTATATTATAAAATAATATTGATAGTTTTTTTATAAAAATAATAAAAGGCTTATCTCTTTATACCTTTGATGAGTTCAAAATTAAATTTTCAGTAAAGTACAAATCGAGAAAACTAATCACGATATTATATTAGAAAAGAATGTGCGAAAAGAGGAGAATAAAGATAATTTTATAATATTTATATTTTGAATTAATTAATCACTTAATAAAAGATAAATAAATAACACAAGAAAATAATTGATAAATTTAGACAATTGAAGATTGTTGAACAATATAACATAAGTTTAAAAAAATAAAAATAGTTTCAAAGAAATAAATACATATCTATATTATATTAAAAGAGAAGTAGTATCAAAATATTAATCTAATTGACAAGTTAATAAAAAGTTATATTAGTAAATGTATAGTACTAAATACTTTCTAATTTAATAATAATAAAGATTAAATAAGGAACAAATAATTTTATTACTATATAATGTGTATCCTTTTATTTTGTATAGATTTTGTTATATTTGCATATACTATATTAAATAATAAAAATAATAACTAATATTTTTTAAAATAATATGATATATTAAATTATTATTTTATAAGATTAATATTCTGTCAAGTTATTTGCACGTCTCGCGAGTTCTAACACTAATCTGAAAGAATAGGGGCGCGCCTGATGTGCATGTATCGCATCCCCTGCGGCGAACTTCACTAAAGCCTTTTAAAGGCCAATTTGGGAGAGAGAGACTGAGACTATTATTATTTTAAAGCTCCATTTTGAAGGGTTAGAGGAAAGGATGAACTCTACATCATAAATACTTTATTGAGATGAGCTTTAATGCCCTCTTCGATAAATTTGGCCATTTAATTCATCTCCTAACTTAGCAACTACATGGAATATATAGACTTTTTCAAGAAAATCTTAAGAGTATTTCAATAAATATAAGTCTCGAAAATTTTAGGGTTTGACAAAGGCAACTACTTCCTTCCAATCTTATATATTTATGAAGAAAAATTTGTATTTAAACATCGATTCATGGAATCCTAGTGGGAAGGTAGAACTAGTATACAGTTACAGTTTTCCCTCGAGTAGGTATCTACAATTATATTTGATTCCTTTTACGAAAGGGTCCACATAGTGATACATATTACATGATCCTTCATGGAAATCCTCCCAAACATAAAGATTTGCTATGACACAGTGTTTACCGTGTTTATTACCGATTTGTTAATTTGATTTCTGCTACAGAAAATACATGAATAGACTGATTATATATACCGCTTTGAAAGGGTATTTTATTTTTATAATAGTTTCTAATGTTACTATACATGCATGTTTTCTGACTTGTTCCTAATTAAAAATGGTTGTGCTTAAGTGTTATTACTCACCGAGCTAGCGACTCACTCCTTGCTATTTTTTTACAGAGACAGCAGTTGACGCGAGCGAGGATTTCGTTAATTAGGGTATACAAGTTGATAGTTCCTAGTGAGCCCCGCACTTGTTCGCGTGGGTGAAAAGTTTATTTATTTATTATCATCTTTCCTTATGAACTCTTAGAGTCGCACCATAGTCATTATGAGTGTCATAAGTATTTTTTTATTGATATAGACTTGTGACTCGTATTAGACTTTCCCATCGTATACTTGGAGATGAAGTTGGTATTATTGTGTTGGAAATACTTCGTGAATGAGGATTATGACTTGTTTTGGTGGATATTGGTTGGTTGTGTTGTTGATTTCTAAGACATGTTTATTTTTGGATAGTCCTAAAATCGGGAAAACTCTGTTCAATTTTCTGTAAATTATCGATGGAGCTTACTTGGGAGCACTTGCTCCTAAGCGGCAGTCATGATCTTAAATTGTATTGTGACACTAATGTAATACTAATATTTTTTGGCATTTAGATGATTGTTGTATTATTATACATAAAATATTTCTCATTAATTAAGTTTTATTGTTTCTTCATATAAATAAATATTTAAATCATCACGTACCATTATTAACGTGCAACGAACATACTGTAATCAAAAAAGGGTATATTATACTTTTTGAAAAATAATTAGCTGAACGGAAGCATTGACACCCCTAGCCTACACCCCTAGCATCTCCTTGACCTACCATCATCAAAACAGAGTATAAGATTTATCAGGACGGCAGATCTAAGTGCACCGAGACCAAAAAGGTGAATTGTGCGAGAAGAAAGACTTTAATCCCCATCTCTCCTCAGCTTTCAAGGTACCTCAGTTAAGCTTTCATATCTTTGTACGATTGCTTATCTCCTTCTATTTTCCCTTTTTTATTGATAGTGACTTCTCAACTTCGGAGATCTTCAAGTTCAACTGTGTAAATACTCTAGAATTTGAAAATTTTCACTTTTTATAATTCATTCTACCGAAATTAGTCAATTGAGTTGGGAAATTTTGAATTTAACTTTTCTACCGAAATTAGCCAATTGTGTATACAAATCTGAGTTGGGAAATTTTGAATTTAACTTTGTGCCAGATCCATTAATAAAAATTTGAATCTTTTTGGTAAATTCTTAAAGTATTATTGAACAAATGAATGAATGAATGAATGGATCAATCATTCAAATCTGTGATAATTTGACTTGAACTGGGCGTGAGATGCACTGAAGAAGTCCGAATCTTTTGTAGGATAAAGTTTTGGTAAATTCTTAGGTTGTGCTGATTGAATCAATCTGTCATTCTGACTCAGATAGTTTGAATTGAACTGGGTGTGAGATGCACTGAAGAGAGTCTAAACCGTTATACATCCCATAGAATTTTTTCCCTGGTGAATTCTGCTGGTTAAATCAATCCTCGGGAGAAACTCTGAATGTTTATGCATTTATGGAGGTGAATACTTAAGTTGTGTTCATAAAACTATATTAGCTGAGATAGTTTGAATTGAACTGGATGTGAAATCCATGGAATAAAGTCGTCTTCTTTAAGCGTTTCTTGGAACTTTTTGGTAAATTCTTAACTTCTGTTGATTGATTTGGTCCTCCTTGTAACTGAGATAGTGGGTAACCGACAATGTTAACAAAAGCCATTGCTTCGTCACTTAAGGTGATGAAGCGAGGGTTTAGTGGTTCCTCGATGAAGTCATGCATTTTAGAGAAGTTTGTGCTTCAAACAATAGTGCACTAAGTGATTCTAACGAGAATCAGTCATTATGTGAATATTATCTTTGAGGAGTTGGATTAATGTTGGTATTATTATATATTGCAAGCTGAAATTTATAATTTAATTGAAATTTAATTTTGGTGTACTAATTTACAGATGTTCATTTTTTTTAATTTCTGGTAAATTGTGTGCTTCACTTAAAAGAAGTGTGGCTTTTCTTCTCGATTTTCACTTCAAACCCCATGGTCCTTATTCCTTTTTTTTGCACTTTTCGCTATCACTAGTTTGGGTAACCAAAAAGTTCTATTCTTGTTCTGCATCCAAGTTTTGTAGTCTTGTCGTTTTTGGTATTTTTTGTAGAATTGCAGTATCTTTGAGGAGTTGGATTAATATCGGCATTATTATATATTGCAAGCTGAAATTTATAATTTAATTGCAATTTAATTTTGGTGTACTAATTTACAGATGTTCAATTTTTTTTCAATTTCCCGTAAATTGTGTGCTTCACTTAAAAGAAGTTTGGCTTTTCTTCTCGCTTTTCACTTCAAACCCCATGGTCCTTATTTCTTTTTTGCACTTTTCGCTATCACTGGTTCGAGTAACCAGAAAGTTTGTTCTGCATCCAAGTTTCGTAGTCTTATCGGTTTTGGCATTTTTTGTAGAATTGCAGAAGGTCGTGATGCGGGGCCTGATAACTCAAATGGGTCTTCAGAAAAACTGTAATTGTTTGCTAGTTCTACCTTCACCCACGCGAACAAGTGCGGGGCTCACCAGGAACTATCAACTCGTATACTCTAATTAATGAAATCCTCGCTCGCGTCAACTATTGTCTCTGTAAGAAAAATAGCAAGGAGTGAGTCGCTAGCTCAGTGAGTAATAACACTTAACCACAACCTTTTTTAGTTAGGGGCAAGTCAGAAAACATGCCTGTAGAGTAATAAGTAGAAACTATTATAAAAATAAAATGCCCTTTCAAAGCGATATATATAATCAGTCTATTCATGTTGTTTCCAATAACAAAAATCAATTTAACATATCGGTAATAAACTTGGTAAACACCGTGTCATAGCAAATCTTTATGTTTTGGAGGATTTCCAAGAAAGGATCATGTACTTTGTATCACTGTGTGTACCCCTTTGTAAAAGTACTCGAGTCTAATATAACTGTAGATTATAAGTGTATCTAGTTCTACCTTCCCACTAGCGAGAGCTATAACTGTAAAACATCTTTCTTTCTTTTTGTTTCTTTTTGTTTCTAAGCTTGAAACCTGTACAAAAATATTCTAATCCATGACATAATAACATTTAACTCAAAGGACCTACTGCATACACTAACTAGGTGTCACGGACCAAATTTCCCTCCACTAAGACGTCGTGACGGCACCTAGTCTCTACGACTAGGTAAGTGTAACGACCCGACCGGTCGTTTTGAACAATTGTACTTTTCTCGGTAATTTTCGGGCATGAGTTGCTCTGCATGATGTATTAGGACTTATGTGAATCGTCCGTTTTGGTTTTCAGGTTATTCGAAATTGATTTGGAAGAATGATTCTCAGCTAGAAGCTTTAAATTTGAACGGTTTAACCAATTTTGACTTTTTAGTATTTGACCTCGAATTGGATTTCTGATGGTTCCTTAGCTCCGTTGGGTGATTTTGGACTTAGGAGCGCGTCCGGATTGTGATTCGGAGGTCCGTAGTAGAATTTGGCTTGAAACAACGAAAGTTGGAATTTTGGAAAGTTTGACCGGGAGTGGACTTTTTGATATCGGGGTCGGATTCGGATTCCAGAAATTGGAGCAGGTCCATAATGTCATATGTGACTTGTGTGCGAAATTTCAGGTCAATCGGACGTGATTTGATAGGTTTCAGCATCGGTTGTGGAAGTTTGAAGTTTCAAGTTCATTGATTTCGAATTGAGGTGTGATTCATCATTTCGATGTTGTTATGTGTGTTTTGAGACCTCGAATAGGTCCACGTTATTATATGGGACTTGATGGTACCTTTAGTTGAGGTCTCGGGGGCCTCAGTTGTGTTTGGAGGTAAGTTTTGAGTGAGACCGGGCCTTTCGGCACGCTGATATTATTTCTGGTACTTTTGGAAGTATGGACCGCACATTTTGGAGTGCGGAGGCGAAGGAGAGGTGCGACCGCACATAAAAGTGCGGACCTCAGCAGAAATATGCTGACCTCTGAGGAAGAGTGCGGACCGCACAATTTATGTGCGGCCGCACATCAGGGTGTCCTGCAGATTCACTGGTCCGACTTCGGCAGCTTATATCTTTTGTTATTCAAAGAGTTTTTGGGATGATTCAAAAGAGGAAATTGTAGCCCTTCATGTCTAGTTTCCAGAAAAGTAAATAAGTCATCGGACATCTGTAGAGAAAGTTATGGCAAAAATACTAAGACTTGGCAGTGCAGTCACCAACAGGTGCGGCCGCACATTTTTTGTGTGACCGCAGGAGCTGGGATGTGCGGCCGCACTCGAAATTGTGCGGAACGCACATTGGGAGTTCAGAGGGTGTACTATATAAACGAGTTTTAGGGTATTATTTCACATTTTAGACTTTGGGAGCTTGGTTTGTGATGATTTTTCGTTGGTTTTTCAAGAAATTTATCGGGGTAAGTGATTCTAACTCGGATTTGGTTAATATACATGAATATGTCATTGATTTCATCATTCGATTAGTACTTTGAGATGGAAATTTGGGAAAATTGTAGAAATTTCATAAAATAAATTTTTAGGATTTGAATGTCGATTTGGTGGGAATTGAGTGAAACTAGTATGGTTGGACTCGTAATTGAATGGGTTATCGAATTTTGTGAGTTTTGTCGGGTTCCGAGGTGCGGGCCCGAGTGTGATTTTTGGCCGTATTTGGGATTTTATTTAGGATTCGATACTTATCATTTGTAATTATCTCCTTGGGCTTTATCTGATGTATTTGAGTTCTTTTTGGCTAGTTTTGAGTCGTTCGGAGGTCGCTGCGCGCGTGATGGCATTTTTGGAGCATCGCTTGGCTTGTTCGGTATTGGAATTGGCTTGTTCAAGATATGTAATTCTTCTAAATTTAGTGTTGAGGGTATGAAACCCTGAATTATGTGTTATGTGATTAGTGTTGAGGTGTCGCACATGCTAGGTGACGGGCGTGTGGGCGTGCGCCCTGTGATTTGTGACTCTGTTATTTCCATGGCACTGTATAGTAGTCCTATTTTGTTGATATCTGTTCACCATGTGATAAAGTAATTGAGCTGTCAATCATGCTAGATATCAAGTTTAGGCTTTGAGCCGATATTGTTGGGACCCACAGTGGTCGTTTCTTGCTATCATCTCACTGATTTCATTGATATTTCATACTTAGTCACATTCATGCATTCACATCATATCTCAGTCTCAGTTATCATTTATTGATGCATCATATCATCATTTTTGGGCTGATTTCTTCATGATATTTTTTTGAGTCTGAGAGACTAGAGAGATTGACGACTGAGTGAGGCCGAGGGCCTGATTGTTAGGATGATATGGGATTGGGCTACACGCCGCAGCATGTTTTATTGATTAATACCATGAATGACTTGTTATAGCGCTTGGGCTAAAGGAGCCCCTCCGGAGTCTGTACACATCCCCAGTGAGCGCAGGTACCTATTGAGTGCGAGTGCCGAGTGCCGAGTGATTGGGAGGATTGAGTGACTCTGACGACTGAGTGACTGTGAGGACTGAGTGACTGTGAGTACTGAGTGACTGATACTCTCAGAGTATGCATATGGTTCTATTACTGAGTCGCATCGCATTTTGGCATGCACATGACATACCGGCATAGAGATGCATTTTTCTCTTGTTGTACGGTATCACGTCATTCATGACTTTTTACACACATTGATATATGAGCATAGAGAAGTATTTCACACTTGCTATCTGGAAAGAAAAATGAAACATCTATTTATTGTGGAAAGAATTTTTGGGAAAAATTATAGTTTTCAAACTTACTCATATTTTGACGATTTCAGTAAAGAATTTGGGTTTTCACTGATATACTCGAAAGGCGGAACTGTTTTCGGAAAACTATGAAAAGGCTGGGCATTTTATCTCTGAGCTACTTCTTTATTTACTTGCTTTACATTGTTATGAACTGCTATTGGTTATTGGTTTTGGACCTGACCTATGTTCCAGCTCGTCACTACTTTCAACATAAGGTTAGGTTTGTTACTTATTGAGTACATGGGGTCAGTTGTACTCATACTACACTTCCTGCACATTGCGTGCAGAGTTCGGATGCCGATGTTGCTGTGCATGGCGGGGCTAGCATTGAAGATGTACCTACGTTCCTGCTGTAGCTGCCTCTTGTTCATGGTAGCCTTAGATTTATAAACTGTGTTTATGTACTTTTCAAACAGACGATGTATTTACTCATACCAGCTTGTTTCTTAGAAGCTCATGATTTGTACTACCAGTCCTTGGAAAGTGTATAAGATTCAGATATTTCCTTCGTTTAATTATATTATTAACATTATTGAAATCGGATAGTTATTAGTTGCCTTATCTAGCGGGTTGGGTTAGGTGTCATCATGACTAGTGGATTTTGGGTCGTGACAGTAAGCCTAACCAATTGCGGAAATAACAATAATGGAAGTAAAAACTTAGCGACAACTGCAACAGATAATTAAATAACTGATACCGCTCGACATGTACAATAACCAACACTCTAGTAATACACAGTATTCCCAAAACCCGGAACATCATAAGTCACAAGCTACAAAAGAAAAACTAGTATCTCTATACAGCGGAGTCTAAGAAAAGAAGTACGGAAGGTAAATAACATAGGAGGGAATAGAGGGGGACTCCGAGGTCTGCGGACGCGGCAGATATACCTTGGAGTCTCCAAACTGTCACTGCTCACTGACGACGTGGCTGATAAGAAGTACCTGGATCTGCACACAAAAATGTGCAGAAGAGTAGCATGAGTACACCACAACGGTACCCAGTAAGTGCCAAGCCTAACCTCGGTCGAGTAGTGACAAGGTCAGGTCAGGGCCCACTAGTATATAATAAATAAAGCAGAAGAATATAGTAATATAATAAGAGACTGGAATTTAACAAAAAGGAAAACACAGCAAAATAACAGTACAAACACACAGGGATAAAACAGCAGGGGATCTCCCGGGATACCGTCTCGTAGTCCCAAAAGTAAAGATGCAAGGAGATCTCCCGAAGTACCGCCTCGTAGTCTCAAAAGTAAATGTGCAGGGAGATCTTCTGAGGTAGTGCCTCGCAGTCTCAAAAATAAAGGTGCAGGGGGATCTCCCGAGGTACCGCCTCGTAGTCCCAAAAGTAAACACATAGCTCAAACCATTAAATACAACAATTAACAGCAATAATTCTACGGTTAAAACTGATACAGATCAAGGAAAGACATGAAATCAACTAGGCATGCTGCACAGAGTTCAAATAAGCAGTTAAAGCACGTAGACATGCGATATTAGACTAAACAGGATAATTACACATGCTGGTATAACTCAATTAAGATGAAAATAGGTTACTACTCTATAAAACCGGATTTTTATAACAGTTAGCCCGTGTACGCACTCGTCACCTCGCGTACATGGCGCCCACATAACACAACAATACCAAATCCTAAGGGGATCTCCCCCTCACATGGTTAAGCAAGCCACTTACCTCTAACCAAGCTCAACCAATCAGTAAAATGCCTTTTCCACGATTTCCCAACTCTGAATGGCCCAAATCTAGCCAAAAGCACTCCTCTGTCCACCTGAACAGAGCACCCTTCTGGGTCAGCCTGGTCATAGGTGCTGCAATAGACGAGAAACCCTCTATAAATCGACGGTAATACCCCGCCAACCCAAGAAAACTTCGGATCTCCGTAGCTGAGGACGGTCTGGGCCAACTCTACACTGCTTCCACCTTCTTCGGATCCACCTTGATCTCATCACTCGATACTACATGACCCAAGAATGCAGTGAGTCTAGCCAAAACTCACACTTCAAATTTTTTGCATATAGCTTCTTTTCTCTCAAAGTCTGGAGCACAGTCCTCAGGTGCTGCTCATGATCCTCCTAAGTCCGGAAATACACCAGAATGTTGTCAATGAATACAACGGCGAAAGAGTCAAGATAGGGTCGTAACATACTGCGCATCAAGTGCATGAGTTCTGCTGGGGCGTTGGTCAGCCCAAATGACATCACAAGGAACTCGCACTAACCAAACCGAGTCCTGAAATCAGTCTTCGGGATATCTGGCTCCCGATTCTTCAACTGATGATAGCCGGAACGTAAGTCAATCTTGGAAAACACCCTGGCACTCTGTAACTAATCAAATAGGTCATCAATACGAGGCAATGGATACCTGTTCTTCATTGTAACTTTGTTCAACTGGCAATAATCTATGCACATGCTCATAGAACTATCCTTCTTCTTCACAAACAAGATTGGAGCACCCCAGGGTGACACACTGGGCCGAATGAAGCCCTTATCAAGCAATCCCTGTGACTGCTCCTTCAAATCCTTCAACTCAGGAGGAGCCATACGATAAGGAGGAATAGAGATGGGCTGAGTGGCTGATAACAAATCAATACCGAAATCAATATCCCTGTTGGGCGGCATGCCCGAAAGATCCGCTGGAAATACATTTGGAAAATCTCTCACTACTGGAACTGACTCAACTGTAGGGGTATCAATATTTACATCTCTCACATAAGCTAGATATGCGTCACACCCCTTCTCAACCATTCGTTGAGCTTTAGAAAATGAAATAACTATGCTGGGAGTATAATCTAAGGTACCTCTCCACTCTAACCGCAACAATCCTGGTATAGCCAGCGTCACGGTGATAGCGTGACAATCAAGAATAGCATAATGGGGCGACAACCAGTCCATGACCAAAATAATATCAAAATTTACCATGCTGAGCAATAATAAATCTGCTCTGGTCTCAAAACCACTAAGAACAACCAAACACGACCGATACACACGGTCAACAACAATAGAATCTCCCACAGGTGTAGACACATAAACAGGAGAACTCAAAGAATCACGAGATATGTCCAAATATGGGGAAAAATAAGAGGACACATAAGAATAAGCGGAGCCTGGATCAAATAAGACCGACGCATCTCTATGACAGACCGCAACAATACTTGTAACGACAGGGTCGAAAGCAACTGCCTATTTACGAGCAGGAAGAGCATAATATCTGGCTTGGCCTCCCCCTCTAGGGCGACCTCTACCTCCCCGACCTCCACCTCGAGTTGGCTGAGCAGGTGGAGTGGTAGCTGGTGTTGTAATCATAGCCTGAGGACCTGGTGGAGCACGCGGTGCCCGGGAAGTCTGTGGAGGTGCACCCCTCTTAAGTCTGGGGCAATCCCTCACCATATGGCGAGTGTCGCCACACGCAAAACAAGCTCTCGGAGGGCATGGCTGCTATGACTGGCTTGGGCTAGGTCGATTGGACTGACCACTGAAAGCACCCCGTGCGGGAGGTACACTAGACACTGGCGGTGCATAATAAGGCTCCCAGGGCCTAGGAATTGCCGAAATACCATTGGCGGCTGGAAGTGCTGAGTGAACAGGGCGACTCACATAGCCCCTACCATGATGAACTGCAGCTGGGGCACAAATACCACTATAAGTGCCAGACTCTCGAGACCTCTTGGCCTCTCTCTCCTCTCTCTCTCTCCCGAGCAAGCATGCCCTCCACTCTCCTAGAAATATCCACAACCTGCTGGTAGGAAATATCCATCTCCAACTCCTGGGCCATGCTAATCTTGATGTTGGGATGGAGCCCCTCGATAAACTGACAGACCCTCTCTCGAACTGTAGCGACCCAGGCTGGAGCATGCCTAGCCAAATCATTGAAGCAAACCACATACTCTGACACAGTCATAGCACCCTGGCGCAACTGCTCAAACTCGGCGCGCCATGCATCTCTGAGACTCTGGGGAACATACTCCCTCAAGAACATATCCGAGAACTGAGTCCAAGTAAGTGAAGCTGCTTCGGTCGGACTACCTAACTCATAAGCACGCCACCACTGATAGGCCGTTCCTCTAAGCTGGAACGCAGTGAAAGAAACCCCACTCGACTGTGCTACGCCCATGGTACGGAGGATACGGTGGCACTCCTCAAGAAAACCTTGAGCGTCCTTTCACGCTAATCCACTGAAAGTAGGAGGGTGGTACTTCTTGTACCTCTCGAGCCTGAGCTGCTCCTCCTCAGAAGCTGCTGCCCTACCCTCGGGCCGAACTAGAGCTATCGGCTGCATCTATGTGATCTCTGGAGCCTGGCCGACCAGAACCCGCTGCTCTGGAATACGGGCGGCGGGAGGCAGTGCTCCTCCCGCGGCCTAAGATGTGGTAGGAGCAAGTGGAATCAATCCAGCCTGAGCCAAGGTGCTGAACATGCTCTGGAACTGTGCAAGGGTCTCTTGAAGAGCTGGTGCAGTAACAGGTGTCTCAGGTGCCTGCACTCTGACTGGGGCTACTGGTGGTTCCTCTGTAGCAGCTCGTGTGGGTGCTTTGGCTGCACCACGTGGACGTCATCGGCCTCTACCTCGGCCCCGGCCTCTCGCGGCTCTAGCAGGGGCGCGGGTGCCTGGTCATCAGATTTTCTTGTACATGTCCTTACCATCTGTGAGAGAATAGAAGACAGAAGTTTAGAATTTCGAAGTCAACAATTTCGCACGACAAGGAGTCAAGAAAAGTGAAATTTTCCTAACTGTTCCATAGCCTCCCGAAGATAACTACAAACGTCACCGTACGGATCCGCGAGACTCTACTAAAACAGCTTGTGACTCACGATACCTATGAACCTAGAGCTCTGATACCAACTTGTCACGACCCAAATCTCCCTCCACTAAGACGTCATGATGGCACCTAGTCTCTACGACCAGGTAAGCCTAACCAATTGCCGAAATAACAAAAAAGGAAGTAAAAACTTAACGGCAATAACTAACACTCTAGTAATACACAGTATTTCCAAAACCCGGAACAACATAAGTCACAAGCTACAGAAGATAAACTAGTATCTCTATACACCAGAGTCTAAGAAAAGAAGTACGGAAGGTAAATGACATAGGAGGGAATAGAGGGGGACTCCGAGGTCTGCGGATGCGGCAGATATACCTTGGAGTCTCCAAACTGTCGCTGCTCACTGATGACGTGGCTAATAGGAAGTACCTAGATCTGCACACAAACTATGTGCAGAAGAGTAGTATGAGTACACCACAACGGTACCTAGTAAATGCCAAGCCTAACCTCAGTCGAGTAGCGACGAGGACAGGTCAGGGCCCACTGGTATATAATAAATAAACTAGAAGAATATAGCAATATAATAAGAGACTGGAATTTAACAAAGAGGAAAACACAGCAAAATAACAGTACAACACACAAGGATAAAACACCAGGGGATCTCTCGAGATACCGTCTCGTAGTCCCAAAAGTAAAGATACAAGGAGATCTCCCGAGGTAATGCCTCGTAGTCTCAAAAGTAAAGGTGCAAGGGGATCTCCCGAGATACCGCCTCGTAGCCCCAAAAGTAAACACACAGCTCAAATCGCTAAATACAACAATTAATAGCAATAATTCTACAGTTAAGACTGATACAGATCAAGGAAAGACAGAAAATCAACTAGGCATGTTGCATAGAGTTCAAATAAGCAGTTAAAGCACGTAGACATGCGATATTAGACTAAACAGGATAACTACACATGCTGGTATAACTCAACTAAGATAAAAATAGGTTACTACTCAGTAAAAGTCAGATTTTACAATAGTTAGCCCGTGTACGCACTCGTCACCTCGCGTACACGACGCTCACATAACACAATAGTACCAAATCCTAAGGGGATCTCCCCAACATAAGGTTAGGCAAGTTACCTCGAACCATGCTCAATCAATCACTAAGAATGCCTTTTCCACGATTTCCCAACTCCGAATAGCCCAAATCTAGCCAGTTCACTCTCCGTGCCTGCGGGCCTTTAAGCGCACATGCGGGCTCGCAGATGCGGCATTTCCCTCGCGCCTGCGACCCCTGGCCACTCATTCCAAATCCACTTCTGCGCTTGATCTCAAGCACGTGCGTGCCCGCACCTGCGGTCACCCCACCGCAGGTGCGAAAACAGTAGAAGCTTGAAAGCTTCAGTGATTTACACAAGTCCAAATTCGATCTGTAAAGCTCCGAAACTCACCCGAGGCCCACGGGACCTCAACCAAAGGTACCAACAAGTCCTAACACATTATACGAACTTAGTCGAGCCTCCAAATCACATCAAATAATGCTAAAAACACGAATCACCCTCCAATTCAAACTTAATGAACTTTGAAACTTCAAACTTCTACAACCGATGCCGAAACCTATCAAACCACGTCCGATCGACCTCAAATTTTGCACACAAGTCAAATTCGACATTACGAACCTACTCCAACTTTCGAAATCGTAATCCGACCCCGATATCAGAAAGTCTACTTCTGGTCAAACTTTTCAAAAATTCAATTTTCGTCATTTCAAGCCTAATTCAATTACAGACCTCCAATTCACAATTCGGACACGCTAAATCACCCAACGGAGCTAACGGAACCGACGAAACTCCATTCCGGAGTCGTCTTCACACAGTTCCGACGGTCAAAATCATAGAACTTAAGCTTCCGTTTTAGGGACTAAGTGTCCTAAATCACTCCGAAACCACGAACAAAACCTCCCGACAAGTCACATATGCAGAAAAGGATACGGGGAAAGCAGTAAATAGGGGATCGGGGCTAATACTCTCAAAACGACCGGCCAGGTCGTTACACTAGGACAGGATTTAACCTAATGGAGCAATTCGGGTTACAGTAATAAGGATTAGAAAATGGTATTTCTCTATTAAATTGACATAAAAGTTAAAACTGTAACGAGAAAAGAAAATCCCTTTTAGTACATTAGGATGTTTTGGTGGATGTATTGAACTTAAGACTTAAGTCCCAAGAACTTGAACTCCTAATTCTATCATAAATATTTATCTTTAATGAAATTAAACATACAAAAATCATTGTAAGTCAATTGCTAAATTACTTGGGAAAAGGGGAATTTAGGGTTATTACACAAAAATGAGAGAGAGAAATTAGGAACTTACACAGCTGGGGATATTGGTCGGAGAAAGAGAAAAGAGGAGCAAGTGGTGGTGGTAATTTAATCGATCTATTGTGGCGTGTGTCTTTTGAAATTGACGGGCCGAATATCCGCTACTTGGACTTTTTTAATTGGGTTGTTATTCTAAGCATTCTGTCTTAATCTACTAACAATGGAAACCCTAATACAATTGATTTTAGTAATTTTTAGCAATGACTTGAATATTATATACACACTCCTATATTTTTTTTCATAAAAAAATAATAAAATGTCATCTCATCATATTGTGACAATGATTATATCTTCGTTTTTAATGGGGTCACTATTTGTTAGGTGGGGTTTGGGAATTTGTTTCGTCCTCTTTTAACAATGTTTGAAAAGTAAAACCTACTTATAAAAAAACTTTATATTTTATCATTTGTGTCTTTTCTTTTTCTTTTTGCTGTTGCACATTCACCTTAGTTCCAAACTTTTTAAGCGCAAAAGCTGGTCTAATGTCATTTGAGGTTTCTTCCATATTTGGTTATCATGTAATTCATGTTACAACATCGGTTAGTTTCAAAAAATAGATAAACAACCCATCATTTTATCAGTTTTCAATGTTGTAGTTTCTCACTTGATGACATATTTGATACCGCTTTGTTTTTCTATTATACTACTAACACTTTACAAGTAACAACATACAATGTAAGGCATGTCTGCAGCTAAATAAATAAATCAAATTGGAAACTTTTTAACTTAAACCTAGCAGCAATATATACTATATACTAAAGAAATATAATTCTTTGGGCCGTCTTCAACAGACTCAGAGAAAAATACATGAGAATATGGCGACAACACATGATTAATGACTCGCATGATAATATATAAGTAGAAAACAGTTGGGAACCAACAGATATAAGATGTGTCTATTTAAATTACTTTTGCTTGGGAACCAACAGATATAAGATGTGTCTATTTAAATTACTTTTGCTTTTTATGAGGCAATTTTCCCAAGTCCTCAGATTCCAGCTACAAGAGCCAAAGAGAGGTTGGATTGGAACCAAAGAAACATGAAATTCTCTTATATATGAGATCATGTCAAATTTTCTTGCAACAGCAAATGTAGTTGACAGGAACTCTGAACAAGGTAGAATGTAGCGCTAGTGATTCAGTCCCCAGTCATAAGGCTGGTACACCACCTTCAACTGACTGCTGGCGAGCAACTCTAGTAAAGCTTGAGATTCCGATGACTCCAAGTAATTTGCAGCGTGTTTCAATACTTCAACCTCATTCTTTCCAAAATCAACACTAAACCTGAGCATTATCAAATGAAAACAGCACTTCTTAGTATTGTGTTATTGAAACTTTATGAAAGTTACATCATGAGAGATCCACTACTCTGCATGCAATATTCATGTCCAAACCATTGCATAGATTTGATGTCGTCGATGCAAAGTACACACCCTTGAGGTTCTACTGGTAATTAGAGATGAATTAACAACTTACCATCTCAAGATTTTACTAACATATGCAACCTTGGTTGTAAGATCAACAATTAGTCCTCCAAATCTTAAGAAATCATGGGCAGCCTCCACGAGCTCTTTATCTATGTTTCCAGGTGAATAGCATCGAAGAGCAGGCCCAGATCGCGTACCACTAACCAGAGCAAAATGAATAAGAGGCTCTGGATAAGGAAGAACTACCTGAATGAAAGTCAGAGGTGGGTATGAGGGATTAGACAGATAATGGATCAAGAGACATTATATTATTGAATGATTTCCAAATACAACCGCGTAGGTCAACACAAAACCACTAATTAATGCAGCTCCAATTTCTCAATAAGCATTTTTGTTTACTGAGAAAGGTAGAAATTAAAAGATATGCCTTCTCCCTTTTATGCAATTTTAAAGGGTCAAATTAACTGCAAGGGTTGGAAAAGCATCCTCTGTAAGTTTTGCCCTCCCTTGTTTATTCTGACAAAACAAGGGAGATAACACTTATCCCTCATTTTACCCTCCTTACCTCCTCAAATTCTTCCCTTTCTCACCATAACCTAACATATTAAAGGCTAATCTCATCAAATTCAAAACTTCAGTATTGGTTCAATATTCCATAGAAAACTTATGTTGGACTATACATTAGTTTGACGCCCGTTCTATAATACACTATACTATAGGATGTTACATTTTAGCCAAAGTAGGATTAAATAAGATGTCTTGTAAATTAAATTTAGTTAAAGAACAACCAAATGAGATCTCAGTCACACAGCAAACATATCCAAACAGTTCAAGAACCAAGTCGAGACCTAATCGGAGCTAGGTCTTCAGGAACGCAACTATTTAGCAGTGTTGGTGCAAAACATGAAGCTTACTATACCGTTGCTTTGATAGAATTGATGAACAGATTGATGCTAAAATATAAAAGCCTTCAAGCAAAGCAGACAACAGATTTACATTTTGTCATCTGCGCCACATTTGGATAATGATTAAATGGAATATCTTAAGGCGAAGAAGAGTAAATTACAACCCATAAGAAACCTCTACTTCCACAATTCTACATATGCAGGAAGCCAAGATGTAAGTAAGACCGAGTAAACAATCTTACCTTAAGACGCTTGTCTTTTGCTCCAAACGGTTTGATTAGATTGTATGGTGGTCTCTGATTGCTCCTTAAGATTCCGTTTTGGATAGCTGATAGTGAATATGTGCACCCACCAATGACATATTTGAACTCCCCAAACAATTTTCTTCTCTCCATTGGTCCAGAGGGATGCCCCCAAACCAATATTGCATGAATGGCCATCATGTTGTAGAGATTAATAAAAAAGGCAAGCTTCTCCTCCCTAGGCATGTCTTTCAAGTTCACTCTTTGAAGCTCCTCAGTTATTCTCAAGTATCTAGAAGAGCATCATTCAGTCAATACCAAGACATACAAGTACCACAAGCATACGTTACCCAAGTATAAACACACATTAGATGGTATCCTATCAGTTTATGGCACCCTGAGAAACCAACCTTGCAAATTCCTCGCTGCCATGGATGCTTCTATAATCAATGTGCCTCCCATCTTCTGATGCATAAGCTTCAAAAATTGCATGAGACAAAAATCTCAACCTAGATGAAATTTCTATTATGGGTTTGGGCTTCACTTCTGTTAAACCCCTTGGGATGTTCTGACATTGAGATACAAAGGGATCATCATCGAGGAAACGATACAAATGGTTGCCATCTTCAAACACATTTTCACTGGAAAATAAGGAACAGACAGATCAGATGGATAAGATACTGAGACATATCAGCCAAAAGGCACACACAATGTAGAGAGAGAAGAAAAGAGTAATCAGAAACTTACTCAAGTACATGTTGGAAGAAAAGATTGCTTGCGAGCTTCCTACCAAATTCAACAGCCTAAAGGACAAAGCAATAAGAGAAAATGTTATGATCCACAGCACAAATAATGTTTTCAAAGGCGAAAAGCACAAATAAACAACAAGGTCCACGGGGCTGTTAAGCAATAAGCAAGAAGCGAAGCACATGCTTGTTAGAAGTGAAAAGCACAATTTACTGAAAATACATTACCTAACAAATATGCATTTATAACTTTTAATATCAGATTGCAATTAAAATACTAATTCCAACGTTAATAACTTATAACATCAGATTGCAATTAAAATACTAAATTCAACATCTAGTATATAATCTATCTATTTTTCACCAGTTTTTAAGGTTTCAAGATGTATTTACTAAAGCTGTTTTTTTCTTTTGTGGGAAAAACAGGAGAGTCTCCTAACCATATTACTTCTTCACTGTGAGGAACAGACCGTAGGGGAGGTTTCTCAGCTTGTTTGGATGTGGGAAATTGAGAAGAGTGCAATGCTTCTAATATCATCAGGGATCAAATTTGTTCCTCCAGTGTTCCCTAGCATAGTAATTGAAATTTGCAAAAAAAAAAAAAGTATATAATCATGACAATACTATCACAGATGAAGAAATTGATCATATCAAGAATGCTGAAACGTACACAGGGACTAGAGAGGAGAATCCTGGTACTTAAATAGCAAAAGGCCATTTCTTCATCCTTTTTCTCCTTTTCCTTTTCATCGTTTAAATTCATACTCAAAGAATGAAAGTTTTGCACCTCACTGTCTGAAGGGATAAACTTCGGGAGCGCATCACTTCACCCATGAAGCGATAACTCCTTCACATTGCTGATTTGCTCCATCGCTTTAAGTGACGAAGAGATGACTTGTAATAACATAGAACACATATACTGAAAGTGTGGACTAACTAAATGGGTTTCTCCATACTTCTTGTGATACCATTTTTTCTTCTTTTAGCGATAACTCCTTCACAGTGCATACTTAGTGCAGGATACATATGAAAAATCTTAGAGGACATCTAAACATGAGCCATAGTACTACACAGTGACCATTGATACTCAGTTTGCTGCCCATCTTAACTTCTTTCGTTATTCTTTCTATTAGTAAATAGTAAATTTCTTTTGTATTTTGATTTCAACAATAAATGCTCCAGTCTCTTATCAGAAAAATGGGAACATAGATAACCACAGTACACATATATTTCAAGTAAAAGTAACAAAGGAAGTGTTTCAGGTCCAAAAGGGAGAATAATCACATGAAAATTTGTGTGTGTGTATAAAGTTAATATACAATTTTGCAAGGTTTAACACAATACATACATCGAACCAATATATTTTAGATTTCTATGCAATAATTTCTGGTCATGGAATGAACAGTGTTCTGTAATGATAAATAAAATAAAATTCCAAGAACAGTTGAGACTTGCCAACTATTTCTTTACACATAAAAATTAATACATATCATTAAGACACAAGAAAAGAATGAGTTTTGTTCAGAAAAGGAAGTATTTGAATACAGTACATGAATAGTCCTAAACAGGAGTAATATCAACATGATTATGAGTATTAACCAGGTGACATCAATATATATACAGTGGTTTCAAGGAATAACTTCACAGCTCGGCTGACCATGAAGAATAGAATAATTGTTATAGAGAAGAACAAGACATGGAATATTATCTTCATACACCAAAACTGATCAACCATGATCTGTTGTGTCATGTGTTTTAAGTATTCAATAATCAAAATAGACATGGATGCCATAATCAACATGTTGTGAAACTATGCCATGGTGACCACATGTTGAAGTCAATACGCTGCTTTAGAAGATCCCCTAGGTTTAATTAGTTTGTTTTCAAGTAGTCTTAAGCATTGGAAAGGATAAAACTATAGAGTACCTTGCCCGTAGAATATTTTGAAAGAGCCAACAATTTTAGCACCACATATTTTGGTCCTTTTTTATTTTTTGGACCTGGTTTACCGTAAGCTAATTCTTATGTAATCGGAAAACTGACCTCTTCTCTTTCCAAGTACTGATCTTCGGACAGGAAATCCACAGCTTCTGATCCCAGGAAACAATTGGTGAATCTGCGCAGCTTATAAAACCGGTCCTTTACAACAATATACTGTTTCATTTTCTTAACAATAATAGCTAGCTCATCCATGGACCCACTACTAGACAAATCATCTTCACCGGAAAGAGGTGGTAGAGGAGCTTCAAAAGATGGTGCTTCATCAACAACATATTCAATCTTCTCCATGAGCTTTCCAGACTCATCCAAGCTCTTTAATTCACTCCATCCACCTATTAGAACTTCATTAAAGAATACTCGAGGAACAGCAGAATCACCAGCAATTTTCTCCAGTTCCATCTTTCTACTAGGATACACATCAATGTTAACCTCAACATATCTGAGTCTTTTCCTGTGTAGAAAAAGTCTTACCTCTCTACTTTCCTGGCATCCCAACCCCGTATACAATATAATCCGTCCCTTCATAGCTATTGGTAAAACTGCTTCTTGTGACATCTCATTCTTCTCTTTGGTTCTGTTTCCATTATCATCACGTAAAATCCCAATTAAGCTGAGGGGATTCCACCCAGGTCGCTCTGCAGTTTTCTGAGACACAGCTTGCATTTCATGCTCTTGTGATGCAGCAGCGTTATTCTCGTTGCATTTACTCTTATCTTCTTCATCAGTAACATCTTTCCCATCATCGCTTTTACCAGAAAGGCGACGTAGAACCGTACTGACGGCAACTGTACTCTTCGATCTAACAAAGTTTGTAAGAGCCACTGCTTTCTCAGGCCAAACAGATCCATGTGCCTCTAAGTCACGATGTACAGAACGGGCTGATAAACTTCTATTAACACCCATCCCAGGTTCTTCTGTTCCATCAAAGACAGGTTCTGCTTCCTCCTCGTAAAGAGCTTCATCAAGATTCTTGTTAGATTCCCGAAGGCTTTTCAGGTCACCTTTAACACAATCAGCCTTCTTTTCATTCAAATTAGACATCTCTGGTTTGGGACTTTCCTGTCCATTCAGTTCCCCTGGGGAGAGAACTTGATCGAAGGCGGGTCTATCAATCTCGTTTTTCTTAGCAAGTGAATAACTTGACGTGCTTTCACCTAAAGAACTCTCCTTTTCCTGTTCATTACTTGTATCAACCTGACTCTTCACAGCACTGGAATGCAAAATAGAATTATCTTCAGAGATTTTCTTTTCCTGTTCACCTATTCGAGCATTCACCTTATTTGCTTCCTCCAGTTTGGCTGGTGTACTCCCTAAATTCCTCTGGCTAGAACCTTCATTTATAATAGGTTTACTGTTAACAATTGGTTTATTTGTTTCTTTTTCAGCAGCGGAATGATTGACTGCAGCTTCTGTAACAGCAATTTCTTTTTCCATGACGTGATTCTACTATCATGGGAACGCTTAACAACCACAGTGAGTTCCTAAATTTGGCTGCCGCCTGTAACTAACCAAATCAAAAAGAAATTGTAAGTTTCAAGAAATCTATGAACAATGCAGACAGGGGCAAATGTAGGCTTTAATATATGGATTCTAGCTTTGGCTCAAATTAGTGTAAGTGCAAGAAATCACCAGATATGTACAAAAATTAAATTCAAAACCTAGTTACTAGCACTTGAGGTCGCAGTCCTAGAATCCATAACTCATAAAATTCAAATCTTGGATATTGCAACATATTAATCTCAGCAAGAAATTCGTGAGCAAAACTATCCACATAAACTTCAAGTAGCAAAACAGTGAAGAACAATCATAAAGGCCCTTGTAAAACTAATTTATACCACTAAAGTTAAAGTTTACTGTTTTCATCACTTACACTGCACTAGACATTCTACGCTACCCCATCTAAGAAAAACAATCTTCAATCTTCTAATAATCAATATTAAAAACATTATTCAACTTAAATATTCTAGCATAAACAACTAATGAAAACCTCCGGAAAACCCCAGAAAACGAGAATAAATAATAAAAAAAAAAAGAAAAAAAAAGAGGAACACCTATCAACAGTAAAATTAATTTGGATAAGAAAAAGAATTAAGCATAAAAATGATCAATTCACCAAATAATAAAATATAAGGAAGAAAAAATAATAATTAAATGTTTAATCTAAGACACATGCAGGGATAAGACAGGAGGAAGATAGAAAAAAAAAGGAAAAGAACTTACAGATCTGTAGAAACGATAAAATTGGTGAACAGAGAGAAAAAGAAGGAAAATTTAAGGAGAAAATTAGTTAAGGGGGTAATAAATGTGAAATGTAAGAAAAGATTAAGGACTTTGAATAGAAACTGTCGTCGTTAAGAAGGGAGGCTTTGATAGAAGAGAGAAATGGGGAAGAAAATTTGACCGAGAAGCGGGAACTTCTTTTTTTATTGATTCAAGAATTGTATTTTGCACATGAAGACCTTCATTATCTTCCTAATTGTGTTTTATGGACTGGGGAATTTTTTATTTCTTTTTCGGGTCCTTTTGTTTGCTTCCATTCTTGAGCAAATTTGGTACAAAACAAATACTCCACTAGTTTGTTTTGGAAAACTATGCTATATGCAGAAGAGAGAGGGAGAATATTCTTTAGAAAAATGAGGCAAGACTCTGAATTTATTGAGTTTCAACAGGTGCAAAGATGCTTGTTTGTCTAACAAGATGTCTATTCGGCAGAAATTATTTTTACAGAAAAAAGATAGCTGAACTTTTTTACTCTGATATAATTTGATTCATGATCTTTCATGATATATTCCAAGTTCGTTGATCTATATGTCAGAACCATTTAGTGCATGACAGAAAATCAGTATATAGCTTGTGACACAAACACATCCAAATCAATATTTTACTATTGAAATGTACATTCATATCAGTACTTGAATATTTGACAAATTCAAATTTTGAATTCAATGTTTGTATATTCATAGCCGAACAAGTTTCTGCAGATTTCGTATTTATAAATTCTAAAACAACATTGAGTGACTTTTAAAAAGACAAAAAAAAAACAATTAAAATAAGTACTCCTTAGTATTAGTTTAACTTTTGTAGAAAGTATGATTTTCAAATTGACTAAGATTTGTTTGTGCTTTACTTGTCAACAAGCCAACAAATCGATGGCTATATAACGTAAACAAAGACAAAGTCAATCTCTTAATCTTGGGTTGAAAGTTTAGTCTAATTCAATGAAAGATATGACATCTTAGAAAGTTAATTACTCATATTGAGAAGCAGGTTACCTAATCACTTTTTTTCTTAGTTTCTTTTGCATTCTAATGTTTTTTTCTTTCTTTTAAAAAAGTGCGAAAACACCCCGAAGATCAAAGTCAATATATTTCAGATTAAGTAATTTGCCCATGTAACTGATAAATGCAAAAAAAATTGTACATTTGGAAAAGAGTATTAAACCATTTAAAATGCCAATAAACCATTGCTCTAATGATTATCAAATTAAGGTAAACATATTTGAATTATAAATATTGTAAATATCACCTTACTGTAAGAAAACAAATTTCAATTTAAATTATCTCTCTTCTAAGGAGAGTTGACCCATCTTATCTCTAAGTCATGGGACCTTAGCTTTAGTCAAAAAGGAAAATAAAAATCTATTTTAGAGCGTTATACAGTAAAGCTCGAAATAAGTCCAGAAACTAAAATATGTTTATATTTATTACTCAAAATTATGAAGTTTGAGGACTCAGAAAACTAATTCAATCTATTGTCCTAAATTGCTATTCACATAGGATATAAAAAAGATCTAAATGCATTTGGACATAAAATCTTTTTCAAACTCAGGCCTAAACCAAAAATTTGGGTTGTAGTATCGAAACTAATCCAATTAGTTCTGGGATTGGTTCTTTTGGAGATCTTCTAGAATCTTGATATATTCCATACTTATTAATTCTTGGAGAAATTGGAATTTTTTACTATTACAGTGGAAAGTCAGAGATAGTCGATAAAATTTAGTAGAAAACAAAGGGAAATAAAGAATAGTCGACATAGAACATCAGCAAACTGCAAATAATTGATGCCTGATTATCATATGCTACTATACTGTCACGATCCAAAATCTCCTGATTGTGATGGCGTTTATCACAGAACTAGGCCGGCCGAAACAACACGAACAATACAGAAGATCTTTTGTAAACATTGTATTTTTCTAAAACAGATTAAACCTCAAATCTTTCATTTTTATATGTATCAACAGAAATACGCGGAATCAAGTATGTAAATACATCAACCCAGCCCGAATCCGGTGTCACTAGTATTGAGCCACTAAATACAATTCAACATTGTCTGCTTAATACCATATAAGCCTGAAATATAAAATAATAAGGATAGGAGGGGAAGGCAGGGCTGCAAACGCCGTGCAGCTACCTTACTATCTCCAATGAACCTGCCACCGAGCTCAGAAATGGCTGGATCTGCACACAAGGTGCAGGGAGTAATGTGAGTACGACGACCCAGTAAGTAATAAAAGTAAATAATGACTGAGCAATAAGAAATCACGTAAACCACGTCATAGCACCACAGTGGGTACAGTATGTTTCCAAAACAGGATACAAATCAAATCATCTCGTTAAAACTCTGATTTCAGTAAAAATCCTTTGAAAAATGTCTTTCTAACAGTTCAGTAAAGGTTCAGCGTAGTTCATAGTGAAAGTAATAAAAATCATAATCGGCCTCTCAGGCAAAATGTAAAGCATATACATCTCAAAACAGGAAAAGTGTCAGAGGAAATAACAACGCCAAATCAGTGATTAAATTCCAAATATCTCGTAAAAACTCCAGTTTCAATAAAAAATTGTTCAAAACATTTGTTTAACATTTCCTATAGAGGCTCAGTATAAAGATGAGTGAAATCGGTAATTTAGTTCAACACGTTCAATATAGACTCACTTTAAGGAGAAGTGAAATCAGTAATTTCATAAAAACAAGCCCCTCGGCCAAAGCATCACTCATATATATATATATATATATATATATATATATATATATATATATATATATATATATATATATATATATATATATA
>NC_031997.1:49862900-49890315 GCF_001879085.1 Nicotiana attenuata
ATATATATATATATATATATATATATATCGGGCAAGCCTCTCAGTCACTCGAGACTCAACTCTCATCAATCAGCGCTCACACTCAGCACTCACGCTCAATGGGTACCTTATAGTAACCGCTGCGGCGTGCAGCCCGATCCATATATCGCTGCGGCATGCAGCCCAATCTATATATATAGTCGACTGCGCTCACTGGGGGTGTGCAGACTCCGGAGGGGCTCCTACAGCCCAAGCGATATCGCTGCGGCGTGCAGCCCGATCCAATACATCGTTACGGTGTGCAGCCCGATCCCTATACATATCAATATCGCTGCGGCATGCAACCCGATCCATAAATATATATAATATTATTGCGCCGTGCAACCCGATCCATAAATACATATATATAATCCTCACCACCAGGACCTCGGCCTCTCTCAGTCATCAACCTCACAATCAGACCATCGGTCCCTCTCAGTCATCGGCCTCACAAGCCACTCGGGCTATCAGTAGAACAGGGTGCTCAGCCCAAACAACTTTCATATATTTACAACAGAGTACTAAAACTGAATCAAAAGTAAACAGGTAAAAATCATGACTGAGGATATACTTTCAAATCAAAAAGTGAGAGGAAACACTAGCAGAAAGCCCCTAAGGGTCCAAACGGTTGGCACAAGGCCCAGATATGGCATTCAGCCCAAAACATAGTAATATTTTCCAGAACACAATGATATCAAATAATTTTCAATCAAATACGCGACTTAACAGCCACATGGGACGGACCAAGTCACAATCCCTAACAGTGCACGACCCCATGCTCGTCATCTAGCGTGTGTGTCACCTCAAAGTAGCACAACGATGTGAAATCCGGGGTTTCATACCCTCAGGACAACATTTACAATCATTACTTACCTCGATCCGGATGAACATCTACACCGCGATGCCCTTGCCGCTCGACTCTGCCTCAAATCACCTCGAATCTAACCAAAATCAGAATCATATCATCAATATATGCCAAAAGGACAAAACCAACGCGAAAATTATCAAATTAAACTCAAAATCCCGAAATTGGCAAAACCCGGCCACCCGGGCCCACGTCTCGGAATCCAATAAAAACCACATCAATAGAATCCTTATCCTCCCACGAGTCTATACATATCAAGAACATCAAAATCGGATCCCAAACGGCCCCTCGAATCCCTAATCAAAGTCTCAAGTTCCAAGCCCTAAATTCCCAATTCTTTCTCCAATTTTCCCACAAATTTCATGATTAAACAATGAAATAATCACCATAAACACAAGGTATAAGGCCCAATTAGCTTACCTCTATGAAAACACTTGATCCCCTCTTGAAATCACAGCTTGGAGCTCCAAAATCGACCAAAAATGGTGAAGAAAATGACTGAAAATCGCGAAGGGACTTTAAATAGATTCTGCCCAGCACTTCCGCATCTGCGGTGCCCATTACGCATCTGCGGGGCCGCATCTGCGCAAAAATGACCGCACCTGCATTTTCAACTTAAATCACCAGCTTCCGCACCTGCGCCCCAGGCATCGCACCTGCGGGTTCGTAGGTGCCATAAATCCATCTGCTCCTGCGGCAAAACACGCATTTGCGGTTGCTCACCGCTTCTGTGAACATCGCACCTGCAGTCCCCAATCCGCAGGTGCGAAAACAACACAAGGTGCAAAAATCTGCAGCAACAACTCCGCTCTAAACATTCCGTCGACCACTCAAAACCATCCCGAGGCCATCGGGACCTCGACCCAACATACCAACAAGTCGCGTAACATCATTCAAACTTGTTCCAACCTTCGGAACACTCAAAACAACATTAAAAGATCAAATCACCACGGATTCAAGCCTACAAACTCTAAAACTTTCGAATTCCGCTTTTGATCAAAAAGTCTATCAAACCTCGTCCGAATGACCTGAAATTTTGCACACACGTCACAAATGACAAAACAGACATACTCCAACTTCCGGAATCCCATTCTGACCCCTATATCAAAATCTCACATATCAACCGAAAAATGCCAAAATTCCAATTTCGCCAATTCAAGCCTAAATCTACTCCGGACCTCCAAAACACATTCCGATCACGCCCTTAAGTCCCAAATCACCTAACGGAGCTAACCAAATCATAAAAATCCAAATCCGACATCATGTACTAAAAAGTCAAAACTTGGTCAAACCTTTCAAATTGAAAGCTTCAACTGAGAATTGTTCTTCCAAATCTGTTCCGATTATCCTGAAAACCAAAACCAACGATTTACATAAGTCATAAAGCATCATACGGGGATAGCCTTGCCCGAGAACTGGCGAGCAAAGTGCAAATGCTCAAAACGACCTGTCGGGTCGTTACATATACCAAGCACGAGGCATTTAAAATTAAATGAGACTTGAATTGCTGCACTCATTTATTAAGTTGAATTTCTCTGTTTGCCATGGTCTCATCGACAGCTGAATTATGTATTTGTTCTGAGAATTAGAAGTATTTCCTATCTAATTTAGTCACGACCTATCGGGGGTTGAGATTCACATAATAAGATTTCTTATTTTTATGAAGAAAATTTTCCAAAATCTTTCTGTCACGACCCGGATTTCCCACCATCGGGAGTCGTGATGGCGCCTACTAGTGAAAGCTAGGCATGCCAATCAACCGAATTTGGCTTATTTCCATTTTTAAATTCGTTAACAGTTGTAGGCCAACAGTTAATAATCAATAAAATTTAACAAGCGGAAGATTCAATTTCAAGTTTAATAATACTGCTAATACCATTCCATAACAAAGCTACCCAAGATTAGTGTCACAACTCCACAGACTGACTAAGAGTACTTCAAATAAAGGTCTGAAAGAAATAACAAAATACTGTCTCTGGGATTACATAAAAGAAACAGGAATAATAGATAGAGGGAGACGCCAAGGCCTGCGGACGCCTGCAGGACTACCTCGAGTCGCCTGATGAACAAGGAGCAGCAATCTCACTGCGGTCCGAAATCTACAGCACTGGGATCTGCACAAAAGAGTGCAGAGTGTAGTATCAGCACAACCGACCCCATGTGCTGGTAAGTGCCTAGCCTAACCTCGGCGAAGTAGTGACGAGGCTAGGACCAGACTACCAACTAAACTTGTGCACTTATACTATATACAGCGGAAAATAGAACAGAATAAACAACTAAAGATGGGAGGGGGACATGCTACAGGGGAATATCATTTATCAATAGTAATTCATGAGAAAAGCATAAAGACAATTTAGAATTCACAACACAAGAATAAAGAAATCGTAACCAACCAATAAATACTTTTTATTATCCACTGTTGCGGCGCGCAACCTGATCCAAATCATAAAAATACTATTGCGGCGCGCAACTCGATCCATATCATTTATCACTGTTGTGTCACGCAACCTGATCCAAATATAATATTGTTGTTGCAGCGTGCAACACGATCCAAATATAATATTTTTGCGGCGTGCAACCCGATCTAAATATATATTATTGTTGTGGCGTGCAACCCGATCCACATATACAGTTCAACACCAATCACAATGAGAGAGTCCCGGCAAGGGATTAATAAAGAAACAACACTATCCCGGCAAAGGAATCGACAGTATAAGTAAATACGTCCCGACAAGGGAAAATTAGCTATAACCAAACTTGTTCCAACATCTAACTTCCTCAACTAGCACCATTACTCAATCATAAGTCATTTCCACGAGAATAATCATAATCCTTGCTCAACACGGAGAACCAACAACTTAGGCATTCGTAGTATTTATTAAGAACACAACAATTTCAATTTAAGACTCACGGTCATGCTCGACGCCAATGTATAGATATTCGTCACCATGCCTATACGTCGTACTCAACAAGTAACACGTAGCAAATAGGATACAACTCCTAATCCCTCAAGCTAAGGTTAGACCAAACACTTACCTCGATGCCTCGAACACAGTTCAAGCCTCAACTATAGCTTTACCTCTTGATTCCACCACCAATTCGCTCGTATCTAGCCATAAGTTACTTAATTATATCAATAAATGCTAAGTGGATCAATTCTAATGCATGGAGATAAGTTTTCTAAAGTTTTTCCCAAAAGGTCAACAATCGACCCCATGCCCACATGGTCAAAACCCGAGATTCGAACTAAAACCCGACTACCCATTCACCCACGAACTCAAATATACAATTTGTTTTGAAATCGGACCTCAAATCGAGGTCCAAATCCCCAAAATTTGAAAAACCTAGGTTCTACCCAAAGCACCCAATTTCCCCCCATGAAAACCTTTGATTTTAAGTTGAAATCATGTGAAAAGATGTTGAAGATTGAAGAAAGCGAGTTAGAAATAACTTACAATCGATTTGGAGAAGAAATTGCCTTTGAAATATCGCCCTAGTGTGTTTTGGTTTTGAAAGAGTGTGAAAAAATGGCTGAAATGCGTCTAAGTTATGAATTTACAGGTCTCTGATGTCGCAATTGCGACCAAGTTCGCAATTGCGAACCCTTCAGAATACTAGGACTTTCACATTTGCGACCAAGTCAATTTCCGGCCTTCTTCGCATTTGCGATTGGCCTGTCGCATTTGCGATATTGCATTTGCGATACTTGTGTCGCATTTGCGACTTCATGCATAACTGAACACTTCGCATTTGCGATGTGTATCTCGCAAATGCGAGATACGGCTGGCCCGGGGTTCTTCGTATTTGCGACGAATGTCTCGCTTTTGCGAACCCTACTTGCATCGCAATTGCGATGCCTGATCTCGCAAATGCGAGATCAGAGGCCTGCTACACACCTGCAACACACCAACAATTTTCCTAAGTCCAATTTCACTCCGTGGCCTATCCGAAATTCTCCCGAGCCCTCAGGGCTCCAAACAAAACATGCACACTAACCCAAAAACATCATACGGACTCGCTTGTGCATTCAAATCACCAAAATAACATCTACAACTATGAATTTAGCATCAAAATCATGAAATCGCTTAAGAACGTCAAATTTTCTAATTTTCTCAAATAAGGTCCGATTCACGTCATTTCAAGTCTGTTTCTTACCAAACTTCACAGACTCAACTTAAATCACATATAAGACCTGTACCGGGCTCCGGAACCAAGATACGGGCCCGATACCATCAATTTTCAAACACATTTCATTTTCAAAAACTCACATATTTTTCAGAAAACAATTTTCTTTGAAAATTTATTTCTCGGGCTTGGGACCTCGGAATCCGATTCCGGGCATACGCCCAAGTCCCATATTTTCTTACGGACCTCCCGGGATTGTCGGAACACGGATCCGGGTCCGTTTGCTCAAAATGTTGACCGAAGTCAACTTAAATTCATTTTAAAGGCAAAATTCATTATTTTCCATAGATTTTCATATAATGGCTTTCCGGTTACGCGCCCGGATTGCGCACGCAAATTGAGGTGAGGCAAAAAGGAGGTTTTTAGGCCTATGAACACTGAATTTGTTTCTAAAACAAGTGATGACTTTTTGGGTCATCACATCCTCCACCTCTAAAATAACCGTTCGTCCTCGAACGGACATAAGAAGGAAGTACCTGAGTCGGGGAAAAGATGAGGATAACGGCTCCGCATATCGGACTCGGATTCCCAGGTCGATGCCTCAGCATGCTGACCTCTCCACTGAACACGAACATAAGAAAAACTCTTAGATCTCAACTGACGAACCTGCCGGTCTAGAATAGCTACCAGCTCCTCCTCGTAGGACAAGTCCTTGTCGAACTGGACAGTGCTGAAGTCTAACACGTGGGATGGATCGCCGTGATACTTCCAAAGCATGGACACGTGAAACACTGGGTGCACGGCTGATAAGCTCGGCGGCAACGCAAGTTTGTAAGCCACCTCCCCCACTCGATCAAGAATCTCAAATAGGCCAATGAACCTAGGGCTAAGCTTGCCCTTCTTTCCAAATCTCATCACGCCCTTCATAGGCGACACCCGAAGCAATACCCGCTCACCGACCATGAATGCCAAATCACGAACCTTACGGTCGTCATAACTCTTTTGCCTGGACTGAGCTGTACGGAGCCTATCCTGAATGATCTTGACCTTGTCCAAGGCATCCTGTACTAGATCCGTACCCAACAACCGAGCCTCTCCCGACTCAAACCATCCAAGCGGCGACCGACACCGCCTACCGTATAAAGCCTCATAAGGAGCCATCTGAACACTCGACTGGTAGATATTGTTGTAGACAAACTCTGCTAAAGGCATGAACTGATCCCACGAGCCTCCAAAGTCAATGACACAAGCTCGAAGCATATCCTCCAAAATCTGAATAGTCCGCTCGGACTGTCCGTCCGACTCAGGATGAAACATTGTACTCAACTCAACCCGTGTGCCCAACTCTCGCTGAACTGCTCTCCAGAAATGTGAGGTAAACTACGTACCTCGGTCCGAGATAATAGACACGGGCACACCATGAAGACGGACAATCTCCCGGATATAGATCTCAGCTAACTTCTCGGAAGAATAGGAGACTGCCACAGGAATGAAATGTGCTGACTTGGTCAACCTATCAACAATAACCCACACTGTATCGAACTTCCTCTGAGTCCGTGGTAGCCCAACAACGAAGTCCATAGTGATTCGCTCCCACTTCCACTCAGGAATCTCAATCTTCTGGAACAGACCGCCAGGTCTCTGATGCTCGTACTTAACCTGCTGACAATTCAAACACCGAGCCACATACGCGATAATGTCCTTCTTCATTTTCCTCCACCAATAATGTTGCCGCAAATCCTAATACATCTTGGCGGCGCCCGGATGAATAGAGTACCGGGAACTATGGGCCTCTTCTAGAATCAACTCCCGAAGTCCATCCACATTAGGCACATAATTACGACCATGCATCCTCAAAACTCTATCATCTCCTAGCGTGACCTGCTTGGCATCTCCGTGCTGCACCGTGTCTCTGAGGACACACAAATGAGGATCATCATACTGCCGATCTCGGATACGCTCCAAAAAGAAGAGCAAGCTACTGTGCAAGCTAATATACGGCTGGGCTCAGAAACATCCAACCTCACGAACTGATTAACCAAAGCCCGGACATCCAAAGCAAGCGGTCTCTCACCGACCGGAATATACGCAAGACTGCCCATACTGGCTGACTTCCTACTCAAAGCATCGGCCACCACATTGGCCTTCCCCAGATGATATAAGATGGTGATATCATAGTCTTTTAATAGCTCCAACCACCTCCTCTGCCTCAAATTTAGCTCCTTCTGCTTGAATAAGTATTGCAAACTCTTGTGGTCCGTGAACACCTCACATGCCACGCCATACAGATAATGCCTCTAAATCTTCAGCGCGTGAACAATGGCTGCTAACTCCAAATCATGGACTGGGTAGTTTTTCTCATGAATCTTCAATTGACGTGAAGTATATGCAATGACCTTGCCATTCTGCATCAGTACCGCACCAAGCCCAACACGAGATGCATCACAATAAACTGTATATGGGCCTGAACCTGTGGGCAGAACTAACACCGGCGCCATAGTCAAAGCTTTGTTGAGCTTCTGGAAGCTCGCTCGCACTCATCCGACCAACTAAACTGGGCACCCTTCTAGGTCAACCTGGTCATCGGGGCTGCAATAGATGAAAACTCCTCCACGAACTGACGATAATAGCCTGCCAAACCCAAGAAACTTCGGATCTCTGTAGCTGATGTGGGTCGAGGCCAGTTCTTGACCACCTCTATCTTCTTTGGATCTACCTGAATACCCTCTGCTGAAACCACATGACCTAAGAAAGCAACTGAACTCAACCAGAACTCACACTTCGAAAACTTACGATACAGCTGACTATCTCTCAGAGTCTGAAGAACCACTCTCAGATACTGCTCATGCTCCTCCCGACTGCGGGAATAAATCAAAATATCGTCAATGAAGACCATCACGAACGAATCCAAGTAAGGCCTTAACACTCAGTTCATCAAATCCATGAAAGCTGTTGGGGCATTCGTTAACCCGAACAACATCACCAAGAACTCATAATGCCCGTACCGAGTGCGGAAAGCTATCTCAGGGACATCAGACGCCCTAATCCTCAACTGATGGTAGCCAGATCTCAAGTCGGTCTTAGAAAACACTTGGGCACCCTGAAGCTGGTCGAACAAATCATCAATCCTCGGCAATGGGTACTTATTCTTGATTGTGACCTTGTTCAATTGCCGGTAATCTATACACATTCTCATCGATCTGTCCTTCTTCTTGACAAACAACACCGGCGCACCCCATGGCGAGACACTGGGCCTAATGAAGCCCTTATCGAGCAAGTCTTGAAACTGCTCCTTCAACTCTTTCAACTCTCGCGGGGCCATACGATATAGCGGAATAAAAATGGGTTGAGTGCCCGGAGCCAGATCAATGCAGAAGTCAATATCCCTGTCGGGTGGAATACCCGGCAGGTCTGAAGGAAATACCTCAGGAAACTCACGGACAACGGGCACATAATCAATAGAAGGAACCTCGGCACTAGAATCACGAACATATGCCAAATAGGCCAAACACCCCTTCTCAACCATTCGCCGAGCCTTCATATATGAGATAACGCTATGGGTAGAATGACCAGGAGTCCCTCTCCACTCTAAACGAGGTAGACCCACTAATGCCAAGGTCACAATCTTCGCATGGCAGTCCAAAATCGCGTGGTAAGGTGATAACCAGTCCATCCCCAGTATGACATCAAAATCAACCATGTCCAACGGTAATAAGTCTACTCGGGTCTCAAGACCCCCAATCACAACCACGCAAGAATGATGAACACGATCTACCACAATTGAATCACCCACCGGGGTGGACACATAAACAGGAGCACTCAGAGAATCGGTGGGCATGGCCAGATATGGTGCAAAATAAGATGACACATAAGAGTACGTAGACCCTGGATCAAATAGCACTGAAGCATCCCTACTACAAACCAGAACCGTACCTGTGATAACTGCATCGGAAGCCTCAGCCTCCGGCCTAGCTGGAAGAGCATAAAATCGGGGCTGGGCCCCACCACCCTGGACTACATCTCTGGGACGGCCTGCTGCTGGCTGGCCTCCACCTCTAGCGGTCTGAGCTCCACCTCTAGCACCTCTACCTCCACCTCTAGCACCTCCACCTCCACCTCTAACTGGCTGGGCGGGCTGTGGAACACTCGATGCCTGAACCATGGCATGCGAACCCTGCTGCTGCGACTGAACACCCACTAATCTCGGGCAAGCCCTCCGGAGATGACCATACTCACCACACTCATAGCATCCACCTGAGTGCTGCGGCTGACGAAACTGAGACTGACCCTGGCGACCTGAATGACCACCCCGAAAACTCTAGAGCGGCGGTGCAGTGATAGGAGCTGGGGGTGCACTGTAGGGCTGCTGATCAGAATACTACATATGAGCACCACGACCACCTGAAGCACCGTGAGAAACCTGAAGTGCTGACTGAAAAGGCCTAGGAGGATGGCCTCTACCATACGAATCCCTGCCTCCAAACGAGGTGCCATTGAATCTGCCTGAATGACGAGGTATCTTGTCAGACCCCTGACCACCTCCCTACGATAAAACCATCTCAACTCTTCTGGCCACATTGGCCGCCTCCTGGAAAGAAATCTCACTCCCCCTCCTTAGCCATCTGAAGTCGAATAGGCTGAATGAGTCCCTCAATGAACCTCCTCACTCTCTCTCTCTCTCTCAGTGGGAAGTATAAGTAGAGCATGACGGGCCAAATCAATAAACCTGGTCTCATATTGGGTAATAGTCATGGAACCCTGCTGGAGACGCTCAAACTGCCTTCGATAGATCTCCCTCTGAGTAACGGGAAGAAGCTTCTCCAAGAATAGCTGAGTAAACTGCTCCCAAGTCAAAGCTGGCGATCCGGCTGGTTTGGCCAAACAATAATCTCTCCACCAAGTCTTGGCGGATCCAGATAAGCGGAAGTAGAAAAATCGACCCCATTGGTCTCCACTATCCCCATGTTCCTGAGAACCTCGTGACATCTGTCTAGATAATCCTAGGGATCCTCAGAAGATGCACCGCTGAAAGTGGCAGTGAAGATCTTAGTGAACCTTTCCAATCTCCACAAAGCATCGGCGGACATAGCTGCTCCATTACCGGTCTGAGCTACCACACCCGGCTGAATTGCTCCAATTGGCTAAGCTGCTGGAGTCTGAAATTGGGAAGCTACCTGCTCCGGAGTGCGAGTAGAAGGAGTCTGGGCCCCTCCTCCAGCCTGAGAGACGGCTGGTGCTACAGGAAGCAAGCATGCCTGGATGACACTCTCCATGAGGCCCACTAGACGGACCAGAGCATCCTGAAGTACTGGGGTAGCAATGAACCCCTCTGGGACCTAAGCTGGGCCCATCGGAGCTGTTTGGGTCGGAACCTCCTCGTCAAACTCAACCTGAGGCTCCGCTACTGGTGGTGCGGCTCCGGGCTGAGCTCTGCCCCTACCTCGGCCTCTAGCACGGCCTCGGCCTCTGGCCCTCGTGGGAGCTGCTGTTGGGGGCTCGGGCTGTTGATCAGCAGCTGAGGAAGCACGTGTTCTCAGAATCTGTGAAAGAACATAGTAGAAATTCAATTAGCATTGAGAAACCAAATCGCACGACAGGAAAGAATAGATGTGAAGTTTTTCCTAACTCTGTAGCCTCTGTACAGATGTCTCATACCGATCCCTCAGACTCTACGAAGCTTGTCTGTGAATTGTGAGACCTATGTAACCTAGAGCTCTGATACCAATTTGTCACGACCCGGATTTCCCACCCTCGGGAGTCATGATGGCGCCTACTAGTGAAAGCTAGGCAAGCCAATCAACCGAATTATTTGCCTTGTTTCCATTTTTAAATTCGTTAACAGTTATAGGCCAACAGTTGATAATTAATAAAATTTAACAAGCGGAAGATTCAGTTTCAAGTTTAATAATACTGCTAATACCATTCCATAACAAATCTACCCAAGATTGGTGTCACAACTCCACAGGCTGACTAAGAGTACTACAAATAAAGGTCTGAAAGAAATAACAAAATACTGTCTCTGGGATTACATAAAAGAAACAAGAATAATAGATAGAGGGAGACGCCAAGGCCTACGGACGCCTGCAGGACTACCTCGGGTCGCCTGATGAACAAGGAGCAACAATCTTACTGCGGTCCGATATCTACAGCATTGGGATCTGCACAAAAGAGTGCAGAGTGTAGTATCAGCACAACCGACCCCATGTGCTGGTAAGTGCCTAGCCTAACATCGGCGAAGTAGTGACGAGGAAAGAACCGGATTACCAACCAAACCTATGCAGTTATACTATATACAGCGGAAAATAGAACAGAATAAACAATTAAAGATAAGAGGGGGACATGTTACGGGGGAATATCATTTAACAATAGTAATTCAAGAGAAAAGCATAAAGACAATTTAGAATTCACAACACAAGAATAAAGAAATCGTAACCAACCAATAAACACTTTTTATTATCCACTGTTGCGGCACGCAACCCGATCCAAATTATAAAAAAACTGTTACGATGCGCAACCCGATCCATATCATTTATCATTGTTGCGGCGTGCAACCCGATCCAAATATAATATTGTTGTTGCGGCGTGCAACCCGATCCAAATATAATATTATTGCGGCGTGCAACCTGATCCAAATATATATTATTGTTGCGGCGTGCAACCCCATCCACATATAAAGTTCAACACCAATCACAACGAGAGAGTCCTGGCAAAGGGATTAACAAAGAAACAACACTATCCCGGCAAGGGAATCGACAGTATAAGTAAATACGTCCCGACAATGGAAAATCAGCTATAACCAAACTTGTTCCAACATCTAACTTCCTCAACTAGCACCAATACTCAATCATAAGTCTTTTCCACGAGAATAATCATAATCCTTGCTCAAAACGGAGAACCAACAACTTAGGCATTCGTAGTATTTATTAAGAACACAACAATTTCAATTTAAGACTCACGGTCATGCTCGACGCCAACGTATAGGTACTCGTCACCATGTCTATACGTCGTACTCAACAAGTAACACGTAGCAAATAGGACACAACTCCTAATCCCTCAAGCTAAGGTTAGACCAAACACTTACCTTGATGCCTCGAACACAGTTCAAGCCTCAACTATAGCTTTACCTCTTGATTTCACCACCAATTCGCTCGTATCTAGCTACAAGTTACTTAATTATATTAATAAATGCTAAATGAATTAATTCTAATGCATGGAAATAAGTTTTCTAAAGTTTTTCCCAAAAAGTCAAAAATCGACCCCGGGCCCACATGGTCAAAACCCGAGGTTTGAACCAAAACCCGACTACCCATTCATCCACGAACTCAAATATATAATTTGTTCTGAAATCGGACCTTAAATCGAGGTGCAAATCCCCAAAATTTGAAAAACCTAGGTTCTACTCAAAACACCCAATTTTCCCCCATGAAAATCTTTGATTTTGAGTTGAAATCATGTGAAAAGATGTTAAAGATTGAAGAAAGCGAGTTAGAAATAACTTACAATCGATTTGGAGAAGAAATTGCCTTTGAAAAATCGCCCTAGAGTGTTTTGGTTTTGAAAGAGTGTGAAAAAAATGGCTGAAATGCGTCTAAGTTATGAATTTACAGGTCTCTGATGTCGCAGGGTTCGCAATTGCGAACCCTTCAGAGGGACTTTCGCATTTGCGAACAAAATGTCGCATTTGCGACCAAGTCAATTTTCCGGCCTTCTTCGCATTTGCGATAGGCCTGTCGCATTTGCGATATTGCATGCTATACTTGTGTCGTATTTGCGACTTCAGACATAACTGAGCACTTCGCATTTGCGATGTGTATCTCGCAAATGCGAGATAAGGCTGGCCCGGGGTTCTTCGCATTTGCGATGAATGTCTCGCTTTTGCGAACCCTGCTTGCATCGCAATTGCGATGCCTGATCTCACAAATGCGAGATCAGAGGCCTGCTACACACCAGCAATTTTCCTAAGTCCAATTTCACTCCGTGGCCTATCCGAAACTCACCTGAGCCCTCTGGGCTCCAAACCAAACATGCACACTAACCCAAAAACATCATACGGACTCGCTCGTGCATTCAAATCACCAAAATAACATCTACAACTATGAATCTAGCATCAAAATCATGAAATCGCTTAAGAACATCAAATTTTCTAATTTTCTCAAATAAGGTCCGATTCACGTCATTTCAAGTCCGTTTCTTACCAAACTTCACAGACTCAACTTATATCACATATAAGACCTGTACCGGGCTCAGGAACCAAGATACGGGCCCGATACCATCAAGTTTCAAACACATTTCATTTTCAAAAACTCACATATTTTTCAGAAAATAATTTTCTTTGAAAATTCATTTCTCGGGCTTGGGACCTCGGAATCCGATTCCGGGCATACGCCCAAGTCCCATAATTTCATACGGACCTTCCGGGATCGTCGGAACACGGATCCGGGTCTGTTTGCTCAAAATGTTGACCGAAGTCAAATTAAATTCATTTTAAAGGCAAAATGCATTATTTTCCATAGATTTTCATATAATGGCTTTCCGGTTACGCGCCCGGACTGCTCACACAAATCGAGATGAGGCAAAAAGGAGGTTTTTAGGCCTCGGGAACACTGAATTTATTTCTAAAACAAGTGATGACTTTTTGGGTCATCACACTTTCTTATCTATATTTAAATGTCGTTCGCCTTTATAGAGTTCACACTGGATGAAATTGTCATTTAATTATTATTTTAATGTTTAAAACTTTTAATTTAATAATTACCTTTTCTTATTTAAACTATGTAATAACTCTTAATATTTACGAATTTAATATCATTTAGAATTTTACTTATATATATATTCCCTTATTTGAATATAAGTCGAATGTTTTTAAAAAGACATAGGAGTAATATACTTAATGTAGTTTAGATTTCCATGATTCTTGCAAGTTTTTGTTAGTATGCCTAATATTTAGGAGTACTATTTTTTCATTTCCTACATTAACTTTTCCAAGAATAAGAAAAAAGGTAGCGTGGTATTAAAAAGTCGAAAAAGTCTTCACTATAATATTACTCCACTAGAATATCATAGCTATATTTTTCTTTTTATTTATTTTTTAAACTAACCAATTTTTAATTACTCTCATTTCTTCTTATTTTATATATAATTTAATATTGACAATTTTGATGTAACTTTTTTATGGTTGTATTGATTAGAAGATGATGATAACAACTAAATTTAGAAGATTGTCGCAAGATGATCAAAATAAAATCTCTATTCTTCTTTATTTTTTAATGACATTACGAATATAATATAACTGATATATAAGACCTTGCAATAGATTAAGAATTTAATGTTTTAAATATTAGAAAAATCAATATTTAATATTAAAAGTTTAGTACGGATTTTTACTTTGTTTCCAAGAAATTTTGGCTTTATACTATCAAAAATCACTAAGAAAAGAAAACAGTTTTCAATAAATACTGTATTAAAACATTGTTTTCAAGGAAATTACTATAATGCATATTTCCATTAACTAGATGAAAAGGATTTTTGGTTTTCCGCTAAAAAGAAACTAATACCATAATTTTTTAATAATCTATCGCTAATTCGTGACCTAATTTTACTTATCGATATTATGGATACATAATTTACCTGTCACAATTTTTTTTTAAATATTTTTTGTTGACATGTCTAGAATATATAGTATCCAAATTATTATTTTTGTACGAAGTTAAAATAAATGAAGGGGATACATAATCAGTGATCATTCTAAACTAACTAGATTATTTTTATGCTTAGCTAGGTCATCAGTTATTTTGTTGATTAAATAGGATCAATACTTGTCATTTTCAAGAGATATATTTTATAAATTTTCTTTTATAACTTAAACATATTGTTCAATAAATATTGTTATAATTTCTACAAATTATATTTTTTGATATAGGGTACACGCGCATCGCGCGTATCCTAATACTAGTTATTATAAAAGTGGGAAGCCCTAAACTTAAAAGTTAAATTACCTAAATATCCTTCTAAATAACCTAAATACCCTCATTATAAAAGATATTAAAAAAGAATACCAAATTTATTTGAAGGGATGTGACCCTTCAAATTAATTAGTTACTATGTTAAAAATATTTCTAACAACTATTGTTGCCTTGCCAAATTATAAGAATAGAAAAATTATTTTCCGGCGTTTCAAAGTGAGAACCAAGCCTTAATAATTGTTGCTTGCCTTTTACTTTGGTTTTCATTTTGAATGAGATTTTTGAAGCCATTAGGGCCTTTATTAACGAGTGATCACTGGAAGGAGATAAAGAAAAGGGAATTTCTTGAAGAAATTTTTACATTCCTATGCCACATAGGAAACTTTATTACCCTGAATGTTTAAGGTTTGATTTAATTACACTTAGTATACCAAATTACCAATCATATACCATACTTAATTAAGGGTCTAATTAATGGACAGTTTTTACTCCTTAATTAAAGGAGTCCATATATCCCACATTTCTCTATCCCCCTAATTCCTAAGACCTGCGCCGTTTTCTCCCTCCCCTTTCTTCCTCTTCTCCATTCCTTCTTCTTCTCAAAAAATACAGAGATGGAAATTGCAATTTTGTTACGTACGAAATAGTAGGGCCCACGCTTTCCTATTTCTTTTCGGATTCAAAATCATATTCTTATGATTTTACGACATAGAGCTACTGCCTTTTTGGTATGTAAGCAAAAGCAATCTAGGGCTCTCAATTTTTCCGTTGGAGAAGAGAAGCATAAGCCCAGCCTCAGACGTGTCAAATGTTGATGTCCATCTCAAAATTCTGTACAATATTTACCTTCAAATCACCCTTGAAACCAATCAATCCCCTACCCCTTCTTCTGACTTTGATTCAAAGATTCAACTTTTAAAGACTAAGCTTCACCCTGAAACCTTAGATTGATTTGTAGTTTTTTTGAAGAAATTTTGTAGATGAAGAGAAAAATTTGTAGTCAACATTTTTTTTCAACATAGATTGTAGTTTAATTGTAGTATAAATGTAGTAATTTTGTAGATATCCTTAAAAACAATACAGCTTTATACAATACTTAAACTGATTTGTAGTTTATTTGAAGAAATTTTGTAGATGCAGAGAAAATTTTGTAGTCAACATTTTTTTTCAACATAGATTGTAGTTTAATTGTAGAATAAATGTAGTAATTTTGTAGATACCCTTAAAAACAGTACAGCTTTATACAAATACTAAAACTGATTTGTAGTTTTTTTGTAGAAATTTTGTAGATGAAGAGAAAATTTTGTAGTCAACATTTTTTTCCAACATAGATCGTAGTTTAATTGTGGTATAAATGTAGTAATTTTATAGATACCCTTAAAAACAATACTGCTTTATACATACTTAAACTGATTTGTAGTTTATTTGTAGATAAATGTAGGAATTTTGTAGATATTAACATAAAATCAGACTTTCATAGAATTTGTAACATAACAATTTTAATCAGCTCCCCCTAATTCCTAAGGACCAGCACCGTTTTCCCCCTCCTCTTTCTTCCTCTTTCCATTCCTTCTTCTTCTTAAAAAATACAGAGATGAGACCCATTTTTTATAATCAGATTTTTCCCATTCAATTGTAGCATAATTGGGATTTTGGACATGATCGAGTGTTGTTGCTGAGGTATTGTTCTATATTTTATTATTATTTTGATTTGTGGATTGAGAAAAAAAAGATGAAGAACAGAGTATCGGCAGTATTGGCTTCTACAATTTGACTTGATTTTGTTGAATAACTGGCCGCCCTTTTGATGTCTGGATTGAGGAAGAAACTCGACGAACTGATTTCTACAATTTGATTTCAGTTTGTTGAAGCTATTCGTCCTTTTTTTTGAGTTACGAAAAAAATTCGGGAGAGATTAGATAAAGGATTTGCGTTCAAATTTGAACTGAAGGTCGCTAAATCAATTAGGATATTCTTTTCCTGATTTTTAGCGCGCCATATTAGGAAGATTCAGCTACTATTAATTACTAATTAATGAATGGTATAAAAATTGTAGAAAAATAGTGCACGGGTCGGGTAATTTACAAAATATGCACATATTTGGTAATAAAGTTTCATATATGGTATAGGAAAGAAAAAACCCCTTTCTTGAAACGGCTAACCATTTGGTATACTACCAAGTCAATATTTTTCATATCCCCTGCAAGAAAAATGTGTTCAAAAACAAAAAAAGAAACATGTATGATCACATTTATCTCATTATCTTTCCCGTTTATTCTGATATGTGAGACACGTTCTAATGTTTAAGAATTCACATACTTTATTCATATGATTTTTGACAGATATAAATAAAAGTACAACAGTTAAATGTATTTTGATCAGTAGAAACGTTATATTCCCGCCGTACAATATTACTTGTCCACATAACTAAAAAAATTTGTCCCAAACTACTTGTCAATATACAAAACCGAGATAAAATTAATTAAATTTTGCCATTTTACCCTTAAAATTAAATCTTTTTGAATGTGTAAACAATACATTGACCACCTTTAAATATTGTAAAGTTCCTCCATTGTTAATCTTTGTCATGTACACATTTAGTCAAAAGAGTGCATTAGTAAGAAATATTGTAAAGTTCCAAAAAAGATTCCTCCCGCCCATTTGCAGCCTTTATACTCCTATAAGAACAGTTCTTAAGCGAAGTACATATGCATGAATATATTTATGAAATATATGGAGCGAAAATTAAACACTGATCATACGAAATTTGATAATGTTTTCAAGTCAGTTTGAAAATTTTGGAGGAAAGGATTATTAGTGCAATGAAAAATTCAGTTTTTTTTTGTGTGTCTGTTCATATGCTCTATGCTACTACATTAACGAGAACTTTTGGATAAATATTTTGGGAACACTTTATTAACTTGAGTTGATTAGTTTGAGGCTACATAAATAGAGTGTATTAAAAAGAGTTCAAAGGGTAAATTTGTGAAAATTCCCTTTTTCATTTGTAATTTCTTACGGGGCGAGTAAAAGAGAAAATGGATAAGTAATATGGGACGGAGAGAATACTTAATTTGCTCTCTTGGAGAGCTTCACAGTCTAGAAAATATAACTGATAGTACATGGCTCTTCAGAATTTCGGCTGCCATGGTAAACATAGCTACGACGGAGAGCAAACTACCAAACCTGATATACTCCTTTGAAGAAATGCATTAATTAACAAAACAATACACTACCCCCTTATGCCGAAGCCAACTAACATCTTTGCCTTTCATATTTAATTACAACATTTTAGGCCTTTAACCACACCTGAAAAGTGTGGCCTAAACAATCCGAAAGTATGGCCTTTAGTAAAAGGCCACATTTTTCGGTCTACGGCAACGCTTTTCGAGGGTGGCCTAAAGGAGCGTAACCTTTGACCTAAAGCAACGCTTTAGAAATGTTCCTTTAGAAGCCACGCTTGAAAAGCGTGGCTTGAAGATTAACAAAGGCCACGCTCATCAGGTTACGCCTTTTGGGTACTATGCAACACATTAAAAGCGTGACTTTAGTTACTCTTTAGACTACGCCTTTCAAGTGTAGCTTTTGCTGTTATATAGGCCATGAAAATTTCAATCCCTATAGCCACACTTTTGAAGTATGGTAATTTTTTCTAAGCTATAAAATATTTAATTTGTTTATTTGTACCAGCCATGCTTTTGTGGTTAATAAATTATATTTTTGTATATATCCTATAATACATAGCAGTTTTAATTCACGAAGCCGGAAAACAGATAAACACCTTCAACCAATAATCAAGGATTTTCAAGGTTTACTCTTTATTATCTTATTAATTTGTATCAAGCCACGAAGGGCAAATTTCACATTTAAAGTCCTCAAGCAACAATATAACATGCGCAAATAACACCAAGGCGACGACCCGATCCAACAGAAATAAACTGTGCACTTGCCGAGGGTCGACGGCGCGCCTATAGATGCATCTATTTAATCTGCCGAGGCGTTCGACCCGTTCCAAAATAAACACATAGAGACATTCAGCCATGAAGCCAACATGGGGCAATTATTCAAAGAAGAACAAATTCTCTTTTAACTGTCATGACCCAAATCCCAACCCGGTCGTGATGGCGCCTCTCGTGAAGACAAGGCCAGCCAGAACAAAACTAACACCTCTTTTAGGGCAATTGATTAATATTAATAAAATTCTAACACATGCTCAATGTAGTCAATAAAGCGGAAAACAACGATAAGAATACGGAAACCATCCCGACACAGTCCAAACCAGGGTGTCACAAGTCATGAGCATCTATCGGAAAATAAATCCACTACGAAGTCTAGTATATACATAAAACCGGAATAACTAGCGAGGAAAAGAAAAATGGTGCTGCGAACGCTGGCAGTCACCTCTTGACTCATATAACCCTGCCTCTGATCAGCCAAAACCCGCTACCGGGTGAGTAGATACCTGCATCTGCACGCAAGGTGCAAGGAGTAAAGTGAGTACTCCAACTCAGTGAGTAATAAAGGTAAATAATAACTGAGCAGTAAGAAAACACGTAAAGCACACAATCACACTATATGGAAGCAGGGTAAAATCCTTTGAGAAAACAATGAAGCGGTGAAATCTTTAGAAATACTTGGCTCAGTGTAAAACTCTGTTGGAAAGAAAATGATCTTTTCAACAGTTATGAAATGATTTCAAACAGTTAGTGCCGATAAGCACAAAATCCGCCCCTCGGGCACAAATACCACGGCATGACAGGTAAAAAGACAAGTAAATAAGCAAATGAGCACATAAAAGTCTGCCTCTCGGGCCATATCTCAAACAGTACCAGCCCCTTGGGCTCACTCTCAAATCACTCTGCATGTATCATATAGTAACTGCTGCGGCGCGCAGCCCGATCCACATTTCGCTGCGGCGTGCAGCCCGATTCGTATCTCGCTGCGGCGTGCATCCCGATCCGTATGGGTACCCGCGCTCACTGTGGGGGTGCACACCTCGGAGGGGCCCCTTACGGCCCAAGCGCAATATCAAGCCATCTCGTGGCATCAAATCTAGGCCTTTAGCCTCATACCAGTATCAGTATAACACTGCTGCGGCGTGCAGCCCGATCCGTATATATATATATATATATATATTATTGCAGNCGGGACCGACTTACGGACCAACGACGCAATATCAAGCATCTCGTGGCATACAATACTACGGCCGTTCGGCCTCATACCAGTATCAGTATAACACTGTTGCGGCGTGCACGCCGACTCCGTATATATATATATATATATATATATATATTGCTGCGGCGTGCAGCCCGATCCAAAAGTATCCTCACAATACAGGCCCTCGGCCTAACTCAGTCAACAAAATCACATAAGCCACTAGGGCAACAGTAAAACATGATGCTCAGCCCAAATATTGTTAGAAATATCATTTCAAGTGTCAAAGTAAAATAAACTTGGCTGAGTCTTAAAACAGTGGAAGATACGTGACTGAGTTCAAGAATATAATTAAAACAGTGAGGAATTATCAACAACAATCCCCGAAGGGTTCAAATAGTTAGCACAAAACCCAAATATGGCAATCAGCCCAAATTATGATGATAACAAGTAAATTTCAGTCAAATACGCGGTAAAGTATCAAACGGGACGGACCAAGTCACAATACCCAGTAGTAAACAACCCCGCGCTCGCCATTAAGCGCGTGTTTCACCTCAATATAGCACTACGTTGTGCAAATCCGGGGTTTCAAACCCTCAGGATATCATTTACAATCATTACTCACCTCGATCCGGTCCAAACTCTAGCCCGCGATGCCTCGCCCCCACGAATCGACCTCCGGATGCTCCAAATCTAGCCACAATCAGTACATAATCATTAAAATATGCTAAGGGAGCAAAGCCCACTCGAAAATATCCAAGTTAACATCAAAATCCCGAAATCGCTCAAACCCGGCCCCCGGGCCAACGCTTCAGAATTCGAGAAAACTCACAAAATCCGACAACCCATTGAACCACGAGTCCAACCATACCAAAATTACTAAATTCCGATAACAATTCGGCCTCCAAATCTTCAAATCTTATTTTCAAATCCCTAGGTCCAAATCTCCAATTTACACCTCAAAAACATGTAATCTAGTCGGATTATTCGATGATAATTCAATATTATGGAGTAGAAATGATCACAAGTGACTTACCTCAAGATTTCCCATGATTTCTTGCTCAAAAATCGCCCCAAGCCGTGTTCTTTCACAAAAAAAACGTCAAAAATGAGCAAAAAAAACAGAACAGCACTAATACACCCGAATCTGGTCGCTAAAAGCCAAATCTGGTCGCTAAAAGCCAAATATGGTCGCTAAAAGTGCCAAATCTGGTCGTTAAAAGGTCCACACCAGATCTGATGCACCAGCAATCTTTAATTTCACTAAAAAGGCTCTAACTCATCATACAAACTCGGAATTCGATGATTCTTGTTCCTATGAGTCACAAATAATAATACGAACATAGCCCTTCAATCGAAACTCAATTCGGAGCTCATTTGCTCAGTGTGATACCCATTTTGCTCGTTAAACAATTAACTCATGTTTCGCGTCAAAAACCCAATCGCGACTTGATGAAATTAAACCAAACTTTCCAGATCACTCCTACAATTCATTGTCAAAATTCCGGAAGTCTCGAAATCAAATTTCGATCTCTAGAACTAAAAATAGACGTTTGGATCATTACATGCTTATGCTCAAAATGGCAAAAATCTTCCAAAAACTCCTCCAAAACTTATGCGAGCCTCATGGGACCCCGACCAAACATGCCAACACACCCCATAACATCATTCAAACTTGTTCCAACCTTCGGAATGCTCAAAACAACATCAAAACATCGAATCACCCTCGGATTCAAGCCTAAGAATTCCAAAACTTCCGAATTACTCTTTCGATCAAAAACCCGACCAAACGACCTCCGAATGACCTGAAAGTTTGCACACACATCACAAATGATGTAACGAAGCTACAACAACTATCGGAATTCCATTCCGACCCTCGGATCAAAATCTCACCTATCAACCGAAATTCGCCAAATTACTAACTTCGCCAATCCAAGCCTAATTCTACACCGGACTTCCAAAACCAATTTCGATCACGCTCCTAAGCCACAAATCACCTAACGAAGCTAACCAAATCATAAAAACTCCGATCCGAGCTCATATACAAATAAGTCAACTCTTGGTCAAACCTTTCAACTGAAACTGTTCTTTCAAATTCATTCCAAATTTTTCTGAAAACCAAAATCAACGATCTACATTAGTCATAATACATAACACGGGGCAAGTCATACCCGAAAACTGGCGATCAAAGTGCAAAAGCTCAAAACGACCGGTGGGGTCGTTACATCCTCCCCCACTTAAACACACGTTCGTCCTCGAACGTACCCAGAGTCGTCCTAGAAGTCAACCAATAGCTGAATAACCTTACCATGCATATACCTGGGGGTGATCCCACGTCACCCTATCTCATATAGGTCCGATAACACATTTTTACTAAAATCACACAATCCAATCTAGCCCATAAATCATAGAACCACATTTCACTTTCCGAAATCGTACACAAAATCAGAACCTCACATCTAAGTCCGAACCCGCTGTAATACCCCATACCTGCAACCTCAGGTGCAATCATATGATATACCACATAACTCAAACACTCGAAACGATAACTTCTATTCACAGCAGCTATACACAACACCCGAGTACCGGTAGAAAACCTCTTATCAACTAAGGTCTTATTCCAATACTTCTATATACTGCCGACGATAAATGAAACACGCAATAAACCGTAACCATTTCTCAGGTCAACCATTCATGAAGCCACTTCCCTTTTGACTAATACTACAGCAGATTTCCGAGCCGAACCTCGATATTATCCTTCCAACAAGCTGAAATCAAATCCGTTCATATTCATTAATGACCCAAACGATCACCTCAAATCCAACACACCACTCTGGTGACATGACACATCAATACAGGCCTAAGCCACAACTTGCATAATTCGCGCACCAATAAGAAACGGTCTGAACATACTCAAATCATGAAAATGACCCAAACGAAAGAGCTGTACCTCAAGCTCATCAGTACCATCACAACACAAAGCTGAGACCCCATCTCACATCATAGAAATAGAACACATGAATCTACCCCGAAAGGTCATATCTCCACGTAGCCTCGCTACAATGCGCGATCCTATCCAAACATTGTTACACCTGGAACACCTCAAGTCACTATGCTCAAAATCGACGGCCACGCACAATTTGATGTCTGGAACCCAAGCAAATCATTACACCCACGGTGAGACAAATAACATATGCCACGCAACCCGATAGGACACAACCGATACGCCGTTCACTAAGCATCGCTCAATTACTCTTCCCGCTCGAATTCCACTAAGAGACCCCAATTGAACCGCACCATATGTGCCTATAACCAACAAATCCTAGCATCTCGCAACACAGAAAGGTAACTCACAGATCTCCCCAGATCACTGATAAGCTCAACAACGGTCGAATCAATACCTCCCTCAACAATGCCATTCGGAGCCTACCAAGCCGACTCAAGATAGAACACTCGGGCCTCCAAATCTCGGTAGTCACTAAACAGTGCGGATACACACGATCTACAATCACAACACAACCTGAATATGAGAACTTCCGTCTCCACGCCCATACGACACATGAATCACCATATCCTATCCCAATTTCGCCGTCCGAACATATGCCACACCTCTAATACCCAATCATTCCACGTTAGATACTCTCAAACTTCCCCGTGCCCCCAAACAAACCTGAATATCACCAGTCGATCTAAAAGAAGGTGCCGCAATACTACCGAAGTGCTATCAACTTAATCACATTACCCCTTTTCTGAAACCTATACTCTCGTCAAATCACTTCCAAATAACAATACCATTTCCTTAATCATCTGAGGCTACCCGCTGCCTAAGAGTGTTATGAATTTCCTTTCAGAACTGAACTGAAACCTCATACACGCAAATCTCGATCCTCCACAACATACCGCATATACCACCCATCCAAGGATAACAGGAAAAACTTTTATCTCCCTTCCAAGCCACAGACATCTATGCACTCATTTAGCCAAGAACTTCCATTGATCCCATCTAGAAGAAGAAGAAAAAAAATCATTACACATCCCATACCTCTCATATTCGTAGAAAATGCACCGCTCCAGCCACGGTAGAAATCAACAAGAACTCTCCCAATTCCGTTTGCACAAATTAAACTGCCAGGACTGAATCCTTCTAACTAGACCAAGCTAAGCAAGCCATCAAAACCCATGAGCATTGTTGCCAAATACCTGTAAGAACCCATTACCTCGAACACATACAAAGAATTGATCATACCCTTACCATACCGATTCGGTCTACTATCAAACCATTCCATCTATCTGAATTTCCTTCCGATTCATTTTCAACTTGATGCTTCCTCTTGTTGTAGTACCACAATCTCTCAATCCCAAGCTCACTACACGAGACCCAAGCACAAGACCACACTGTCTAGGACCCATAAGCCGCTGAATACTCTCCCAAATATTATGAGAAACATCGCGCTCCCGAATACTTTAATCTGAAGAACCTCCTGCGAATCCGAATCCGTTACCTTTACTTTCCCGATACTGATACATAGAACTCCATAATTAACATAGAAATACCACAAATCTGAACCTCTTCCAATGAAAACACAGTTTCTAACCACGCATGCCGCTTCAAAATACCCGATTGTTTCCTGCAGAATCTTGAACACATTGGGACCATTCTCGAAAGTCATTCACTCTTACTCAAACTGCAAATTACCTGACCTAACGAACAGAACCACCCGTGCCTCATTGGCACTCCAATACCGCAAGAATGAAATCCTCATCCTAATACACCCAAGCAACTTACTGCTCTATGCATTGAGCATTCTTTACCAACAACAACTTAAGACATCCTGTGATTTCCTTACCCTATGAAGCATAATATAACCTTCGTCAACATCCTCGGTCTCAATTCCCACAAGTCATAACTGATTCACCCGCACGCCTCAAACTGGAACTAGCATAGCACCTAACCGTGCAATCAACTACTCACAGCAGTCTTCCCCACTTGGCTCGAAGCCATAGATCAAAATACCCTCAATAACTCATAACACTTTTACTCTATTGATGCCACATTAACATAGTGAGATTAAACTCAAATCATTTATAAGTTGTGAAAACACAGGTCACCCCGTACTGTAACTCTTCTGCAATTCTCGCATTCATTCTCGCAACAGTTAAGCCCAATCTCTTAAGCGACCCGAAATTCCAAATTTCAACACGTACTTTTCACTTGCACATGATACCTCCCAATATACACATAAGGATCACACCACTTCTAAACACTTCGCACGAGATAACCCACCTGCTTCGCTTTAATATAACATTCCTGTATACCTTCCACCGCCATACACATTACACAACCACTTAGTCTTCCTGAGTCTGAACTCGTACCGCAACATAAAATTTACTTCACTCTCGACTGGAAACATGAAAAGATTCTTCACGCGCCCATAACTCGGGGCCACACCTCCACTCACAATGGAAATCAAACACTTAATGGTTCATCTATCATCCAACAGATCTTCCTCGTCACTTCCAAGTCACATAGATACATCTCGCAGTACTAATACACTCTTTACATAGCTACCCAGCCGTCACTTCCACTAATAGGGACACTACCAAACAAATAAGTTCAAAACACTTACTCACACAATCAACCTCAGTGCTCAAGCCGTAGGCAAAGATCCGGCCTCAAGTCCTCCAGACTGGCCTAACATCAAACTCACAGAGATCATAACTCACTCCTTGATCGGGGAATCACAAGCCATCAAGGCATATCTGATACTGAGCGCTCATGCGCGCTTACGAACGCGTGGAAGGAATTTCAAGAGTTACTTTTCAAGCTGAATCAAGGACGCACGATAAGAATTCAAGAATGTGAAGTTTTCCTAAAGGTTCTGCAGCCTCTCGAGGAGAAATACAGACGTCTCCGTACCGCTCCGCGAGACTCTACTAAACCTGCTCATGACTCGTGAGACCTAGTAACCTAGGCTCTGATACCAACTTGTCACGACCCAAATCCCAACCCGGTCGTGATGGCGCCTCTCGTGAAGACAAGGCCAGCCAGAACAAAACTAACACCTCTTTTAGGGCAATTGATTAATATTAATAAAATTCTAACACATGCTCAATGTAGTCAATAAAGCGGAAAACAACGATAAGAATACGGAAATCATCCCGACACAGCCCAAACCGGGGTTTCACAAGTCACGAGCATCTATCGAAAAATAAATCCACTACGAAGTCTAATATATATACAAAACCGGAATAACTAGCAAGGAAAAGAAAAATGGTGTGCAAACGCTGGCAGTCACCTCTTGACTCATATAACCCTGCCTCTGATCAGCCAAAACCCGCTACCGGGTGAGTAGATACTTGCATCTGCACGCAAGGTGCAGGGAGTAAAGTGAGTACTCCAACTCAGTGAGTAATAAAGGTAAATAATAACTGAACAGTACGAAAACACGTAAAGCACACAATCACACTATATGGAAGCAGGGTAAAATCCTTTGAGAAAACAGTGAAGCGGTGAAATCTTTAGAAATACTTGGCTCAGTGTAAAACTCTGTTAGAAAGAAAATGATCTTTTCAACGGTTATGAAATGATTTCAAACAGATAGTGCCGATAAGCACAAAAATTCGCCCCTCGGGCACAAATACCACGGCATGACAGGTAAAAAGACAAGTAAATAAACAAATAAGCACATAAAAGTCCGCCCCTCGGGCCATATCTCAAACAGTACCAGCCCCTCGGACTCACTCTCAAATCACTCTGCATAGCATCATATAGTAACCGCTGCGGCGCGCAGCCCGATCCACATCTCGCTGCGGCGTGCAGCCCGATCCACATTTCGCTGCGGCGTGCAGCCCGATTCGTATCTCGCTGCGGCGTGCAGCCCGATCCGTATGGGTACCCGCGCTCACTGTGGGGGTGCAGACTCCGGAGGGGCCCCTTACGGCCCAAGCGCAATATCAAGCCATCTCGTAGAATTAAATCTAGGCCCTTGGCCTCATACCAGTATCAGTATAACACTGCTGCGGCGTGCAGCCCGTATATATATATATATATATATATATATATATATATATATATATATATATATATATATAAAGTATCCTCACAATACAGGCCCTCTGCCTAAATCAGTCAACAAAATCACATAAGCCACTAGGGAAACAGTAAAACATGATGCTCAGCCCAAATATTGTTAGAAATATCATTTCAAGTGTCAAAGTAAAATAAACTTGGCTGAGTCTTAAAACAGTGGAAGATACGTGACTGAGTTCAAGAATATAATTAAAACAGTGA